>NC_089278.1:39119303-39466803 GCF_963678975.1 Dysidea avara
GCTGGTAAGAAAGCCAGAGTTTTAAAACGCCAATAAAATAAATTATGTTAAATCTGTTTTATTGAGGAGGGTAATACAGCGATCTCAGTGTAACACAGTGAAGGGTCGTTGTTTCATTGTAGAAAACGTACGTGACAAGTCTGGTGAAGTTGTATGCATCAAATCACAACTTATTAATTTCACCCCGAATCTCAAGTACTTTGAGAAAACAAAGTACATAGCCTTGAAGCCTACGTGAAGGACGATTTGAATATCTAACGAACTCCAGTGAACCCCATCGTTTCTTAGTTTAGTATTGCGACTATTGAGGGTCACGTGAAATACCAAACAAAAGATTGCAATTAAGAGCAATATATTTAAGTAGCACTTATAGCGCATCCAACCTCCTCTGCTCTAAGTGTGTCATGTGACTTTGCTACTCTATGTGTCATGTGACATCACTACACTAAATGTGTCATGTGACACCACTACTCTAAGTATGCCTTGAAGTCACTGTTCTAAGTATATGATATGGTGTCACTAATCAAGTGCATTGTGTACTTAAGTATGTATCCCACAGAACTACAAGAACAGAATAAAACAGTCAAACAACATTATGGGAAATGGTGTGAACGTCTTCACAGTAAGGTATTGATTTGTTATGATGTTGTCATGGTGATGTTATTGATGATGTCATCAAGGAGTTTGCTATTATACAATCGGAAGTTCATGGGGTAGAATGTTCTCATATGCCCTCAGGTGGGTGTCATCTTGAGATCATGTGATCCTCTTATTTGTATGTGTGTTATTTACAGAACTAGCTCAGTTTAGTGGTTATGATCAGTTGTCATGGCAACACATGGACAACTCACACTTCAGTAATGTGGGCAGTGTTAAGTTTTGTCAGTTACTATGGTAACAGTGTTGTTTTGCTAGGAGGGTGGTCAGCTGTTATTAGGGGAAATATCAGAACAGCAACAAAATACAAACTTGTTACAGATTGCCCATCATTTGCAGGAGAGACATAAAGTGAGACTTGTAATAGTGCAACACCTAAGAACCTTTAATTGAGATAATTGTTCACTTTTAAATATAGGTACCAAATTTCTTAGCACATGTACTAATTAAGTGATTTTAGAGGGGGTAGGGGTATAAAAAGTCCTTTGGAGACCTATTTTTGGACCTTGTCAATAAAACTGTTTGTTTACATGGAAAGCAATCAATATCCTATACTATTAGACCAGTGCAAAGCCTGCAGCTGCAACAAATGAAACAAATTGTTTTCTAAGCCTAGCAGTAAACAAAATGACTAAAATGCTATTTTCAAGTGGTTCTATTAAAGTTTTGCATTTCCAATGCACACAGTTCTGTAGTATCATGTAAAAGGATCATCCTGATGCGTATCGTGAAGATTTATAGCAACATTATTAAATAATGAAGCTTTAATTAGTTACAAGTGGACGCAAAATCATTGGAATACAAATAACAAATTATCTCTGTAATATTGATTAACCCTTAAACCCACATAATCCAGAAAACTGTACCTGATGAAAGAGAATGAAAAATGCACAATACTTTGCCATTTTACATACATGGTTTTAAACAGGCTTTTCCAGTGAAGCGTTTATCCAATCTCTTAGAAATAGAGATTTTCTTACTTGGGAAGGTCTACCCTTTATAACAGTATTAAACTTTTAATAAACAACAAGGAATTCACCCGCTACGAAGCATTGAAGCATTTTGTTTCCTTTTACGTTCCTACCATTAGTGTTCTTGTCGGCCATTTCGTCAATCACGTGATATTTGTTTATCAACTAAATTGCCATCACATGACAAGCAAGAGAAAGACGATATGACGAACCAAGTTATGGCTTTTATGTATCGATATGCGAAGGAAGAAGATGAGATAGTTCTTTTGTACTTTAAAGGTACAGAGTGAAGTTCTGGGATAGAAGGATGTGACGAAGGATAGCTCCATTTAAACCAAAATTTAACGGTGAGTAACATGGTGTTTGTAGTTTTTAGATAGCTTTAACAGTTCTTGTACTTTAGGAGTTTGTTTTAAAAGCTTGCGTATAATCCAGTTTTCTGGATTGTGTGTTTTCAGTGCTTCCATTTTTTAAAAACGGCTGCGGGTTTAAGGTTATTTTGGTTAACATTGCAAGGATAATTGCTTGATTTATGTATACAAGTACACAAAAAAATTTGGAATTTTCAACTAGAGTAGGGACCATAGCACATTGATAAAAAGTACTCAAACAAGTTGAAGTAGTCCATGATATTAAATCACAGTAAAACAATAAGAAGTGTTATATCCCTACTGTATCTTGCAGTAGTCCATGATATTAAATCACAGTAAAACAATAAGAAGTGTTATATCCCTACTGTATCTTGCAGTAGTCCATGATATTAAATCACAGTAAAACAATAAGAAGTGTTATATCCCTACTGTATCTTGCATAGTAGGGATATAACACTTATTGTTTTACTGTGATTTAATATCATGGACTACTCCAACTTGTTTCAGTACTTTTATCGATGTGCTATGGTCCCTACTCTAGTTGAAAATTCCAAATTTTTTCGTATACTTGTTGCTTAACTTTTTTTTGTAAATTATCATGACTGGTGAACCCACGCATACTGCATCTGAAATGGCACCGTGCACCCCAGCTATATCAATTATCGTCTGAAAAGTGAAGTATCCATTATGCTTCGTTGTCAGCTATGTTCAACCTGTTACACAGCATTTCGAATCAAGAACTGTTCGAAAAGCACCTCTACAATCCACACATACCGAAAGAAATAGTGCCGCGCGTCCCAATTATATTAATAATTGTCTGAAAAGTGAAGTATCCATTATGTACCTATCAATATTATGCCCCCCCTCCCCCCCTCCCGGGCAAGGGTGGGGGAAAGGTGGGGATTTGTCTTTTTCAAAAATTAAATTCCCCACCCATGGGGCATGACGAGTAGTCAAATCCCCACGTAGTGTACTTTGGGAAAGTAGATTATTCTTGCAGGAGGTGCATAGCTTATAAAGTCAAGCAAGTGCTAAAATTTTGAAACAGTCAAATGCCCCACTAGTGGGGCGAGTTTTGAGGTCAAATCGGATCAAATCCCCCACTATTCCCCAATGTATGCCCAGGAGGGGGGTAGTGGGGCTTGATATTGATAGGTGCATTACGCTTTGCTGTCGGCTATGTTCAACCCGTTACACAGCAGTACGAATCAAGAACTGTTTGAAAAGCACCTCTGCAATCAAAATAGCCACTATGAAAAATACGGACGATTTCCGTTACGAAGGGAAGCCGTCACGTGCTACCGCCAAATCGATACCTTTCGCTGTCAGCAAAGATGAATGGGACATAAAGGAGGACACTGGTAAGTCCATGAAGAATGCATTGTACGTACTGTGGTATGCCAAAAGGCACCTGTCGGGCCGAAGCAATGCCAAACAGTGAAAAAATCAAGCCCGTAGCCTTAGCTGTTATCGAGTTACGCTTGTCTGAAGGCATCAGTCAGTCAGTTACTTACTCAGTCAGTAGAAAATTCCGTCGAATAATTAAGAAAATTCCCTAGCAACTTGTTAAAAGCATTTCGGGTCAATCTGAAAGCTTGTTTGGGCTTAGTTTTACCTAACCAATATTGCCTCATCGTCATCAGGGAAAATTGAGGCTAGTTTTTTGGTGATATTATTTTGTGGGCCACGTCTACTCCTTTGTGGTCCCTACTATACAGTTACTATCGTAGTGTATGATACAGAGAGATTTCAATAATTATATTTCCACCTGTAACCAATTGAAACTGCATCATTCAATAACTTTTATTATGCACCTTTAATAAAGAAATGATACACATCAGGATGATCCTTGTACATGATACTACAGAACTGTGTGCATTAGAAATGCAAAACTTTAATAGATGAGAAAACAAATTGTGTCATGTGGCTTTTTAATGGGCCATTGTTGCAGCTTCTGTCTTCCTACTGGTCTAATACTAGATCCAGCCTTTAAACTAATAGGATATTGATAATTTTCCATGTAAACAAATACAGTGAAACCTGTCTAAAGCAGTCACCTTTCGGGCCAGAAATATTTGGCCTTTATAGAGAGGTGGCTGCCTAACTCAATATCCTCCATAAAGCAGCCATAGGCCATAAACCGAGGTTTGGCCTTTAAACAAAGGTTCCAGGGACTTATATTATAAACTCAGGTTTATTACATAAAAATGCATTTAGCTACATTCCAGTACACCGCCTACTTACATAGCAGACAAATTAGCAGAAAAGAGCCTGAAGCTACTCTGAGTTTGGAGACAACAATTGAGCTGATTATGATTCCTAGCTACAAACGTCCGTGAAGTAAAAACAGGGACTTCCGTAAAGACGGTGAACTTTTAATGCTAACTAAACAATTACAAATCCAGGAATCAAGATCGTGAGGTGAGCTTTAATTAGAATCACACGAAGAAGCAAAGTCATGGAGCGGTCACAAGCTTTTCTATACTGTGAGTTTATAACTTTTCTGTATTACAGAAGTATGAAGTAGTGCAGCTATAATTTACTCACTGTAATGGCTATAGCTGGCTGCTTTATGCGAGGTCTTTTGTATAGCGAGGTGCTATTTGGGACTGCTAAAGCTGGCTGTTATACGTGTTATAGAGGTGACTGTTTAATGCAAACTATTTCTGTACAAACTGATTGGAAATTGGTCGGGACCGTAGTCACGTGGCTGTTATGTTGAGGCGACCGCCCCTCCCACATCATACCCTGATTACCCATACACCCCAATACACATGCATATAAACTCTCATCCAATGGGGTTGTGCCACCAAAGCAGTTGGCTATTGATACTACTAAAACACACACGACACCAAAACGCACGACACCATACACTAACAGTAAAATTCACAGTATGCACGATAACTTGAGTGGCAGAGTGGGGGCTAGCATAATAATAATAAACTTAACAAAAAAATTCAGGACTGCTCAGCCCAAGCGGCCCTAGGAAAAACCTGATGGCTTCTTTTTTTATTATTATTATTTTTTTTACCAACAGGGAAAAACCCAAAAATGCTCCACTCTGCATGTGTGCAAAATGATACAGATGTTCAGTGTATGCAAAATGTCAGAAGAGTCCAGCATCCAATCCACTTCATTGTAACAACTTATCTAAACACAGCTAAGGAAATTAGGGTGGGTGGGTGGGAGCCAACCTGTACTGAAAACGTGGCATAGATTGAATTAGTGCACACTATCCCAACTTTATATACCCACCCTGCTG
The DNA here is from genome assembly GCF_963678975.1 of Dysidea avara. Lineage (NCBI taxonomy): Eukaryota > Metazoa > Porifera > Demospongiae > Dictyoceratida > Dysideidae > Dysidea > Dysidea avara. The sequence goes on from NC_089278.1 coordinate 39,124,565, forward strand.
CGTCACGTCCCCACGTGACGCAACTACATTACGTATTCCTGTGGGAGCTTATTTTCTGTCTAATTCACTGCGTTCAACCGCCAGAAAATGCACAACTCAGGTGACCATTAAGGGAGACCTTGTAAGGATTGACCTAACCTTTGGTATCCTATTTTTTTTCAATTTAAAGATCAATTTTCCACTGAAAAGGTTGCATTTTCTAAATTTGCTGAATTGCATCCTAAGAATTGTGTTTTAGCTGGAGGTAGTGGGACACATGCTGTGTGTGTCTGCACCATCCATCAAAACACAAAATTGATGTTGATTGGTGGTAAACTGGCAGAACTCACTGTTAAATCCTTATACAATTAAATCCTTACAAGGGTTAGGTTGACAATGGTGATGAAATACTGAAAGAACTGGGTTATTGAAGAACTGAAGAACTGAACTATTTATTAAAGAACTGAACTATTTCATCACCATTGTCAACTTTGAACCTAACCCTGCCCAGATCTGGTCATGGATTTTTTGTCCTTTCTGCATTTTTTCAAACATACATCTTTAAACAGGCTGTAGGACCAGGTGTCCTACAGACCTTCAGCACTTGTAGTCTGGTAGTCAGATGCAAAAAAATGCTATGTACCCGGAAAAAATGGTATAAAACAGTTTTGGTGTCATTCTGTGTGAAACTTAATGGAGAATAATATATCCAAAATCCCAACACATGATATAGATAGTTTGATGTGTACTTGTATGCCCTCCATGCAGTATTAGAATATTTTGAAGTCAAAAATAATTGTGATGCTTGTGTGCATTGAGCTTGAAATATGGCAAGTTTGTTGGAACCTAACCCTAACTACAAAACCACTTGTAACAAGTGCAAACCAGTTTAGTTTCAACTAGTAGAGTGACAACAAATGGCATTGTACATGCAACCGTTGTATCGCTTTGTCAGCTGTCTTGCATCCCCGGTTGTATCCATCGTTACACATCATGGGCTGGGAGATATTTAATAGAGAACCGGACCTTGCTAGTAGGCCTGCAAGCTACGTCACAATCACTTTTAGTTTGAGCCATTAGATCACGTGCACCTTTCCTTATCTGTACTTCTTGCTTCGACTCGCATTAACCGTTCACAGCTTTATCCCTGGCTCTTGCTGGGTAAAAACATATCTTTCCAGAGTGCTTAGTGACGAAGCTGTGATCTTAGACTAAATCATGCAATGATGTTATTATCATGGTGCCACAATTCTCGCAAATTAATTTTTTGCGAATGACCCCAACCGCTAAAATTAATTCCTCACTATAAAAACCTGCTATACGGTACGTGCTACAAACTCCATAAGAAATTTGGTGCTTGTATATAAAAAAGTGAACGGTTTTATGGCTTAGGCGCTGGACTATAAGAGGTTGCTGCTATTAAATTGACACTGTATATGTGACTGTGTCTGGGAAAACTGCATTTCAAGACATATGGTAGTGTTGTGTGGCCTAAGAAACTGCCAATCCACACTGTGGGTATATTGACAGGAAGAAAGAAAGCACAGTTTTCACCTATACACACACACACACACACACACACACACACACACACACACACACACACACACACACACACACACACACACACACACACACACACACACACACACACACGCACACACACACAATGTGTGGTTCCATGATCCCTTAACTAATTAGAATCACTTTTGTTGTAGAGATGTCTACCTGGTAGGGAAGCCCATATATCATATTTGAAGGAAATTGTCTCAAGCCATTTTTGAGATACAATTGTCCAAAGTTTTAATTTTTTTGTCCACATTTTTTCCTGCTATTTGCACACTTACCATATAACACAAATAAGTATTCCAATCAAACTGAAATTTGGCACACTACAAGAAGTTATTAATATCAGTACCAATTTTGGTGGAAATATCAAGATTCATGTAGCTATTACCAATTATTCACATAAGATCAAACTTTGTTATTCTTACAGGGTAAACTGCTTTGAAAAATCAGTTGAAAATTAGTCTATAGCTTGATTAATTATTGTAGGAGTGCCTTTTGGTATTTTAAGATCACGAAGATACAATGCAAAAACCAACAGTGTGTAACAATAATATGCGCGAGAAAGACTGGCTACAAACAAGTCACCATGCAGTGAGTTGTAAAGAGGTGCAAATAAGTTTGTACGTGTATACTAATGGTGCCAAAATATGAAAATTTTAACATCATAATCAGGATATCGTGGGACTTTATCATGATAATTTCCAAATGGCTCAGATCACGAAGTGATTGCATGCTATTTGGGATTATATGGAGAAGGTGAAGTCGAGCATATCAATGGTGTTTGACCTAGTTCCCTATTATTACCAGCTGTTAGTAGTTACTAACACATGGGCATGTGTGCCACGTGTCTGCAGCGCATGCGCATGGAGAACTCTTATAAATACCCACCACGCTTTGGTACTTCAACCTTTGAATTAGCGAATCCATTTGGTTAGGGTAGGGTGGGTGGGACTATTGATATGCTCGACTTTGCCTTCTTCATATAATCCCAAATAGCATGCAATCACTTCGTGATCTGAGCCATTTGGAAATTATATTTCAGAAGGCTCAGTCTCACATATCAATGGTGTTGTTTGAAGCTAAATACCGGGGAAGTCGAGCTAACAATAATCATACAATAGACCAAATAATAGTTTAGGTCTCACCCGGAGATGCAGATGAAGACATTACCGCTCTACCAAAGGTAGTGTCATGAGATGGTCAGTAGTAGAAATTCCTGAACACCGATTCCGAGCTCCAGTCTGTCGCCTGCATAATATCATTCATAGTAACACCTGACCCAGCGGCTGCAGATGTTGCTGCTCCCCTAACTGAATGGCCTGCAAAGATAGACACATCTATACCAGCTAACTAGTGCTTCCTGCAGCCAGCGGGCTATTATACAAGAAGCAACCGGTTTATGTGGCCTCACAATAGCTACAACTAATCTTGTAGTGTCCTTAGGTCTCAACTCAGCTGTTGCAGACTCGTATTGTTGAAGCATTCCCACTGAGCATAAGTTTGTATTATGTGGAAAGGACGGGAAAAAAAACTCTCAGGATTCTATCTTGAGAGGACTGTTTGGCTAACGCTGACGGCAAAAATTCTACTCCTTCTGGCTTCCGTCTTTTGGCTTGTCTATCTAATTGGAGAGAAGCTAGATCTGCTGAGCGGGATGGCCTTGTCAGTCCTAGTAACATTACTAATTTGAATGTGAGGTGTTTTAACGGCTGAAGGGCCCAAGCTATCCAAGTACTGCAGTACCACTTGCACATTCCATGTTGTGGTGTACCTTCGAAGAGGAGGCCTAGAATGGTAGGCTCCCTTCAGAAGCCTGCTAAATGTGGGGTGTTTACTCACCTCAACTCCATCCACTGGGTCATGAATCGAGGAAATGGCTGATCTGAAGGAGTTGAGGGAGTGAGATATATAACCCTCCTTAAACAAGTAGGCAAGGAAGTTAGCCACATCTGCTATAGGGACAGAAACGGGATCGTGATACCGTTCAGACCACCAGCTAACCCATCTGTTGAACAGAGAATTGTAGGTCTGTAAGGACTTCGTCCTCCAGGATGCCAACATGAGGTTAGCAGCCTCTGTTGAAAGGCAGCTATTTCTAATTTTTCCCTGAGACAGGCCAAGCGGCCAGCTGGGGGGTGAACTCCTCTGTTCTCTGTTGTCCTCCCCTCTGCATTTGGGCCTCCTGCGGTGAGAGGAGCCGAGGAAATTCCCTCAGCATCCCCAGAAGGACAGGATACCAGGACTGGCGCCTCCATACTGGAGCCACCAGGACTAGTTGAGTTTCCTCTTTCCTCACCTTGCTCAGCACACGTCCCACCAGGCACCATGGAGGGTTGGCATATCCCTCCTGTTGAAAGGCATCTATTGCTTCTGCCTGTGGATCTGGTCTCCAGCTGAAGAACTGTGGTAGTTGGTGAGCCAACTGTGAGGCAAACAGGTCGACCTCTAGGGGGCCCAGAGTTTGGTTGATTTTCTGGAACACCACTGGAGAGAGCATCCAATCTGATCTGTCCCTTTCCACTCTGGACTCGTGTTCTGCTGTTATATTCAGCACCCCGGGGATGTGTTGTACTGAGAGAATTATGTCTCTCTCCAGAGCCCACAGCCATAGTGATCTAGGATTGGGGATATCGTTCTCCCTAGGTTGTTGATATAAGCCACAGCTGTCGAGTTGTCCAGCTGCAATAGAACTGTCACACCTTTGTGATTCTTGATGAATGACTCCATTGCCAACTCTGTGGCAAGAGGTTCCAGACAGTTGATGTGCATCTTCTGCTCCTGAGGAGTCCATGAACCCCCAGTCCTCACTCCATTGAAGACTGCTCCCCACCCTGCCAGGGAGGCATCTGATTGGATTGTTACCTGTATTGGCCTCCGGAGAGTGGTTCGTCCATTCCAGTGGGTTAGATGAGTTTGCCACCAACACAGCTCCTCCTTGGCTTGTGGGGATAGGACTAGAAGGTGATTGTAATCTTGGCCCCCCTGGGCTAGCCCCTTCTGCAAGTCTCCTTGCAGGGCCTGGTAGAAGAGGGGAGCTACCAGAATAGCTTGAGAGGCAGCATTCAACTTCCCTATGAACTGAGAAAGGTACTGAGCTGACACCTTCTCTTTCTGGAGGAGTTCTAGGGTCTCTTTGCAAATTTCCCTCAATTTCTCTCCGGGAAGTCTGAGCTGAGCACTCCGGGAGTCCATCTGTAACCCCAGAAATTCTATTTCTCGACAAGGACATAAGTGAGACTTATCTGGGTTGATCATGAATCCCAGAGCTTCCAGCAGAAACAACAAGGCCTCGAGGTGTTGTGTTGCCTCCTCCTTGTAGTTGGCCAGTATCAACATGTCGTTGATATAGACTATAATCTTGATACCCCATGACCTGAGCAGGGTCATCAATGGCTTCATCACCTTAGTGAATGTCCATGGGGTGCAGGACAGGCCGAATGGGAGGCAGGTGAACTGGTAGCAAACTTCGGCTACCCTGAATCTGAGGTACTGCTGGTGAACTCTGTGAATGGGGATTGTGAAGTAGGCGTCCTTCAAGTCTACTTTCACCATCCAGTCTCTTGTTTTCAACAGGTCTCTTAAGGTTTGGATGCCCTCCATTTTGAAGTGTGGGGTTCCTACCCACTTGTTCAATTGGATTGATCACTGGTCTCATCTGACCATTCTTTTTGGGGACTAGGAATAGAGTGAACCCCTCTAGGGTGTTGGGGAAATATGGGATTGCTCCTTTCTGTAGCAGGGAACCCACTTCCTCCTTAATCAGAGTTGCCTGCTCCTGAGAGAATACCCCTTCTTGAGGCCTGTGAGGTTGGTAAGGTTTCCCTAAAAGGGGTATTTGGTACCCTTGTATGGCATCCAATACCCAAGTGTCCTTTGTCAACACCTTCCAGGTGTCCACAAAGGAAGCCAGTCTCCTTGCCACCTTTAAAGGGGCCTTTGCCCTTGGTGGAACCCTAAACCCCATTTCCTTTGCCTTCGACAACATAGGATTTACATTTAATGTTTGAACTTGCATACATACAGTTATTGGGTTCGGGTTCACTGTTAATTGTCATTTCCCCTTCTTGTTGGGTAGCCTCTTTGGAGCTGCTTGCTGCTGCTTCATCGGTGGGTAGTATGGCGCTGGGCTGCGCCGCTGGTAGTGAGGCCCTCCTGATGATCTGGAAGGCAGGCCTCTCCGAAAACCCGATGAGGATGATAGGGTGTATCTGGCTTTTCGGAGAGCTGACACCTGTTCCAGGTGGGTGGTGGCATCTTCGGGAAATTCTGGCCCAAATAGCAGTGGGGCAGCCTTAAGGAAGTCCCATGGCTTGAATCCTGGAGAGGGTCCAGTCGTTTGTCTTCGTGCTCTTCGAGCACTGTGCTGCCATTACTTTATCCAGTGTAGGCACTTTCGTCACAGCTACCTTCGGCAGCCCATAGTCATTCCTTCGATCAACTCAATTGTTGTTCGAGAGGGATGAGAAGCTTCGCTTCAACAATGTCTCTGTTGGTGGAGTTACTTTCACTACGCGCGTGGGGTTCTTCGCCCTCACGCTCCCATAAAGATCTTCTTCCTCCTGTGGTTGCAAGATTTCCATCTCTTCCGCCCAGCCAACTCCCTGGTTACGTTGTAGGCTGGGGTCTGTATTAGTCGGGATCTGTTCTAACGGTGGGGAAGAGTCCAGCGACCCTATGGGTGGCGTGGTCCTCCTTCAGTGCCGCCACTTTGTGGCGTAACTCCTCCACTTGTCGCTGGATTTTCTGCTGGAATTCCTTGAACGTTCGCTCAAGGCTAGCAGCGTCTGACAGCACCTCAAGATTACTAACACCATTGATATGTGAGACTGAGCCTTCTGAAATATAATCAGTATATTGTGGGACTTTATCATGATAATCAGGATATCGTGGGACTTTATCATGATAATCAGGATATTGTGGGACTTTATCATGATAATCAGAATATTGTAGGACTTTATCATGATAATCAGGATAGCTTACAGCATGTATGTTTCTACTGTAGAACAGTTTCCACGTCTACCTCAGTGAAAGAAGTAAGACAATTTGCTGGACTGACATTTTGCAATTTTATCAAAGATTCACCCACATTGCACAGCTTGATGCAGATTTCTGTAATCTGACCAGCCCTTCAACAATGGAATGAATGTCACCTGTGGTTTATCACACTTTTAATAAGTGCTTTGTATTAGACAACCAGCAAGTGTTTGCTGCGATCCTGTCTCAAGAAACTTCATCATGTGGCAGATGCCGGTAGATTGTCACATAAGGACACACCATCACCAATTTGGAGACACTTGGCAGTGACACAATTTCATGCATATCTTATTGGGCATGATATGCCTATGTACACTGATCACTTAGCAGTTCAATCTGTGTTAGAAACACTCACAAACATACTAGATGGTGGAGTAGGCTTTTCAGCAGTGGCATCGTGTACCACCCAGGGAAAGGACTATGGTAGTACCAAATGGTTTATTCTCACTTGCAGCTCCACTGTGTAATATGGTAGTTGATAATTCTGTGTAAATTGATCAGTTTCCTCTACAGATCTACTGAATGCCAAACCTGTTGTGTTCACAGAATATACATTTTGCCAGTGAACACCCAAAAGACTCTGTAGATGATATAGTTCCTAACTGATGGCACTGCTCAAAGGGATAGAAAAGTAGCTGGTCAAGCACCTTCATTTGGTATGATGGACAATATCCTTTATTACCTTGATTCTACTAAGAATGATAGGAAGTATTTTGCGTTTCCTTACATCTATAACAAGTGATGGAAGAGTACCACAGTGACCCACTATCAGGTAATTTCACTGGAGATAAGCTATACTTAACTATTGGTGGTGGCAAAGTATGTATAGTGATGTGCTTAACCATTGCTCTACCAGGATATTTGATAAAGCAATATGGTGCTCCATTGTAAAGTGTGAACACAACTCATTGCTTCTGCTCCAATTTTCTCAGCACTAGTTCAGCTTTGTGACTAATACACATCAAACATAAGCTGATTGGTCCAGTGGTATACTACTGGTGGAGCAGTAGATGTCTGGGTTGGGCCAGTTTGGCTCAGAGTTGAAATACTTATCATCAACCCTGTGCTCTACCTGTCCACAGTGTGTCATTGTTTATAATCCTTCAAACAATTTTGTGTGCTACTATGATAACCAATAGGATGTTCAGTGCACTGTATGTCTACTCCCCATAAGTCTACCAAAGAGAAGCCACCTCCTATGGAGCTGATTATTGAACACCCACAGAAGTTGCATTTTTCCCACCTTCACAACTTGAGATAACTGATGTTACTGACAACAGAGAATAGCCTATTTGCTGCTAGTATCAATCCAACAAGCCTAACATCACTACAAGAAGCAATACAATTTTAAAAAACCAAACTTTTACAACAAATGCGAAGTTGACGATTGGGTTTTTGGGCTGTTTCCCAGCTGATAAATCCAGCAAGAATCGTGAATTGTCTTGCCCATGGAATAGCCCTTTTCATGTCAGAGCTATTAAGGGTGGAAGTCTCAAATATTTCTTTCCATGAGGCAAACTAATCCAGGTACACCAATCAAGAGTAAAGGCATGTCCCCATAATGAATTGTATTGGTATAGGAGTGGTTTGGGTAGGCCACCTGAGGATCTGGTAGAGTGATCAGCTGAGAACAGTTTGGCAGCAGAGTCAGAGATTGATCCATCAGATATGTGGTCTGATAAAAATGTAAATGATTGTGAAGAATTAGTATGACAGTTTATTAGGAGGTTTACCCTCCAGCTGGTGAAGCTTGCAAGGAATTTGGTTCTCTATAATATACGAATCTTCATTTAGGGTACTGAGCTAGAGCTTAGCTTCAGTGCTGTAATGCTGTTGATAACACTAATAGTAGTAATGAAATGTATCTTAAACCCCAGTGCGTGGGAGTATCAAAGCGCCGCGCTGGGTTATAACTACCATACAGCTAGACAGAGCGGCGCTGCTACTGTACGATATATTAGTTATCACCCAGTGATAACTAACTTATCACCCTGTTGCGGAGCCACTCAGTCTCTTTCGTGACATCATAATAACTGCGAATGGCATTGTTTACCGATGGAACAAAGAGCCAAATAAGGAAATATTGATACAAAACACACCAATACAGCACTTAAAACTACCCAAATCTTACAAGAAAACTGTTAATCCTTTATACAATAACACTACAAGTTACCAATACGATAGTTTAACAAATGTCAAGAATAGTACGTGACGATTTTCGCTCCAGCAATCACTCCCAACGGTCACTATGGTGAAGAACTAACTTCCTCTAGCTTCATCGTTCTATCTTGGACTATGGTAGCCACTTGTTGGTCTTTATTTTTCTCTTGCACACCACGCGACACCGCTATACCAATTTCTGACGAAGGCGAATCGTACCTGGAACCGCTGCTTCATAACACCGCCCTTCGCTACAGTTTTGTAGGCAGTATGTAAGGTCTCTCTTGTGGCTACGAAGTAGAATCTCCACACAATTCGGATGAAATCTTGAGCACAGTGACAGGAACTCAAACCGGAACTTAATTTACTATCCGTAAACTTCTGCGCACTCCCGCGCACTGGGATATAAAACAGTTATATCCCGTATACTCGGATGATATCACTGTTATTACACTCGTCCTCGGCTCCGCCTCGGACTCGTGTAATAACAATGATATCACCCTCGTACCGGGATATAACTATAACATACAGTACAATAGTACTGTATAGTAGGGACCACAAAGGAGTAGGCTTGGCCCACGAAATAACATCACCCAAAAATCAGCCTCATTTTCCCCTAACAACGATGAAGCAGTATTGGTTAGGTAAAACTAAGCCCAAACAAACTTTCAGATCAACCCAAAACACTTTCAACAAGTTTCTACAGAAAGTTTTTAAGAAAAAAGTGGAATTTTCTACTGACTGACTGATACCTTCAGACAAGCGTAACTCGATAACGGCTAAGGCTACGGGCTTGATTTTTTCACTGTTCGACATTGCTTCGGCCCGAGAAGTGCCTTTTGGCATACCGCAGTACATACAATACATTCTTCATGGACTTACCAGTGTCCTCCTTTGTGTCCGTTCATCTTTGCTGACAGTGAAAAGTGTCGATTTAGGCGGTAGCACATGCTAGCTTCCCTTCATAATGGAAATTGTCCGTAGGGCTACTTTGATTGCAGAGGTGCTTTTCGAACAGTTCTTGATTAGTACTGCTGTGTAACGGGTTGAACATAGCCGACAACGAGTATTTCACTTTTCAGACGATAATTTGATATAACTAGGGAGAGCGACACCAGCCCTTTCTTTCGGTATGCATGGATTGCAGAGGAGCTTTTCGAACAGTTCTTGATTCGAAATACTATGTAGCGGGTTGAACATAACTGACAACGAAGCATAATGGATAGTTCACTTTTCAGATGATATAGCTGGGGCGCACTGCACCATTTCAGATGCGGTATGCGTGGGTTCACCAATCATAATAATTATTTACAGAAAAAGTTAACAAACAAGTGCACAAAAACAATTTGGAATTTTCAACTAGAGTAGGGACCATAGCACATCAATAAAAAGTACTGAAACAAGCTGGAGTAGTGCATGATATTAAATCACAGTAAAACAATAAGAAGTGTTATATCCCTACTGTGCTTTGTGTACTTGTAGAATGTTACATGTTTTATTTCCAAATGGCTCAGATCACGCAGTGATTGCATGCTATTTGGATATGAAGGTGAAGTTGAGCATATCAATGGTGTTAGGCCTGGTTTCCTAGAATTACAGTAGTTAGTTGTTAAAATATTAGGATACGAAGCATGTGTGCTGCTGTGCATGCGCGTGGCATCCATATAAAAACTACCACATTTTCGTACCTTGGCCATCTGATAATGAGCCAAGTACATGAAAGTTAAGGGCAAGGATGGGTGGGACCACTGATATGCTTGACTTCACCTTCTTCGTATAATCCCAAATAGCATACAATCACTGCATGATTTGGAAATTATATTTCAGAAGGCTCAGTCTCGCATATCAATGGTATTGTTTGTAGCTCACAACCGACCAACTGAATTTGGAAGGTGGAGTTAAGTACTGTACTATATCCAACATACCACAATGTATACACACAGCATTTAACAGACAACTACTATTTATGTCTCACTGCCCCTGCAGGATAACACAGCTTGGCCAAAGGCGGGATCAAGGCTGGAATGGTAGTAGAATTTTCTGAAAACAGACTGTACTCCGATCAGCTGTTTTCAATATATCCCAAGTGGTAATCCCTGAGTCAGCAACTGCTGAGGATGAAGCCCCTCTTGTGGAGTGTGTTGTAAAAGCTGTCACATCAATTTCTGCCATCTTAAGGACCTCTTTTAAAGGGACAGTACTCCAAGCCATACAAGTGCTAAATTTACATCCCGTAAAATATGATTATGACGTGATAATTTGTTGTGTTTTATTACATCACGCCACGGGCGAACTTGCAGTGATCTTCTAATTGTAGAGGAGGTTGGTCACGCGTCATAAGCCTATGATGTAAAATTACACAACCAAACATTGTTCTAGGTGTTAAGACTTGTTTAGCAGCTAGGAAAGTAGCACATTGTACTGAGAAGGTTTGTAAGGGTGCTGGGATGCTCTGGTATGGATATAAAATCTGTCTTTTAGAATATTAAGAGGTGTGAAGGTTGAATTAGTTCAACCCTTTCTTTGAGATCACAAGATGAATGATAATGCGTGACCAACCTCCTCTGGCATAATTGTAAACAAAGCGATGGTAAAGGCATAAACTTGTACTGTTGTACTCATAAGGTATATCCTGTAGTTCACATCGTTGTTTGGTAGTGAATAGAACTGCTCTGTAAAGCCTCGCCCCATGCGGATTGCTTCAGCCAGGCTCTATTAGCTGATACAAGCTTGTAATGTTATCACGATTGTTGCACTGACAAGAGCCTCTTGAGTTAATTAGGCCTACAATGGGCTGGCGCTGCTGTTCTTGTGGCTACATTTCCAAGCGCTCCATGCCGTTGCATTACTTTCGAGCAGTCACACCGTTTACAATCTTCTACTTGGTTTAAATAACCTGTCTAGGTATGTAGTTTCATAGCAAATGATTCCAATTCATTGTAGCAGGTTGTATGGAGGTGAGAATTGTTGTTCATTTCCAAACACTATTGCCCAGTAATTACGTAAAACAGCATCAAATGCTTGTCACACTTGTATGGTTTCAACACTTGTATGGCTTGGCGTACTGCCCCTTTAACCACCTAGCAATGGTGCACAGAGTTACAGGGTTATGAGGCTTGACCATACCTAAAAATAGTTGACTGTTTCCCTTTCTCGAAGATGCTGTTACCTGTTTATAACTATATAGTGCCTCCACTGGGTAGAGCTGTTTATTGTCAGGAAAACTAGCAATATAATAGTCAGTTAGGGGTTTATCCTGTCATGACTGCTTGGCCAGAGTGGAAGGTAGAAATACTACACCCTCTGATTTGAACTGACAATTGTCCAGTTGAAGAGCTGCCAAATCAGTGGAGCGGGATGGTCTAGCCAATGACATCAGCATTACCAGTTTGAATGTTAATAACTTTAGTGATGTGTAGCAGTGTAACCCCATAGTAGAATATGATCAAGAACCACCTGCACATTTCAGGTACCTGTGTATTTAGGCAGTGGTGGCCTTGCATGGAAGGCCCCTTTGAGGAGTCTGGCCTCTAGGGGGTGCTTGCCGACGTCAACATCATCCACTTTGTCATGAACACTGGATATTGCTGATCTGTAAGCATTAAGTGAATTGGTCTGGTACCCTTGCGAATGTAGCTTTTCCCCAAATATTAGCTACATCAGAAGCGGGTCCTGAAATGGGATTACAACCCTGTTCAGTTCACCAGCCCAACCATTTCTCGAAGTGGGAATCATAGGATTGTGATGTTTTACTCCTCCAGGATGCAAGTAGCTCCCTTAGTTTTGTTAGAAAGGTTTGCACCTCCAAACTTCTGCGGGAGATAGGCCACTCAGCTAGCTGTGGCAGGAACTCCATCTGAACACTGTGGGGTGGTCTCTGAAATGTGTCCCGGTTGCGTGGAAGTTGTCTCAGGTAGTCGAACAGCATTCCCAGTAGCACTGGATACCACAATTGCCCGTTCCACACTGGAGCCACCAGAATTACTTGAGCTTGCTGGCTCCTCACCTGTGAGAGAACTCTGCCAACTAGACACCATGGAGGATTCATGTATCCCTTCAGTGGACCCCAGTGTTGGGTGAAAGCATCTGTGGCTTCCACTAACGGGTCCGGTCTCCAGCTGAAGAATCGTGGCAGCTGATTGGACAGACAAGATGCAAATAGGTCCACCTCCAATGGACTCCACTGAAGGTTGATCTTCCTGAATAACTCTACGTGGAGGCTCCAGTCCGTTTGGTCTGTCCGAGTCCTGGACTCAGTATCTGCCACGCAGTTGGTGATGCCTGGAATGTGTTCCGCAGTAAGGATAATGTTCTTGGATAAAGCCCACATCCAGAGCTCCTTCACAAGTTGTGTCAACAGTAGGGAGACTGTCCCCCAAGTTGTTGATGTATGCTACAGCTGTCTAATTGTAGAGCTGTAGTAGTACTGACACTGCTGTTTGATCCTTCAAGAAGGACTGCACTGGCAAGGCTGCCAGCAGCTCCAAACAGTTTATGTGCATTTCCTGCTCTACCTGGCTCCAGTGTCCTGGTGCTATTGCACACTGCTCCCCATCCCTGCAGTGATGCATCTGACCTTATCACTATCGTTCCCTTCTGGTGAACCAGGGCTTTGCCATTCAATTGGGTGAGTCTCTCCTGCCACCACAGTAGTTCTTCCCTGGCTGGAAGGGACAGGTTGATGGATGCAGTGTAGTCTTGATTGCTGTACCTTCTGTAGATCCTCTTGAAGGGAACAATAAAACAAGGGAGCTGGGAGGACTGCTTGGGATGTTGCATGCAGTTTCCCTATTACTTGAGCCAGCTGACGTGCTGTCACCTGATTCTATAGGGTCTGGCTCACTTCCAACCTGATGTGGTGGAGCTTCTCCCCTGGCAGGCTCAAATGTAATGTGGTAGAGTGCTCCTGGAGGCCCAGGAATTCTATCTGTTGGGTGGGGAAGGTCACTGACTTGGGCACATTGATAATGAACCCCAGCCCTGTCAACAGGCAAAGCAGTGCTTCGAGATGAAGTGTCACCTGCTCTGCAGATTCTGCCATCGGGAGTATGTTGTCTATGTAAACGACCATGCAGACTCCCATGCTCCGAAGGAAGATGGCTACTGATTTCATCACTTTGGTGAATACTCAAAGTGCACAGGACAGGTCGAATGGCAGGCATGTGAACTGGTAGTGTTCCAACTCCACCTGAAATCGAAGCATGGGTTGGTGATCTACATGAATTGGAACTGTGAAGTAGGCATCCTTGAGGTCCATCTTCACCATCCAATCGTTTACCCTCAGTAACTCCTTGAGTGTCCCTATACCCTCCATCTTGAAGTGCTGGGGCTTCACCCATTCGTTCAACTTCTTGAGGTTTATTACCGGTCTCATCTGACCCCCTTTCTTGGGTATTAGGAAGAGAGTTGAGTAAAACCCTCCCTGAGGCTGAGGGTTGGGTGTGTTGATTACAGCTCCCTTATCTTGAAGGGTACTTAATTCCTCCTGTATCAAAAGACTTTGTTTGTTCTTCTGAGGATGTAGGAGGGTTTGGCTGTTGTACCTGCACTGTTTGGTTGAGGGAATGGAATTCGAAAACCTTGTATGGTTTTGATTAGTGTTGCACCGATATGCATATTTTCACTTTTACCGATACCGATTTTTCACTCATTCCTGTAGCCGATATGCCGATATTTACCGATATTCTTCTATTCTGTAGGTCAGGGGAGAAGGAGCAAAAATTATCTGAAGTTTATGTGCGTGTATAACATTAGTCGAAATAATTTAATTACTTGTGTGGGCGGCCGATTCTACAATGTTTGCTACCAGTGTCCCACTAACCCCTTACATGGAAATGAAAGCCAAGTAGTTATAAAACACCTAAGTCAGCTTCTCAAATGGAGTTTTGGTGGGATTCTAGACCCTTTCCAAATAGTGATTGGTTGATTGCGTGGGCGGCCGATAAATATACACAGTCTATTATAGCCTTGCAGCCACACTTCACAGATAAACAAGCCTAAATAGTTATAAACAGGTACAGCAAATAAATGTTTACCACTTACCACTGCATTCACTGCTTTCTTTTAATACTGTCACGTGTCTATTACTGTCGTTAATGATTAATTGTGGGTTTAGGTTATCGGCAAATAATATCCTCTTTGTAGCCGATACCGATACTTGCAAAATCACCTTATATCGGCTGTTACCGATTATTCAACCGATTATCGGTGCAACTCTAGTTTTGATTACCCATTTGTCTATTGTCAGTGCTTGCCAATTCTTTATGAAGTGGCTCAGCCTGCCAGCCACACTGAGTGATAGCAGTGCTGACTGTGGTCGGACATGGACATAGACACGGATGTTTTCAAAAAGCACTTTTACATTATATAACAGTTATTTTTCATACCTAACGCTGTTTATACAGCAGTCTTCGCTTCCAGACCCAGGTGTTGATTTTGTCATAGCGCTTACCCACTTATAAGCGCATGTGCGAAGGACTAGACCAGCACTCCACAGCATGTCAAAGACCTTATAGTGTTGTACACATGCTCTAAAGTCTAATACAGAGTTATATAGTTGTAGAGATTAGCTTGTATGCCCCACGCAACTTAGCTTACCGCCTTTTCCAACTAACCTCACAAAACCCTGTTCTGTAAGGTTCACAATTATCAAGACACACCATAGTGTGTTGTGCAGCCCAAGAAGCCAGCGCCACACCGTGAGTATGTTTACAGGAAGAAAGTAAACGCGATTTTCACACCTTTGTAGCTCCGTGATGCTTTATCTGATTGAAACCAAAGTTGCTACAGAAGTGCCGGCTAGGTAGGGGAGTCCACATTCCAAATTTGAAGAAAATCGCTCAAGCCATTTCCGAGATACGAGCTGCCAAAATTTGGGTTTTTTTTCTTCGTTTTTTTCTTCTACTTTTCGCACACTTTGCAAAATCCGCCGTAAAACACGATTGCGTGCTCCAATTGGGCTGAAATGTGGCACACTTAACGGGCTCATTAAGGCAAATCTCAGTACCAAGTTTGGTAGGAATCCTATGAACATTCACGGAATTATGACCGATTATTTGCGTAAAATAAGGTCAAAGGTCTGTCACGCCCACAGGGTAAACCGCTTGAAGGAATGAGCTGAAAATTGCTATGTAGATGGAGTAACTATCGCAGGAGTGCCTTTTTGTAGTTTGAAAGAAATCCAGTTAAAAGCCATCGAGATATGACACAAAACCCAACCTATGTCACAATTACGCGATCGATTTTTATGAACAAAAAACTATTAGTTTTTGCGCCTACCAGGCAAACCGCTTAGAGCAGTAAGCTGAAAATCGGTGTGTAGCTGGAATAATTATCATAGAAAGTCCTTGCAGTAGTACAGAAGAATCGGATTACAAACCACTGAGTTATGATTCCAAAGCCAACTACGTGTAGCATATGCGAGATCGAGATACTCTAATAAAACAGTTACCCTAATAGAGCATTCAGCTACGTTTATAACTTATTCCATTATAGAATTATATTGTGTTGCAAGTTATTCTGTAGGGAGTTCAGCTACAAACAGTTAATCTTATAAACAATTCAGCTACAAGCAAGTCACCCTGTAGAGAGTTCAGCTACAAATATGTCGCTGTAGAGATTCAGAACATTATAAGTCACACTGAAGAAAATTCAATTATAAACAAGTCATCCTGTAGAGACTTCAGCTACAAACAAGCCACTGCGTTCAGCTACAAAAAAGCTATCCAGTAGAGAGTTCATCTAGATCAGCTACAAACAAGTTACTTTATACAATGTTCAGCTACAAGTAAGTCACTCTGTAGAGAGTTCAGCTACAAAGAACCATGTAAAGAGTTCACTGCAAACAAATCACCCTGTAGAGAGTTCAGCTATGAACAGATCACCCTATAGAGTTCAGCTAGAAAAAGTCATCCTGTAGAGAGATCAGCTAGAAGGATCACCTTGTAGAGAGTTCAACTGCAAATAAATCACCCTACAGATAGTTCAGCTACAAACAAGTCACCCTGTAGAGAGATCAGCTAGAAGAAGTTACCTTGTAGAGAGTTCAGCTACAAAAAAAACATATAAAGAGCTCAGCTTCAAACAAATCACCCTGTAGAGCAGTCAGCTATGAACAGATCATCCTATAGAGAGTTCAGCTAGAAAAGTCATCCTGTAGAGAGATCAGCTAGAAGGATCACTTTGTAGAGAATTCAACTACAAATAAATCACCCTGCAGATAGTTCAGCTACAAACAAGTCACCCTGTAGAGAGATCAGCTAGAAGAAGTTACCAGAGAGTTCAGCTACAAAAAAATAACATCATATAAAGAACTCAGCTGCAAACAAATCACCCTGTAGAGAGTCCAGCTACGAACAGATCATCCTGTAGAAAGATCAGCTAGAAGAAATCACCTTGTAGAGAGTTCGGCTACAAAGAAACCACCATGTAGAGAGTTCAGCTGCAAATAAATCATCTGTAGAGTTCAGCCAGAAACAAGTTCACCCTGTAGAGAGATCTGCTAGAAACAAGTCACCCTGTAGAAAGATCAGCTACAAAGAAACCATCCTGTAGAGAGTTCAATTACAAACAGATAACGCTGTAGAGAGTTCAGCTAGAAACAAGTCACCATGTAGAGAGATCAGCTAGAAACAAGTCACCCTGTAGAGAGATCAGCTAGAAACAAGTCACCCTGTAGAGTGATCAGCTACAAAGAAACCATCCTGTAGAGAGTTCAATTACAAACAAATAACCTTATAGAGAGTTCAGCTAGAAACAAGTCACCGCGTAGAGAGATAAGCTAGAAACAAGTCACCCTGTAGAGAGATCAGCTAGAAATAAGTCACCTTGTAGAGAGATCAGCTACAAAGAAACCATCCTGTAGAGAGTTCAGCTACAATCAAGTTACACTATAGAGAGATCAGCTAGAAACAAATCATCTTGTAGAGAGTTCAGTTGCAAACAAATCACCCTGTAGAGAGTTCAGCCACCCTGTAGAGAGTTCAGCTAGAATAAGTCACCTTGTAGAGAGTTCAGCTACAAAGAAACCACCAAGTAGAGAATTCAGCTGCAAACAAATCACCCTGTAGAGAGTTCAGCTAGAAACAAATCACCCTGTAGAGAGTTCAGCTAGAAACAATGAGAGTTTCAGCTACAGTTCAGTTATGTAAGAAGTCACCTTATTAACTACAGTATGTAATAATCATCATTAAATGTTAAATATACAAATATTTCATCAGACAAAAGCTATACACACTCCTTTGTTTCACAATTCCTGCAGTAAAGAAAAAAACAAGTTAAAAGGAAGCATCAAAGCCATATGGCCAGTTTTGTGGCTTGTAATACAAAAAGAAGTGATATCTAAACCAAAACAGCCAAGCTGTAAAAAAAGAGTGTGGTCCCCAAAAAGGCCAAGGTGAAAAAAGATGTGAAATCCAAGGTGGCGGCCAAGAAATGGCTGTAATGGTAGGTTACTGGAAAAAATTTTAATTACGACAATTCAGGTGAATTTGGTGCCGAGGCAACGCAAATTCACCTGAATTGTCGTAATTAAAATTTTTGCCATTAACCTACCATCACAGCCATTTCTTGGCCGCCACCTTGGATTTCACATCTTTTTTCTCCTTGGCCTTTTTGGGGGCCGCACTCTTTTTTTACAGCTTGGCTGTTTTGGTTTAGATATTGTTTACACATTCTTTTGAACGTGACATCAAAGATATGTGTGCATTGGGTTCTAGTCATGGCTCGCTGACTGAAAGTTGTTGAACCCTTTCCTCTTGAGCTGATCCCTCCTCTGGAGTATAGTAGGCTGTTGTGCTGCCTCAAAATTATCTTGGGTCTGCCCTCGCTGAGTATTGCGAGGGAGCCTTGGAAAAACCCTGGCTTGCCTTAGATCCAGCACCTTGAGCTTGGTGGAGGGTCTTGAGCTGTGTCATTTGTTGCACGACTTTCTCCGGAAAGGACAGTCCAAAAGGTGTTGCTGTAGCTGAGGAGAATAGATCGAAGTCTTGGCCAAATGTTACAAGGTCCTTGTTATATTCTTCCAGAATGAATGTCCTCCTCTCAACGTTACATTGGGAAGAGGCGTTCAGGTCAGAGCAGCTTATACTGCGGCCTCCACATCTTCCACAACAATAGGATTGTCCTTATTTATGTTGGCTAGCAGACCCGTGAGAGGGCCAGCTGCATCCAGGAATAGTGCCTGGATGCGGGAGTGGGATTGGTCTGCGGATTTAATCCTCTGAGCATTACGTAGCAATCAGTTTGTAAAGCCGAGGTGGAGTGGTGAAGGGCGTGTCTGGAACAATGAACTTGCTTCGGAGGTCCTTCCAGTTCTCATTGGACATGGGTGTAAACGCCTTTCAAAGAAAGTCCTCTGTACTCTCCTCCACCTTAGTCAAGCAAAGTTTCTTGCCCTTTGGGCGCTTCCCTGATCAGACGTGTGATGACATTGTTGTCATCATCACTGCAGAATACATTGTCTGGCGTTGAAATGATACTTACTTGGTAATGTACCAGGTTGACGACCGTTAGGGAGCTGTGCTCTAGGACTCTCAGTTTTGATTAATTTACTAATTGATTAATCATCGATTACTGAATGTAGTGAACACCATGCATATAGCATCAGCTGCACTTGATCAATACTGTACACAGTATAGTAGTATCAGCTACACTTGATCAATACTGTACACAGTATAGTAGTATCAGCTACACTTGATCAATACGGTACACAGTATAGTAGTATCAGCTCCGAAGATGAAAGCTCCAGCTATCTGATATTTATATTAACAATGTAGTTGACAGTCTGGAGGAATGCCCCTTCCTCCAGGATTAGACCCAAATTTGACTCTGAGTGTTATTTCAGTGGTACAGTCATATTTGGAAATCAGTTGTAATGGGTTGTGGCCAGCAGATTATTAGTCTATTCAGCTTCAGCAGCTGCAGTACCACTGGAGGGCTGGTGTCAAAGGCTCTGGTATGTACTTAGGTGATTTGTTTATGTTTTGTGGTAACCACAATAATAAGCAATGATGGTTCAGGCCCTAGCCCACTGCAAAGGTGATCACTTAATCCCGGTGATCGCTTAATCCCGGTGATCGCTTAATCCCGGTGATCGCTTAATCCCGGTGATCGCTTAATCCCGGTGATCGCTTAATCCCGGTGATCGCTTAATCCAGGTGACCGCTTAATCCAGGTGACCGCTTAATCCAGGTGACCGCTTAATCCAGGTGACCGCTTAATCCAGGTGACCGCTTAATCCAGGTGACCGCTTAATCCAGGTGACCTCTTCCAGGTGACCGCTTAATCCAGGTGATCGCTTAATTTAGGTGACCATAACAGAGGTTCCACTTTAGTAGTTTAGCTGGCAACACTAGCAATCGTTGTCAGCACCTACAGGCTGCAATAAGACGTGTTTAAGAACTCAGGATATGTCATGGATGTTGTTAATAAATAGTGAGCCAACTAGAGGTGTACTGATAAGGAGTTTTCAGTTGTATAAATATCTTACTGCATGATGTATATTCTAATGATTTTTAACATTGAGAAAATGGAAGTGATGTAACTTGCTGTAAAGGACAACAATACCTGGTGTGGCCTCTACTACACAACCCAGACAATTAGGCACCACAAATATTTTAATACATGGTCCCTTGTATGGATTGCTCTTTGTTTTGATTAGTTATCAAGATGGCTGCTATATCAGTACAGATTATCAAGTTTATTTTTCCTGTGATGCAGTTCTTTATTCATAAAGTATAACAGCTACTGTTTTCAGAAGATTTGGGTAAGAATATTTTAACACTAGTAGCAGTACTTACACGTGTAGTTGTGCATTATGAAATAGTATTTGGAGAGGCTTTCTATTTGTTATAGTGAGCAAAGAGGCTTTTCAGTTCTGATTTGTCTCCCGACATCACAACAATAAATCAGTAGAGTGAGTTCACAAACGGCTAACTCTAGCGAGCTAGAAAAATGGCTAAAGGTGTGAAAACGTGGCAGTTTCTATACAGCATGGGCAGCAGCACACGTGCTTCGTATCCTAATATTTCAATGACTAACTAGCTATAATTCTAGGAAACTACCATTGTCATGTGTGTGCTATTGTGCTGAGGAGAAGTTTGTTCAACTGTGACTCGTGGTGTTCCTGGCATATTAAAAGCTTGCGTGTAACTTTTACACAAGCAACTTCTTTCATATCATTATTATCAGCTCATTATTGACAATATTAGTTGTAGTGAGCATTAAAAGAACATACTTCGTCACTTGGATATATATCTTCTATCCAGAAGGCCTTACCAAGCACCTTAGCATAGAGTGTACCTAGAAGTGAAGAATGAGTTGCAAATCTGATTTTAATTGATGGCAACACATAGGAGGGATAACCCCAGTGCTTTCAATAATAGTCCAGTGTATTTCTTAGGAAAATATTTTAGCCTGATTTTCATCCTGTAATCTTTTCAGCTTGTGTACCTGCATCTGTGCAAGTTTGCAAGCTAGAGCTTAGCTCCTGTAAACAGGATAGGATTAGGATGGAAAGCTGCACAGTTAAGTGACTGACTGCTCTATTTGAGTATCTTGATTGTACAGTGCAATACAACAGACTTACTTTCTACTCTTCTTACAACATTATCTCACAAGCACCTTCTCTCTAATGCCTGACAAGCAGGTGAAACACTAGCAATGTTAAGCCACCTCGGTTACTTGCAAAATGTCAAATGGCTCTGAAGGACACATCAGTGAAACTAACACTAACATTTCTACAGAAATCTGCTTTCATGGATGATAGCTTGTCGCTTTGACTTTCTAGATTAACACTTGTTCCAATAATGCACAGGCACTAATTGGAATGTATATCATGTGCTAATCTGGCATTAAATAGAATTGTCAAACCGTTTCAACCACTGGCACGAAAACACCCAATTATTATATGTTTGCCTTGGTTCATCGGTGATCCGAACCCCAGTTAGTACAACTTTGTAGGCCTTGTAATTTTCAATTATTATTATTTATTTATTACATTATTTTAGCCATACTTCTTATTATCTTTCTTTAGTACTTGGTTGTATGTGAATTACAAAATTTACACTGACAATTGGTGATTGGGATAGGGTGGTTGATAGCTAACTGTCAGTAGCTAGTTGCAAATACTAATTGCAATATATTACCTAATTACTTAAGGCATTTTCACACTACTGCCAAATGCACATCGAGGCTGGATCGGACCATTTCACACCTTGATCTCGCATTGCACATTCAATCTGGCTTCATGTCAATCCACCTCGAGAGGTAAATTGGCTGGACTTGATGTGCATTAGCTCAATTAGCAAGATATTACTACTAACACTTTACAGTGACCAGCACTGAAGGTCTGACAGCAACATGTGCTGCAGCCTTAGGATTACCTAACCTAATTTCAAGGACTTAGACTTATTGACTTGACATATAGTGACTGACTTAATGACTGAAAAGGTGTAACAGAAAAGGGGCCAAAGAAAGGAAAAAATCCCTCCAACCCCAGGATTCGAACTGCAGGTCACCCAATGTCTAGTCGGGGCCACACTCAGTCTTCCTCCAGGAGGGATGGATTTTCTTCCTTAAACCTAAGTATTTATTACTAACACTTTACAGTGACCAGCACTGAAGGTCTGACAGCAACATGTGCTGCAGCCTTAGGATTACCGATATCTCGTGCAAAGTATGGCTATTACACCAAGATTAAAGTGATGACATACCTAGTGTTATACTCGACTTGTGGAAGTGATACGGTGACCATGTGTGAGTGTTGAAGGAATAGCGTACCATTCTGAAATCATCGTGACCGGTAAGGATTTCCTCATAACATCTAACCAGCTTCTTGGCACTCAACGTTTTGTAAGTGTACTAACAACATTCCTTGCTGCAAATACTTTTCTGACCCCAAGGAATATGAAGAAGGTAGTACAATCACCAACGCCATTTATATTTTTGTTATGTAATCAATCAATCAATTAATTAATTAATTCAGAAAGCGAATTGCACACATACACCCCTGTAGTGTGAAATGGATTAATGTGCATTCGATCCACTCTCAGTCTGACCACAGCTGGATCCGCATTCAATGCGCATTAAGTGTAAAAAGGTCTTTATGGATTAAAAAGGGATAGTGTGTGTGCGTGTGTGTGTGTACATATGAGCATGTTTCATTACTGTAAGTATGTGCCACATTGGTCCGGCCTATGTTCTCAAATTTATAGCAAAAGTGGAAACAACCCTACTCATGATAAAATGTCCCAAGTGGATATTAATATATTGGGACCACCTGTTGTTGTTATTGTTATTATTATACTTGTTCTTTGTGTAGGCATTATCAGAGGCCAAACAGCAGCTGGAGTCAGAAGAACAAATATTAAAACAAAACATTGAAAGACTTGCTAGTTGTTTTTCTCTTCATCAATAATATATGTAGCCAAGCAATGATGACTATTTGTCTGGCATTTGTGTCTTCTGAAACTTCTCTGGTGCACTGCACACGGTGCTGCTATCACCCCCTCCTATAAATAGCTAGCTCCTGGACCATCATTTACCTGAGGGGACATCAGTTTGTTCATAGTGAGATGACAAACCTTGTTACATTCCCATTAGAGCCAGTTAACCCTTTTATTTTAATTTAATCCTCTATAAAAGGGGGAAAAAAAGTTACACTGTAAATGTTCACACACTCAACTTTATGCTAAGCTGTGGATTCATAACTCACCTAGTTGGTCCACAGCACATGTAACCTACAGAGCAGAGACTCTAACAAGGGTACGCGGTATTAGTGTACGCACATTTATAGACCCACAAAATCAGATAATCAGGACACCTCACTAATAAGGACAACTTGATAATCAGGACACTTGTATACACATAGTCCCATTTGTATTGGTGTACACACATTTAGACATCTGAAATCAGGACACTTCACTAATAAGGACACCTTGATAATCAGGACACTTATCCACGGTCCCATTTGTATTAGTGTACACTTATTTAGACATCTGAAATCAGGACACCTCACTAATAAGGACACTTGTCCATGTACCCTATATGTGTTGGTGTACACATCCTTTTAAGGTTTATTGTATTAGAAAATTGATATGTGCATGATTGGTTAGAATGTTTAGCAGCATAACAGGTCAATAAAAGCTTCGCTAATAACTAATTGACTTGTAATAGGCTGATACTGAAGCAATGATGTATAATACAAAAATTAGAATTTTGTAATATACTGCATAGTAGGGACCACAAAGGAGTGGGTGTGGCCCATGAAAAAACATCACCCAAAAACCAGCCCTCACTTTTCCCTGACAACGATGAGGCAGTATTAGTTAGGTAAAACTAAGCCCAAACAAGTCTTAGGATCGACCCGAAATGCTTTCACCAAGTTGCTACGGAATTAAAAAGAAATTTAATTGGCTATGTTAGATGATAGAACTCCATCTCTTATGTAGTTGCCTCAGAAGCTGTAAAATTATTCACTTGCTCCAAACTGTACCACTCTGTCTTGAGGCCTGTTCTTTGTCAATCTGACCATAATCTTTGCACTTGTCTTAGTCATATCATGCAGTGTAGTCTTTCTGATCACTCTTGGTGCCAAGCCACTCTACCTTTTTGCCTAGGCGGGTTAGGTTTACGCAAATCTGTCCTTTCTACTTCGGCTGCCTTTTTAGGCTCGTGTAACAGTAACCGTGATTTAGCTTCAACCCTTCTTTCTATTGATGCAGACCAGCTTAGTTTTCCTGATGAAGGGGCTGCTGCTGCTGTTTTCTCTGACTTTCCCAGTGATTGTTCCATCTCATCAGCATCTCAGCAAGAGTTGCAAGCATTTTTATATCAACGTTTGTTTGATGATTTGTATGTGTCTTTCAGTATTCGGGATCGGGCTCATTTGACTTCCCTGGCACATTCCTCTGGTACCAGTAGTGGTTGGCTTAAGGCTATTCTTCAAGCCTGTCTTGGATTAGTCATCCCTGGACCTGAATTTGTTTTGGGCCTACGTCTGTGGGTAGGAGTTGCTTTATTTCTTCATTCTCCACTGTATTTGCCTATAGATTGCTTTGGTGATCATTTGTTAGGCTGTTCTCATGGTCTGATGAGAATCCGTCATCATGATGCCCTGGTCGACATCCTTTATAATGCTCTATCACAAGATCACCCTGGTGTTCTTAAGGAGCAGTGTGCTTCCTATGATGATGGCTTATGCCTGGGTAATATCTTCCATCCTGACTTCCTGTCTTGCTCTACCTATTTTGATGTCTCCATAAGCAGTACTACTCAGCCTGCTTATATTTCTTCATCTACTTGTGCTGGGGCCGCTGCTGCAGCTGGAGAGTTGGCCAAGGATGAGAAACATCTGACAGCTGTAGTGAAGGTGGGAGCAAATTTTATTTCCTTTAATAGTAGTGCCGGGAAGTCTGGACCCCACTTGCTTTGCAAACTTTATACATCATTGCTGACCGAACCACCCCCCGTAGTGGTGTTCCTCCCAAGTTAGCAAGAAAAAATCTTCTCCAGCAACTGTCTGTTGCCTTATGGACTAACAATGCTAGAATTATCCTCAGATATTGGGCTCTGCAGGGGTCTGATGATGACAATCCCCTTTACCCTTAGTTAGTAGTAGTTGTAGTGTAATTGTAGTAGTAGAGTTAATTTTGCTTTTTTGTGTGTTTGCTAGCCATTTTGTAAACGGAAATTTCTACTGACTGACTGACTGATGCCTTCAGGCAAGTGTAACTCAATAACAGCTAAGGCTATGGGCTTGATTTTTTCACTGTTCGATGTCGCTTCGACCCGAGAGGTGTCTTGACATACTGCAGTATGTACAATGCATTCTTCATGGACTTACCAGTGTCCTCCTTTGTGTTTGCTAATAGCGAAGTGTCGATTTGGTGGTAGCACTTGATGGCTTCTCTTCGTAATGGAAACCGTCCATATTTTTCATAGTGATTGCAGAGGTGCTTTTCAAACAGTTCTTGATTCATACTGCTGTGTAATGGGTTGAACATAGCTGACCGAGGTAGCTGACAACGAAGCGTAATGGATAGTTCATTTTTCAAACGATATTGATATAGCTGGGACGCACGGCGCCATTTCTTTTGTGGTATGCGCGGGTTCACCAGTCATGATATTATTTACAAAAAAAGTTGTACACAAAAAATTGGAATTTTCAACTAGAGTAGAGACCATAACACATTGATAAAAAGTACTGAAACAAGCTGGAGTAGTGCACAATATTAAATCACAGTAAAACAATAAAAAGTGTTATATCCCTACTGTGCATTTCCATTATGGTATCTTGAGCACAGTAGGGATATAACACTTCTTATTGTTTACTGTGATTTAATATCGTCAGGAGTATAAGCTCCTGATATCGTGTACTACTCGTTTCAGTACTTTTTATCGATGTGCTATGGTCCCTACTCTAGTTGAAAATTCCAATTTTTTTTGTGTATTTGTATAATGGAAAGAATATAGTAGGTGACAAGACCACTATGACAACAGTTTATGTGACTTCTATTGACCACTGACATATTGAAATAATGTAGCATTGCCCAGCCTTTCAGCAGTCTGTGTATTCACTCTAGATTAATTGGCCAACTTTTTGATTTATAATGCTTGGAAATAACAACAAGTGTACAGTGTTCAGTTAGCCAGAGAAATGCTTCCCAATGCACACACTATCTAACAGGAAGATAAGGCTGCATCTTTGTGAATACCATATATTATAGTGTACGTAAGAAGAACCTATTGATTATGAACTTATCATACACTGCTAATCACTTAGCTAAACCTCTGACATTAACAGAAAGGCATTAAAAACCATCTTATAAAGGCATGTATACGTTGACTGGTATCCTTGTTTGACAGTAGCTGCTTTGACATGCATCAGTTAAGATAATCATCTGACATCAAAGGAATATAGACAGACAGACAGGTGGCTTTTCAGCTTTATAATATAGAAGATTATATGTTCATCATGTACCTGATGTTTCTATATAGTGAACAATTATGCTGCAGCTGCATGGATGTGTACAAATTGGTTAAACACAAAATCACAGACAGTAAGTGCTTATTCTTACCCCAAAAGTTTCTAGCAATGTATAACAGACAGGAACCATCTTTTCTAGCAGTACCACATTGTAGTGGCTGGAGAGCAGGCTCAACATCACTATTATACCTTGGTCGGGAAACATGCTTTGTGTTCACATAGTCATGCACATGATCTGATGTGATGTTTAAATCAGGCAATTACTTTTCAATAACTATTACCAAGAGTGAATAATAGCTATTACTTGCAGCTAAAACAGTTACATATTACCCATATAATAAGGAATATTATATAACTTTGTGTCTGCAGCCTTAAGCTGTCACGTGTGCAACTACCACCTTATATCATGTGACATGACTGCACATGTTGTTGGACAATGTGCAAATCTTGGTTATAATTGGTATCAAGAGCTTCGGCTGATGCTATCTCCCTGTTAGAATAACAATTTAAAAAAAAAGTAACTGGTCAATAAGGTTCATTAATTCAAGGTACTTCGTTGTGGCTAGACGTTACTGTAACTTTATTACTTAGCTAGTTATATTACTAGTAACTTGAATTATCATACAGTACGGTAGTACTGTATATTAGGGATCATGGAGATTTGGGTTTTCCTAGCCAAAAAATTCACCACAAAACCAGCTTCACAACTCCATCCTGGCACCTTGGCAGTATTGGTTAGGTATAACCAAGCCCAAAAAGGCCTTCAGTATGATCCTAAAGGCTTCCAATAAATAGTTACAAATTTTAAAAAAAAATTATTCAATGGAATTTTCTACTACTGACTAACTGCCTGCATCAGCGGAGCTTGATAATGGCCAGCTAAGGCTATGGGCTTAATTTTTTCACTGTTCGACGTCGCTTCATCCCGAGATGTGCCTTTTGGCATACCGCAGTATGTACAGTGCACACATCATGGACTTACCTTTGTCCTCCTTTGTGCGCCATTTCTTTTTGCTGACAGCCCAAGGTGTTGATTCACGGTAGCACGATGCATGGCTTCCCTACAGTACGTTTGTAAACGGGAATCATCCGTATTTTCCGTGGTGAATGGACTGATTGCAGAGACAATTCTAGCACTGTTCTTTGTTTGTAATGCTGTGTAATGGGCTGAACATAGCTGAAAAAGTGAAGAGTAATGGTCGCTCCACTTTCGAGGCAGTAATTGATAGTTGGGGGCATGCGAATTGTCGTATTTTCGAGGTGTCTACCGTAACTGGATTGTTGCAGAGGCACTTCTTCTCCTGTGTTTCATCTGTAGCACTGTGTAACGGGCTGAACATAGCTGAAAGCAAAGCGTAATGGCCACTGCACTTTCTAAGTAGTTTTTGATAGCTGGGGTGTGCGTTCAGACAAAAACATTAATTCAGGTGTCATCCTTTCTTTTGATGCGGTATGCGTGGGTTCATCAGTCATAATAATGTTACTGTAAACAAACAAGCTTAAGGAAAAATTAGAAATTTTAAATTCGATTAGGGATCATCAAAAAGTAAGGAGGTCGCAGATACACTAGTGAACATTTAATCCCTAATTCAGTCTTGGTCTTGGGGTATAGACTGAATTAGGGATTAAAGGTATAGACTGAATTAGGGATTAAATGTTCACTAGTATATCTGCAGGTGTAGGCGACTTCCCTTGTTTCCTTACTTTTTTTTCTATGATCCCTAATTGAACTTAAAATTTCTAATTTTTCCCTTGTATTAGCTACTAGTTTTTATAGCATATTTCGTTATAATTATTATATACTTAGTTACCACAAAGTAATAATATCATTATACATAAATAATGTCCCAAACACTGGCTATGTGATACACAAGCATGAGCATGCTGCAGGAGGTTATTATTTCTTGTCACCTACTCCAACAAAAACTGGTGCAGGAGGAAGGTGATTATTATACACTTATTAAAGTGACTGCTCTATTAGAGTATCTATATTTTGGACCCTCAGTGTGCAGTGTTGAATAACAGTGGAGGGACTTGGTTGTATGTTTATATATGCACAGTTAATATCTGTGCCTACCTCTATCATGAAATAATACATTGACATTATCTATAATCAAAAAATTTGGTGTGGCTATATACCTAAAAATTGATGCAGGTGGCCATGAGAGGAAACAAGCTAAGAATAAAATAATGATGGCCTTATTTTACATACGGAACATCTTTCTCTTTTTGTTATATCATATATCCTGTTAATTTTGTGCTATATATGCAGTGGCTACCTATTAAGCCTACTGCATGTCTGCTAGTGCTGGTTATAGCTACTTCCATGATACAAAAAATTCTGACTGATAGTGTAAATATTTGGGATTTCAAGTAGCTATATATTAGAACATGATGAATCAGCTCATGCCATAAGATGATTTATTTGATTTTTTGTTTAACCTCATGGTAGTAAGCAAAATCCGCTCTTCCCTACCAGAGCACACATGCACACAACAATAAACATTGTACAAAAGATAACCATGTGGCATGTTACACATAAAACTATACTACACAAGTAGCTAACATTTCTTAACAGAGCTAGGATATAAATTCACCATGATTATGGTT
This sequence comes from Dysidea avara, assembly GCF_963678975.1. Classification (NCBI taxonomy): domain Eukaryota; kingdom Metazoa; phylum Porifera; class Demospongiae; order Dictyoceratida; family Dysideidae; genus Dysidea; species Dysidea avara. Next base: position 39,153,903 of record NC_089278.1, read on the forward strand.
TACAAGAACTGTTAAAAAGTACTTGACAAGACAATTAACATAGCACCATGCAGTGGAACAGTGGTTATATTACATTAGAATGCTCATTAAAGTATCTTTGCTGAATTTTGCAAAGTGATTGAGATACTTTAATAGAACATTCATTGCCATACCGACTCTAAGCATTCATAGGCATTGTGGTCAGGTCAATGCAAGGCTGTGGGCATCACTGTCAGTTTACATCAAATCCACTGATCCTGGCCTCACATAATTATTTTCTATGATACCATATTTTCTAGGCTCAGTGTCATGGTGATGCAAGACTATTTCTGTGGCTCAAGAGAAGTATGCACAAGCTTGTCTGACAGACCGACAAGCTAATAATAATAATATCATCATAATTATAATTTTTTTTATTATTATTTATTATCTAGGCCCGGGACAAATACAACCAAGTACAATTACCAACAGGACAACCTACCAATAAGACAGTGCATGACCAGTACAGTGTGTGCGTGTTGGTTTACCGTGAAGACAATTATTATTATTATTATTTATTCCAACGTGACAGCCCCCTGGTGAGGCTATTAGGTGGTAAAGGCACAATCCCCAAATCAACTCAATATGTCACAGTAGTGACAGATACAACACAATAGTGGCATCGTAACTAAAGGTCACCAGTAGCTAAGTGCCAGTACATCATCGGTGTGGTAATGGCACAGTGATGTGTACACATATACAAAACGTACAGGAGAGAACTATGCATTATTGCAGTATTGTATGCAGCAATACATTATAGGCTACATCAACAGATAAAAATTATTAGCCAATATACAGTAAAGTATGAACATCAACTAGAGCTAAATAAGGTTCATCAGTGGTGTAGCAATGGCACAGAGACAGGTGACACACTATAATTATAATTATGCATACACAACTTGCAGGAGATAGCTACACAATACTGTAGGAGTATGCAAGCCAGATGAACCAGATAAAGGAAGACAGCCAGAACCTAGTAGCTAAGCCAGGTGAAGGCAAAAAAGATTAAGCATGTATTGAATTGCCTGACACCAACACAAAGGAAGTTCGCCATGCCAGCTGCACAAGACAAGATTGTTTACTTGTATTTCATATTGTAAAGAGCGTGGCATGTGTTTTAATGTTTTCTTGTATTGTTAGCTAATTAAATTTTTATGTGACTGGCAGCTGGCATGGAGACTTGAGAAGTTACAAACATAAAAACTTACTTGTAATCTTCTTGTTTACGTGTAAAGTGGCCTCTCGCTCTCCTGAAGTTACTTCACGGACATTCGCTAATCTTCTCCTTCGCGCAGTCTGTAATTAAGCAAGGGTGTGGTACTGGGCGTTATATAGAATTACGCGTATGGTCAAGCATAGATATACTATACACATAGGGATTGGAAACGGAATTCGCGCACTATAACATCCGTGTTTCGGTTTGCGTCATAGTGCGGTTGCTAAGGACGATGATGGCTAGCAGGTGTGTCCGTAGTTTATCTGTTTGTCGCTAACTTCACTTCAGGATGAAGCAGTTAAGTCTCCCAGGACAATAACAAAAGTTTGAAGAGTTTGCAAGATCCGTATTTCGGCGAATTTTCGGTAGTGACACATTGGACGCTGGTGCATGATTTATCCAGTTTGTTTAGTGACTGATTTCAACGACCCGTGACCTTGTACTGAGTCGTATATTTGAAAGAACGGACTTTAGATGTATTCCATACCATACCATACTGTCCTGCAAGTGTGTCTGCAACTAGCTAATAGAACACTTGGTCCACCAGGCCACATTCTTCAATTCCCAGTCCAGGTCATTCTATGATTTCACAGATTTGCAGGAGGCCTGTATGGAAGCTTCAGTACTTACGTGGCATTATACTACAAAGTGGATAAACATGATTGATTGGTCCCAGTATGACTTCAGTTAATTACACAAGCCATTCACCATTGCTACAGAGTTGGCTAAAGGTAGCTGCACCAGTACAGCCAGACTGTGTTAAGTCGACAATCCGTCACACTAACTAACAAAGAAACCATACACTTTGAATATTTTAACTGTACAGTGTAATATGTGTACGTTGATTATGAATTACGTGTGCAATGTAGCTAGCTATAAGTGTTCATGTCACTTCTTTTGAAAGTACACGTACTGTTTAAACATAATTTGGTAGTGCATCTTGAGCTCTTGCTTGTTGGTCATCAGTACACTGTCATTTGGTGTTCTTTGATGGATGTCTAATCATGTGGCTTGGATGATTTCTTCAAAATTTTGTGTCTTATTAGAAGATTCTGTCTTTCATCCCCGTGCCATACAGCTTTGGTTTCAGAGCAATCCAACAAACACTTTACACCCCCAAGTGTGGTAGTAGTTGATGGTATGGTAAATTGATATCTAGCATTGGTCATGGGCCTACTAAAAGTCCACAAGTGTAAAGTGGTAAGCAGTGATTTTATACAATATGACAATTGATACAATAACTCCAAGTTGCCTATTACACTGCACACTTAATATAGATTTCAAAACAAAGCTACCTAAGCTGCTTCCCAACACAGAGAATCTGTGAAAAGTCTACAAAAATGAGACGGTGTGGCCATAACATAATTCGCTTACCTCTTGACATACTGTTGGCTTGTTTATTACGAACAACAGCCTCTTGTGGTTGCACACGCATTCCTGTTATTGTGTACAAGGCTAGGTTAACCAATTCGTCAAGTTAAAAGTCGACAAATTGCTAATAGTTGGCAAATAAAGCCATTAGAAATAATATCGCGCTCGTAACTACGGACAGTATCTATGGCGACTAACTAGCGCAAGCGAAACATGGATGATTTTTCGAGCTCGTTACGTCACATTGGGAATTTGTACAGAGACGTCACGTGAGTTACTTCCGTTTCCAATCCCGTTGTAAAGTTTAGTATATCTATGGGTCAAGTCATCAACACGAACAGGCGCAACGATTATACGTTTGTGCCTTCGTTCACAGGCGAATCGATCCCCGGTTAGTTTATGTCTCTAGGCCTCGTAGTTTTCTCAAACATTAATTAATTATTTATTTATGACGTAATTTTAACCGCGTTTCGTATTATTCTTAGTACTTGGTTGTATAATAATGCTTTACAAGGTCTGTAGGACACCTGGCCTACAGCCTGCTCGAAGACTTTAGCTACCTAAGGTGTGTTTAAAAGTTGAAGCCGAAAGGAGAAAAAAAATCCATGACTGGACCCAGGGGCTGATCCAGACTTATAGAAGGAAGGGGGGGGTCAAAATGAACTGAGGCACTACATTGTCTCTGGTTAGGTGAGACCAAAATAAATAAAAAAGGTCACAGCCAGCTGACACCTCACCATAGTCACCAACAGGGGCGGATCTAGGATTTATAAAAGGGGAGGGCTAACTCAAGGTACTAATCTCTTGGGTAGAGGTGTGTGAAGTACACTTCCCAGCATGCGAAGCATGCTGGAACTAGGGGGGTCTGGGGGCATGCCCCCCCAGGAAAATTTTGAAAAATAGATGCTAAAATACTGCAATTTGGAGACATTTCCACATAAAATTCATAATATTTTCTGCCCGTAGATATTTTATATACTGCCTTTAGAATATAGGTATGGCTCTCTGAAGCATTTTGCTAATGGAAAAGTTTGGGTAGATACAGACACCAAATACATGATGCACCCCTCTCACAATTACACAACACTGAATAGGTGCATGTTAGAATAATAATGTTGAAAGTGGAAAATTTTGAAATTTGAACAATACAAGATTGAATCTGAGAGCATTTTCAATGGAAATTGTGTACCTGAATTAAGTATTGCCATACATATTAACTACACAAGTTGATGAATGAAACCCTTTAAACAGACCACTGCACTTCATTGTATGTATAGGTGCAGGCAGATTTGGAAAAATTCCATAACAGAACCAACTACATGTTTCCAGTGAATGTTCTATTAGAGTAGTTAGCTGACTGCTCTATTAGAGTACCTCGATCTTGTACACCTCCAATGCTGGTCCGGGTCCTTGTTGCATAAACTTTAGCATAAATCCACTGATAATATCTTGGAAAGATGTTTATAAGGTGGTTTTATGAGTATTTGTATTATTAGTGATCATATAATTATACTAAGACAAAATTTCATTATAATACTCAGCATATTGATCAAGTAAAGCCTAAATATGAAGGGGGGGGCTTCAGCCCCCAAAGCCCCCCCCTGGATCCGCCCCTGACCAACCACGCATTTATAGCTGATAAAGTACATAAAAATCCTTAAATAGCTCACTACACACTGTTCTAATACTGTGACTGCTTTATTAGAGTGACTGCTCTATTAGAATATCTCGATCTTGGTATACTAAAAATTTTTGGAGGAGGGGGTCAAGAGCCTTCTTTGATCCCCCCTGTATCCACCCCTGATTGGACCTAGGTAGCTTCGAACCTGCAGCCATCCGATTTATGCTCGAACGCTTACAGGAGTCTAGCTACCAGGTGGTCAGGATGTTTTCTCCTTATGTTTCATGTAATTATATCCATAGGAATTCTAGAGAGTAATTCATTATCCCAAGTAGAACCAAATGGACACTAGTTTATTTGAGTATATTACAATTGGGGGAAGAGGGAGGAAGGAAATAAAGTCATCATCGATTAAAGTACATTCTAATCTTATCCTTAAAATCATCTAATGAGCTGCAATCAACAATATTAAGGATGGTAAATAGTTCCAGAGCTTGATTGTGGAAGGGGTAGAAGCTAATTTTGTAAGGATCTACATGGACTGCTGGCTGTGTGTATTTAAGATAGTTTTGGCCCCTTAAAGGCCTTGATGGTCGACAAATGTAAACGGATAGTGGAATATTAACAATTCCATTATCAAACGGGAGGTACTGGACCACTGCAATGTATGTAATACTACTAGTGCTGCGATAATCTGACATAACAAAACCACCACCACGATGCTACTAGTGCTGTGATAATCTGACATAACAAAACGACCACCATGATGTTACTAATGCTGCGATAATCTGACATAACAAAACGACCACCACGATGCTACTATAGTGCTGCGATAATCTGACATAACAAAACGACCACCACGATGCTACTAGTGCTGCGATAATCTGACAACAAAACAACCACCACGATGCTACGAGTGCTGCGATAATCTGACAACAAAACAACCACCACGATGCTACGAGTGCTGCGATAATCTGACATAAGGATCTTTTGATCTAAGCACGGAAGATGGGGCTCGTTTAGATGTTTCAATGAATGGCTTTTGGGGTGGTAGATGTGAGAAATCACACGTAGATGTTAAAGTGTTCAATCCTCATGCTAGTATAGCGGCGTAGCCCCCAAAATTGGCAATATTGTGCACTTTTTCATAAAGCCATGAAACTTTCCACATAAATAGTACTCCTCATGACATAGATCATCTTTGTACAGAAAATTGATCATTTTTGTCTTTAACTCCCTGAGGCAGTAATTAACTTGTTAAAACACGGTACCAAACAAAAGATCTTGTTGATAGAAAAAACTTGGTTTTTATTTGAAGCTAATAGGTGATTGCATCACAAAGTTATGATCATTTTTATTAGTTGCAAAATTAGGTAAATTTATCTTCCTTCGAGGTGTGAATTACCTGTGGGCAGATAATTATGCTAAAATTTTACAGCTACAATAAAAATACTCATAACTTAAGAATGAAATCACCTATTGACTTCAAATAAGAACCAAGTTGTTTCTATCAGCAAGATCTTTGTTTGGTACCATGTTTAACAAGTTAATTACTGCCTCAGGGAGTTAAAGACAAAAATTATCAATTTTCTGTACAAATATGGCAGTAAAGGTCACCAAAGGTCAAATCAGCGATGGCACTATATCTGAAAATACATGTATTGCGGACTACTATTTATGTGGAAAGTTTCATGGCTTTATGAAAAAGTACACAATTTTTTGGCTGTGCCGCTATACTATGTCCCTACTAATCACTCCTCTGCTCCAAGAGCTATTTATTGTCGTCATGAGAACACCAAGAAGTGCACATATGAAGCTTGAATTCGTGAGGTGGAGCATGGAACTTTTACTCCTTTGGTTTTCTCAGCAACTGGTGGAATGGCTGACCAAGCAATTGTTTTTTATAAATGTTTAGCTTCCCTCCTTTCAGAGAAGAGGAATGAACATTATGCTGTTGTTATGGGTTGGATCAGATGTTGCTTGTCATTTTCTCTTTTCCAATCAGCCATCCGATGCCGTCTGCGTGGTTCTCGTTCTTCTGGTATTAGGTTTACAGGTAAGGAGCCTGTAAAGCCTGATCTTTATAAAAATTATAGCCTATTAGTATACAACATAAAAACTGTACAGATTATACAACAGGAGTTAGCTAACTAATTAGTAATCATACAAAAAAGTAGATCAGCTACAGTCAATTTTTAAAGTTATTCAATGAGGGAGGATTACGTGATAAGGTAGGTTATTCCAATCATTAATGGCTCTTGCAGTAAAAAATGAAGATCTCACTCTAGTAGCTTAAATAGTTTGTATTTATGACCCCTAGTTATTGATAAATTATTGATGGTTAGTAATTCTGCCGGTAGATGAGAACCCATTAGCTGCAGTTATTATTATTATTATTTAATGGGCTTGTAGATGAATGCTAAATTGCCAGGCTAGGCTGCCAGGTGCCCATATCTAGATTGCTTCCAAAAATTATTCAAGCGTTGCTCGAAGGTTGCAACTGTTGGTGTTGAAATGATAAAGTCAGGTAAGAAGTTCCATATTGACTATTCTTTTCATAAAAAAGTTTTGTCTAACAAGTAATCTTTATAAAGAATGGTCCCTGGTGATAGCGGTATTTAAAGTAAAAAATGTAGATGGGTCCAAGTCATAATATTGTTTAAGTATCTTATATGTTTTAATCATATCATAAGGCATCTGCAATAATTATAGAGAGTAGAGATCCAGAGTTTCAAGACGGTTTTCATTAGTCAGGTGGGCTAATCCTTGAAGGCATTTAGTTGCACATTTCTGAACCTTTTCAAGGGTGTCATTGTCTTTGGCTAAGTACGGACTCCAAGATTGTACACAATTATTCCAAATGCAGCTGAACATACATCTTGTATGATGCATGAAGAAGGTTGCCAATTTGCATCACTTTGCATTTGGCTGCATTAAACCTAAGCAACCAAACACTTGACCATTGCATTAACTTGTTAATATCACATTGTAGTTTATGGCTGTCATGAAAAAAATTTGATGACTGAGTATATTTTGGTAGCGTCTGCAAACATCTTCAGATTACTCTCAATGAGGTCGGGTACATCGTTGACATACAATAAAAATAACAAGGATCCCAAGACTGAACATTGAGGTACTCCGCTCTGAACACCAATCCAATCTGACTGAGATCCATTAACCACTACTCTTTGAAAACGATTTGTAAGAAAATTGGATAACCATATGCATAGGGACAAGTTTCCATGCACACCATACGCTTCAAGTTTAGAAGTCAATCTACGATGTGGGACAGAGTCCTTACTGTAATCCAAGTATATCACATCAACACCATAAACTTTGTCCACTGCACTTGTCCAGTCTTCAAAGGTTTCCAACAAGTTAGTTAAACATGATTGTTGCACACAAAACCATGTTGCTGATGGTTAAGAATGTTATTTTCTAAAAGAAATTCAAATAACTCTGTACAAATAATAGATTCTAAAATTTTAACCACAGTAGACGTCAGATTGATTGGTCTGTAGTTGGTAGCCTTAAGCCTAGAACCTTTCTTGTATACTGGAATTACATGGGCTTTCTTCCATTCGCAGGGGAGATCTCCACTAGTCAAGGACTGATGGAATAGCATGGTTAAAGGAGCGCAAAGTGTATGGGAACAAGCCTTGAGAATATAAGAATGGATACTGTCTGGACCAGGAGCCTTATTATCTTGCAGTGTACTCAATTTCTCCAATACAATAGACTCAGATATGTTGACATCACATATAGATTCTCATATCTAAAAGGATATATGATAGATCTTCTTAAGTAAAAGTTGACTCAAAATATCTGTTGAGAACATCAGCTATCTCCTCATCACTGGTAGTGGAAGAGCCATCAGTCTTCTCTAAAGGGCCAATACTAGGCTTAACCTTTTGTTTAGATTTGACATAAGAATAGAAGGCTTTTGGATTGGATTTAAATATATTTAAAAGTGATTGTTCGTATGACTTTTGGGCAGTTCTAAGTTTACATTTAACTATATTACATTTGGTCTTGTAGTTAGCATAGTCAGCACGAGACCTAGACCTCCTATATCTAGAGAAAGCAGAATGTTTAGCTTTGATTGCTACAGACACTTTTTGTCCACCATAGAGGAGATTTGCTGGCCTTAGTAGTAGAGGTAGGAACAAACTGTACCATAGCATCATTCACCAACTGCTTGAAAACCTCCCAATTATCCTCTATGCTATCACTACACATATGAGCTGTCCAGTCAATTCCCATGAAGTATTCATTCATTCCTTGATAGTCACCTTTCCTATAATTAAACATGGGAACAATAGGTTTTGAGAGAGGTGGTATGTTGTAGCACTTGTATTTCCACACGAGGCAGTCATGGTCACTGCTTCCCAAACCTGATAATTTAACAACTTCATTTAAAATTGGGATCAGAAGAAAAAACCAAATCAAGTAGCGAAGACTGTTGGCCTTGTCTATGCCTAGTACAATTTGTTACATGCTGAACTAAATAACTGTCTTGAACAGCATCCAGGAACAAGGAGGCCAAGGAGTGTTTTCCTTTCCCACTAGAGCATACAAGATCAACCCAATTGATTGATGGAAAGTTGAAGTCCCCCATTATGTGTTTCGTAAAGGTTACTAATGATTGAAAACAATTTTTGATCATTGTCAATGGATGAAGTGGAGCCCTATACAGTACTCCTACCAAAAGTTTGTCGTTGTTAGTCAGGGAAATTGTATACCACAAAGAGTTATCAAAACCAACATCATTTAACACTCTACATGGGACAGCAGGCAATTCTTCATGGATGTAAAGCATGACCACTCCACTTGTAACACCACCACGAAACAAATTATATTCCTGCAGGTGAAGCTTAGAATCACCAACATCACTGTTGCACCAGGATTCAGCAATTCCTATAATCTGTGGTGAATGTTAATACACAATGGCCTGTGACTCTGTAAGAAATGAACCCCTGCTTCCCCAGTAGACTTGGAAACAGTGGCGTATCTACAGCAGGGCTTTGTAGGGCCTAGGCCCTGCTGAATTTGACTGGTGCCCTACCAAACTGAAGACTACGAAACCCACAATCACCAGCTTTTCATTGCATTATCTACTTATTCTATACTAAATTACTCATCAAATTATTAGTATTGAGCACGATTACACATGTAAATCACCTGCTGTTTGTGATATTGATAAGGACGTGTCTTCCTAGTGTTTTTGTAGCTTATAATCATCATATCTATAGATCCTTGTAAGATTTGTAGCGCTTCATCATGTATAGGTGTAGCTAGGGTTGTTTTGTTCTGTTGTTTGTGTTACTGCTGTACAATCTGGTGGGCTAAATATATAAAATAAACTACTTCATGAAAATCTAAAAGCATATTTTTTGTAGTTGAAATGGCCTCACATGCTATTTTGCAACAGGTCAAAAATTTTTCTAGGGGGATGCCCCTGCCTTCAGCAGCATAATATAGCTACAGTGTCATAGTTGTGCCCTACCAATAGGGAAAGTCTAGATACACCACTGCTTGGAAATCAACTCCTTGGGGCGCAGACGATTAACACCTGCAGAGCCAGCTTTAAAGTTTTTACATCAAACTGTGGGCAGAGAGGCGAACTCTGCCCAATCCTGCATTGATGGAACCATTTCCATTACAGATGCAGCATTGCCATGTTGAACATCGATAGCAATCTTCTGCCGAATCAAAAATTGGGTGGGAGAGTCTCAGACTGCTGGGCTAATCGAGATGCTGAACCTAATGCACACAAACTGATTGTCACTTGATTCCAAGTGATTTTAAGGTCATTCGAATAGATTATGGTTGTATTTTCCGAGATTTGAATATTGATCACGTGAGTGCCTATTTCATGCATTGGATTGCTCTATGCGTTTACTGGGCGAGATATATAGCCATATTGTTAGGTGTTTATAAGCTTTGTATCCTTGCTGTTGGAGACTGTCTCCCTGATATATCAACCATTATTTGTTAAAAATCGCATCATTTTGGCCGAATTCCTAGTCTCGCGTAGCCAGACCCTTTTCTTTCTTTTGTGTGGGGGCGGGAAAGAAAAGGGTCTGGTGAACATAGATAGCATCGTCGTTGGGCTATCCCGAGATTGTGGGGATTCTACTGTGCAGCTTCCGGATTGTTGATTGGCACAAATGACGTGATTTGGTAATATTTGCATCCTGTTACCATAGCTACTACTGAAATAGATCTATCTATGCCTATGGTAACAGGACGTAAATGCAGCAGATCACGTCATTTGCACCAAACCAATCCAGAAGCTGCGCAGTAGAATCCCCACATGCAATCTCGGGATAGCCCAACGACGATATGTTCACCCATAGATTATATATTCCCTACCCGGGATTGGAAACCGGAGGCATTTCTGTATAAAAGCTGCGAGCCGTCAGCGTCACAGTTGAAAGTTGAAATAATCAACACCTTTCCTTTGATTACTATGGTTTCGTCTTACCGTTGAAGAAGAGGAGAGGAAAAGCAGTTTGGTATCTTAGTCGCTGTATTTGAAGGATTTCCAATCATGGTAAGTTCAATCCAGTTGTGTTACTGAAAAATGATCGTCGAAAATCCCAGATCGATGTGTGAAACTATCCGTTTTGTTTGCTGAATCGCTATTTGTCGTACCCTGAAAGTTTGGAGGTTTTAGAGCTCTGAGGAAGCGTCCAAATCCCCTGTAAAGTATCCCAAGCAACAGCTAAATTCTGACCAGGTTAAGTCCATACAAAGTTCGTTTTCGGGCAAAATTACAGCAAAAGACTCTTTCAATTTGCGATTTGCAATGCCGAAGTTTGGAGGTTTTAGGGCGTTGTCTGAGAGGTTACTGCTGGATTTGTCGTGTATTTCTAGGAATTTAGTTCTATAGGAAGGGTTCACATGAATTTATTGTGTGGTATCCGTAAGCAGTAGTGTGAAATATTCGTGTTTGTAAACTCTATGTAAGGCCACTCCAAATAAATTCTCTGTTTCCCGTCCACCGCCCGCATCTAGTTACTGTCAGCTCTAAATATTCCGTTATTCCGTATTCTTCCATTATTTTCTGGTTATTCTTGCATACTGAGCGGCTTAGTAAAAGAGTGTCAGCAGTGCTATGCACAAACTTCACGTTTGCACTATTTTTGCAACTTGAAAAGCTTATAAGCATGCTTTTATGCAGCTTTTTATGGTTGTGCCAGGAAAATAATGGCTTGAAAAGCTGACAATCTTATAATGAAATAATGGAAATGAACCGCCCGCCCGCATGCAAATATGCTTGAGTCCAGGACGGGAAACAGAGAATTTATTTGGAGTGGCCTAATATATATACTCAGTAGTTGTCTATATATGCATTTTACTGCAGTATTTCTTTATTTAACGATAGGAAAGTCAGCAGGTTGAGTCTTCAAAGCAGATTAAGTCCAAACTGAAGGGCATGCAGTGTATGTCCATATTAGGAATCTCGGTGGTCACCATCTACTGTCAATCATTGTCTTGGAACCAGTTAGCTACATAAATGTGTAGAAATCTCCTTGGAAATCTAGCTATATGTGAATTTATATACTTTCTTTTTAAGCATATTTGAGAAAGGGATCAGTGTGTTGCCGGAATTACCAGCCTATATTATAGACTGTGTATCTGAAATAATTATTAATGCAAAAGGATCTATATACCTTTTGTCTCCTTCCGTTTGTACATACAGGTAGCACTGGTTTTCTGTAAACACTTGGCAGCCCTCTAACGTTTCACTGATATAGCCAGGCTCTGACTGTCATGGTATATGACAGATACATCTCATGTCAATTGTTTGCTTAAAGACTAGACCGATTCATCATCGATGACTGTATTTTATGCTTTTCGGGCATGCCAAGTGATTGGAATAGAGGCAAGTGCATCTAGTCTAACAAACACCACATGCATCGTTCATGCTTATAGTCTCTGCAGAGCATTTTGTACACATATTCATAGCATATTGAAGTGCCTTCATACGGTCTGATCATTCTAAACCACAGATAGATGTCAGTAACTCACTAACTTGTAGTTAGCAGTTACACACGAAAGATGCAATGTTTGTAGTGATGTAGTTACCATGCATGCAACTCTTTTATATAGGATGATCCATTGCAAATTGCTCTTTTACCTACAAGGGGAGAAACAATACTGATGTATACTGAATTAAAATAAGATAACATATGTATGTATAAAACCAGATCAGTACAGTAACAAAAGTCCTAAGTCATAATAATAATAGCTAGCTATTAGGACTCTAGAATGAAGGGCCTAGCTGGTGAGTAATGCAAGTGTCTGTATAGCTGCAGCCTTGACTAACATTTCGTACCATACGCTACGGCTGAACTCTTGACTGGCGACTCAGAGCTCAGGCAGTAGCTAGACGATGTTGTGGCAGGCTAGACCAGACTGAAAAATATCAGTATATTACATACACGATGTGCCAATTAATATTTTGAAATATGTAGCTAGTGTCATCCATCACTGATAGTCTCGAAGCTCCTCTGCACAATCGATCTCTTCCACATTGTGCTTGATTTACAGAAGCGGAGTTTCGTTATACCACGCCGTGACATATTCAACGCTGACTGAAACTGTTGATTGGTGTTGATTGCCTTGGTTTCCAATCCCGGGTAGGGAATATATAATCTATGGTTCACCAGACCCTTTTCTTTCCCGCCCCCACACAAAAGAAAGAAAAGGGTCTGGCTACGCGAAACTACTGAATTCCAGCATATAGATGGCTCAGTCAGATGGCTAACAGGCTTCAATTATAACCATACTCCGCATGCAGGTACTTTACCTAGTACTGGTCATTGCTGACCAGGCTTGTAATTAACAACCAAAAGTAATCATTACAATTACTTTTAAAGCCAATCTAATGATTACAATTACTTTAGTATGTAAAATAATGATTAACAATTACTTTTCAATTACTACTGTACATTGGGGTACAACAATAACGTACAATTCTCCAGCATTAATCTTTAGGCATATTAGCTGTTCAATTTTTTTGGTAATAGTCTACATCTATTTGACCTGAGAATATTGCCACTATGGCTGAATGCACGCTCAATTGGTGCAGATGTTGTTGGAACTCCCAGCATATTCTTTGCTATTGTACTTAAAATGGGGTATTTATTTGCTTTTATCTTCCAAAATTTTAAAAGGGTTTTCATCCTTTGTTAAATCTGTGTCATCTAGATACGTTTTAAATTCTTTCTCTACTATTGAACCTTCTAAAAACCATCCACTGTGTTTGAGGTATCAGCCAAACAATTTTCTTTCCTTAGTTGGGGCTCTACTGATTCTACTTCTTTTCCACTTGTTTCTTCTACTGTAGGTGTGTGATGAGAATCATTGTCTACATATATAGTCAAGTCATGGGGTAGGAACTGTTTTAATTAGCGTAACTTTGATTACTTGCATTGAATTACATAATGATTATTGACTGAACAGCTAATTACAATTACCATTACTTTTATGCTTAGTGAGCAATTACAATTACTTGAAAATTGCTAATGATTATTAATTAATTAATTGCAATTACAACAAGCCTGTTGCTGACCCACTGTGTAGTTGCTGCTCTGCTTGTCCTGTGCTCCAGAGGAAGAAACATTTTGTCTGTCGCCAAAAAGCTGCACAGATCCTGCGCTTGTAACCTAGTATAATATTTTCTTAGGAGAGAAAAATCATTATATTACGGCGAAATACCTGTTGGAGCTTTAAAACATCTTCTTAGAAATCCTTACTTCTTGTGAGTTACGTATAATTCCGTAAACTTGATAATAGCTACGTATAGTTTTCGATTGTGGGTTTCGAACCTTCCGTATCGTCTTGACCCTTTATTATTATTATTATATTGTGTACTGTGCAGGAATCATGTATGATTATAATGCACAGGTATAATTATAAAAGTGTCCACATCATTACAAAACTCAGTGTATGTGGGAGCGTTAACAATGTTCTGGGGTAGATTATTCCATAGTTTAATCACTGAAGGGAAGAAGGAAAATTTAAAACTGTCCACTTTGTCCCACTGTAAGAGCTATTTAGTGGCCTTGACCGTTAACTTAGAGTTTGACCGCGGTCACAGATCGACCTACAGCAAGAGCCTGAGTGACACCCCCTTGCTTGGGCTGCCACGCTGGTGTTATTAAGTTACAACCTAACACATGACAATAGTTAGGTAGTTTATTATTATTATTATATTTTATTACTGTGCAAGACCTCAAAGTAGAGTATAAAAGCACACTATAGTTATAAATTAAGTAAGGATTTAAAATGTTCTAGTTGATTGGAGGATATCGATTTTTCGCATTGCGGACCCTACCTATTATCACCAGACTGCTCCATTACCCGGGAACCTTGTGGAAGTTACACTTACCAATGTAAACGTGAAATTGAATTTATATTTCCCGTATACTTGTAGTGAACTAATTCCGCAAACAGTTTTTTTTAAGAAGTTGCTACAGATCCGACCAGTCGGACACAAATTTTAAGCATATAGCTAGAAGTCCGACCAGTCACGTGATCTTTGTACTTTGCTTTCCCTGAGGCATTTTCTACAAGGCGTACTCGTGCTTCTAGGTGAGGAAGGAACTCAAAATAGGATAAGAGGTATGGGAGTAACCTTGTCAGTAGATAGGCGTGCAGATCTGCATGTCTGTTCCTGGGTGCATTGGGTTACTGTGAACAGACAGATATACAGTTTGCTTACTTAACTTGGCTTGGCTACAGTATTAGAGATCCTTGTGGTACATAGAGGAGGCATGGTTATGTCAATATTTATTCTGAGGAGTTCTTCTAAGTAGCAGTGTCTCTAGTGTTGTGTGGATAGACTGCTTTTTGAGTATATCTCAACATCCACCATCAATTTTTTTTTCATTAATGTGCTTATCAATGTAATGCCCAACTACCACTGATATGGGCTGAGGGTGGGGAAAGGTTGGGAATGGCGGGGGAATTGATTGCTAAATTTCCCCGACGTAGTGGGGATTTTTCTTCACTAAAGAAATTCACTCAGGCAGCAAAAGTGTGTGCTTTCAATTTGGAAGGAGTGTCTGGGGCGCTAACTACTACATTCATACTAGAATCCACTCGCACCAACTCATCACTAGAGCAATGCCACATGACCGTTCAAATCCCGGGGTTTGCAAGTCCAGGGTTTGCATCTCCCAGTAGGTGGGGAATTGTAATTTTCAGTGATGCAAATTCCCACAGTCGGGGATTACATTGATAGGTGCATAATTCACCTTTTCTGTGGAACAACATACCTGCACCTGCCTTACAGATAACCAATATCAATCCATTCCATGCTGCCCTCAAACAATTTCTTTTTTAACCGTTGTTTCGTATTTCTTTCGTATTGCTTTGTATTAGCAGGAGCCCATAAGCGCCGTAATGAGCTCCTGGTATTAGTGTATTGTCCTAATACCTTTCTGTTTACTTGTATTGCTTTCGCGTTAGTGAATTGTTCTTGTATCTTTTGTTCTGTTGTTTGTATGTACTTGTGGGGAGCACATTTACAGGCCCAGCCCCTTGTCATTTGACAAAAATTGATAAATAATAATAATAATATAACTAGGGGTATGGTACAGTTTAAATCCCATGCACACTAGTCCAGCCCTGCCAACCCTCATGGACTTACTGTGAGTCTCACGATTTCACTATCAAGCTCAAGGTCTCACAAGCAGTAGCTCTAAACTCACGGTTTTTCAGTTAAGCTTTCGAATTCTCACGGATCATCACCGTTAGTCATCTAGTGTCTAAACTGAAGTCTGCAGCAATGCAACGAGCCAAGGAAGATAGCTAGTGTCATACACAACACTCTTGAACAGACTAGTCTCGCATGCCAGATGGTTTATGTGGGGCAAAAAATAAACCACACCAACTGTCTGGCACGTGAGACCACAAATAAACATCTAACTTACACAAAGTTGCTGTGTCATTTCTTTCCAGGGGATATCCCCGGGTGTGCCCCCAGGGTAACTTGATTGTGGTACAAGTCGTACAACTATAAATGTTAGGCAATAAAATTTAATAGAGATGCAATCACATGATTATAAGCAGGAAAACAGTGGGGATTGAGACAAAGTCGTGAAATACTGGCCTTGAACCTTTTACTTAACGCTAGTGAAATGGACATGCAGTGACTGGACTTGAGTTTACAAGATCAGAACTCAAGAGGTGAGCCTACTTCATTGAAAGTGAAAGTGCTTAACTAGCTAGAGTGACACCATGAGCACCTGCTCACCCAGCTATACAGCATGTTTTAGGTATGTAGCATGTGTTTGGTGCGAATTTCATTCATCAGTCTCTAAGTAGAAATTGATATTTCTCAAATATCTTCTCATAACACACTAGGCTGCAAACAAGCTCATGCCATTTCATCAAGACCACAATTGCTTGTATTTTGTAGTTTTGTACTGTTTTTAGACTGACTGATCGCTATACAAATATTTAAATTTATTTGCTGACCTACCAATGTTGTGTTTGAGATATTGCCTGTAAACAATTAAGTTGAAGTGGCCACCAAGAAAGTACACATCATTAGCTATGTAAATACTTGAAGTAGTAATAAGGATTACACAATACACACACATCCATTTGGTGGCTGTTAAGGATGGACAACTTATCTGTCAAGCTACTATGAAACCATAGAGTTGCTTTTAACTATGCTTAACCTTCTACTGGTAGCACACACAACCCTCCAAACACTACAACTCCAAACAGTGCTTTTATTTATTTAGTTTGAATCTGTACAACAAACTGGAAAACATGCATACAGGTACATCTAATATTTGTCACTGAAGCTGTATGTTTGTATAACTTTGCATTTTTGTTTGTCTTTTAGTCGTTTCTTAGCACTATCAAGATTCACGTTTATTTGACTGTTCCAGGGCTATGTAGACATTCATTCTGGACAAGTAGTACATAAAATAAAATAGTAAGCATGTAAACTGCATTACAACTTGTATATGTAACTAATACAGGAAACATCATGGTCCAAAGCTAGATAACCTCTTGTCTACCACAGCTATGTGTCGTGAGAGTTGATTTGCCGAAGAAGATTGACAAATGATGTATTATTTATATGTAGTTGTTGTACTGGATCTTCGTCTTGGTGTCATTATGTTCAAAGTACACCATAACCTGGTATCCAGCCCTATCATTATATTTACATTATACTATGCTAAAACCCTGTAATGTTGCAGTGCATGTAAGTAATTTTTGTACAAATCGCTGTACATCAAAGATCCCATCCCTGGTTAAGAATCAAACAGTGATACTACACATTAGTGCTGAAATGATTATTATGAATTTGTCTATTTCGTCGCATGACACAATTTGATTCATAAACACACTATTGAAGGATGAAACCAACTTTGAAGCTTGAAGAATGTGAACAAGGTGGCATAATCACACTGAAAAATTCATTTTTAAAAGAGATAGAAATAGCTCTCAGGCTTTACTTTACTGCTTTATCATGGTTAAGTATAATCAAACAATCAGTCGTTTTCTTCACAACAACTATTTGAATAGAAAATCTATGTGGAGAGGTTTCACATACTTTGTTTCTTGTCTTTTTGCTATTTTTGAAGCTCATCAATTGGGGTTGTTTATCATACTGCTTCAAGCATGGTGGTTCAAATCTGGCTCCTCTTCACTTCTCATCACTGCTGTCATTGAGATGTTAACTTAGTTTTGTGCAACATTTTTAAATAGCTGCACACTTTTTGTTGTTTTCAGAATTCCTTATACTCTTTAACTGGTTGTGGTAGCTGTAACTTGACACTGGATAGTTCTTGCCTTGAAAGAAAGGATGCACATAACTTTACTATATTTCACTGAACACAAGTAGACGTATGCACAAAACAACAAGAATTATATCCAGCAGCATATCTAGCTTACACTGGCTGTGACAGTTCAGCCAGCATGCCTTTAAGCTTTTTTCTGGGTTACTGTTCACACAGAGCTTTAGCAGTATCTACAAAGATTTTTCATAGCAACTTCAAAGTATACCTGTCTGTTGCATAGTTATTTTACTGCATCCTACCTCTTAAAAGGTTACATGCTAGTCACCAATACCTAGGCAAAGCAAGTGAAGAAAGAACAAAAGGAAGTGGCAAATTATGGCTACTAGTATTGAGACCCATGTTAGTGCCACACTGTGACATTAGTGTATCAAGTAGCTACCCAATTATGTTTGCCTTGTCTAGAAAGTAAGCTAACAAGTGGAAACTGTGTGTGCTACCTAGCATTGAGTGTTACCCTTGAGTTAACTGTGTCAATGCCACACCATGACAGTGATGTATCAATGCTAATGATAGCTGTCTTAAACAGTCCAGAAAGTAAGCTGACCATAAAATTGTTTTGGTGTTGCTGACTTTCGTTTGATGAATGTAGTATACAATCATGGGCAAGATCACAGGTTACCAGCTATTCAGTAACCCCACCACAGATTTCTATTGGATTGGTAGCATCAAATGAAATATTGTGTAAAATTGTCTAGCTTACAGAAAAACCTCAATAAGCAGCCACCTCTTTTTATATGACTACCTGATCACTTCTAGTTGGTCTCAAACAGGCGTACTTCATGATCTTATTAATCAGACCACCTCATTATAGTGACCATGTCAAGTAGGTCCCAAACATAGCTAAGGTGTACTTCATGACCTCATTAATAAGACCACCTCATTATAGTGACCATGTCCAGTAGGTCCGCCAAAGTGTACTTCATGATCTCATTAATAAGACTGCCTCATTCTAGTGACCATGTCAAGTAGGTCCCAAACATAGTCAAGGTGTACTTCACGACCTCATCAACAAGACCACCTAATTATAGTGACCAATGTCAAGTAAGTCCCAAGCATAGTTAAGGTATACTTCATGACCTCATTAGTAAGATCACCTCATGATTGGGCAAGCCCGTGAACCCCACATAAATGACAAGTATGTGCCGCTAATATGTATGTATGTTTGTATGCATCCATCAGTACGTAAATGATAAAATATAGCATGCTTGCCCCTCAATGCTGTGTTAGCATCTTACTAGCAGTGACCTCATTAATATGACCACTTCATTATAGTAAACATGTCAAGTAGGTCCCTAACATATAGCTAACATGTACTTCATGACCTCATTATTTACATGACTGAAAGGTTATAATAAATACTTCAAGGCTTGGTTACTAACACTATAGATAGCCTTGGGTGACTTTTAAGATCACTATCAATAGTAGGAGATCTGGTATCAGAGGAGGTTGGATGCATTCACGTGAGCTGTACTGTAATTGCATTCTTTGATTTGGTATTTCACATGATTGTCAATAGTCGCAATACAAAACTGAAAAATGGTGGGGATCACTGGGGATCGTTAGATATTCAGATCATCCTTTGTGTAAGCTTCAAGGCAATGTACTTTGTCAGTGCTTAAATTCCGGGTGAAATTAATAAGTTGCAGTTTGGTGTACACTACTTCACCAGCCTTCACATACGTATTTTATTAATGAAACATGAAATGGTTGAGTGAGTTATTCTGAGATCGCGATGTATTAACCTCCTCTTAAAAAAGAGATTTTGTGTAATTTGTTTTAGTGGCGCATAAGGCGCGTCCAACCTCCCTGATCTGGTATAGTTGTTATAGTTGTAATCCCACAATCATCATGTCACAAGCATGCAGTATTTATATTATATAATATAATACCGTGTGCTTAATCTGTAACAAGACTAGCATGGCACAACAATGTATGACTTGTCTATTGCTAAACAACTTATCACTACTCATTCAGTGATAGAAACCTTAAACACAGGCCGGGATGCAGGCTTACACAGGTGGCTGGTAGTTGAGAATTTGTTTCTTTACCTAAGGCCAGGCAAACTTGATTGTTTCTCATCCCTACCCGCATCCCTTTTTTTATTCCACCGCTTCTAATTTCATTACTGCTGTTATCAATCACGTGTACACTTATTTTGATGCTAAGAAGGCTGGCTATCCTTTTACAGCACAGCAAATTTCACTTGCACCTCAGAAATGGTAGTAAAACGTTAGTAAAATGTAAGTAATAGTTACCTAACAGGCTTCAGCTAGCGTATGATGATAACAGACAGCTTGATTTAGAGTACTTCTTTAATAATGAAATAAATGAATAATGACCTACCGCCCACATGGAAATCTGAATTTTTTGGTGGATGAGAAACAAGCAATCAAGTTTGCCTGGCCTAACGCTACATACCTAGACGGGTAGTGTCAAGGCTAGTGTGCATGGGATTTAAACTGTACCATACCCCTACTCAGTGATTGACAAAAAGCATCTATGATTTATACAACACTGCTGCTTAGAACAATTTGAAGAACTCACAATAAATATTGATACAACCATGCATCCTCTACACACTACAAGGATCTCTGATACTGTAGCCAAGCCAAATTAACTGTACATCTGTGAAGATCGACACAGTACTAGCTACAATGCACCCAGGAACAGACAAGTGAAACACTTGCAGATCTAGATCTGCACACCTATCTACTGACAAGGTTACTTCCATACCTCATATCCTATTATTTGATTTCCTTTCTCACGTACGCCTTATTAGAAATCTGAAATTCCCCTCAGAGTAAGTAAAAACGATGAAGAACAAAGATCACGTAACTAGTCTGACTTCTAGCAATGCGCTTAAAGTTTGTGTCCGACTGGTCGGACTTCTAGCGATGCGCTTAAAGTTTGTGTCCGACTGGTCGGACTTCTAGTCGGGCGCTTAAAATTTGTGTCCGACTGGTCGGATCTGTAGCAACATAGATAATAGACACCCCATACAGTTTAAATAATGTTATGAATAGGGTGTCTATTATCTATGGTACCGTGTTTTTCAGGTTTCTTGCGAAAATCAAAGCATAAACGTGATCAAACACGTGATCTGTAATTCAAATATCTCGAACTTGCAAGGCATTTAAAGTGAATATTCGCACCTTTTGCCGATCATTGTACATGTTCAAGTATTGCTAGTATGCTGCAAATTATGTAAGCCTTGCTAGTTCGAAGCACGGATCACGTGTTTGATCACGTTAATGCTTTGATTTTCGCCAGAAACCTGAAAAACACGGTAGCAACTTCGTTTTTTTTACCGTAAATAGTCTCGTGCCCAGCCGGGCTCGCGCAAAGCACATTAGCGCGAGCCCAGCTGGGCACGAGACTATCCGCAAACTCGTTCCCAAGGGGGGCGTTCCGATACTTTAATGTGCTAAGTGAGAGTAAAGGAATTGGGCGCGAAGAAATGTTGCGACTTGTACCACTTCTGTTACTGGCAATCTGCCTGGATGGACCACCGGCTCCGATTATGGCACAAGGTAAGCCTAGTCTAGTGACGTAGTTAGTTTGCGCGTGATCGTGACTGCTCACATTCCCGATGAAACATTGATGTTTAGCAGTTTCTTTGTGTGGATAACATTAATAGCAGTCGCATATTTTCGGCTCTTACTATTGTCCTGTTTGTGTGGTCCTCTATCATAGTGTGGGATTCCTTGATACCATACAAGTCTATATTATTGTCTAGCGTTCCCATGGTGACTTATGTATATAAATCATCCCCTTTCGTAAATGGCATGGCTTTGCCTCCCATCTTTGTGTAACGAGGAGCCAAATATAGGGCGAATTTGCTGTCAGCTCAGGATTGGTACTACCTAAAAACATATAACTAACTAGTTATATTAAAGGAAATGCGTAGCTATAGCTACATTTAGTTATGGTCACTCAAGCAAGTGGTGTAAATATATCGTTCTTTGTACCAATTATCAGCTGATATCTACTACGTGACTGAATAGAGGGTATACATACTATTCCTAGGTGGAAGAATTTGTCACTGCAAGTTGAAGAAGAACTTTTATCCATGCAATAATAAATTAATTTTGACTTTGCTGTCACATGCTGTCACATGCTGTCACATGCTGTCACAACGCATTCGCTCATCATGATGGTGTGTTATAGTATTCTACAAATTGATTCCCTGTTTCCCATCCTGCATGGCATATTTAGCAAGTTAATTATTATTCAATAAATAACTATATTCCACATATCATGTGTTTTAGGCCACATAAACTTAATTATTAGTTTCTCATCCTCTGTAATCAAAATGTCAGAGCAGGGGGGCAGATTTTTATTTTAACTAGATAGGTGAATTAGCTAGCTAAAATGACTCAGAATGCAATTATCTTAGACTGCTCTAGCAAGGTACTAACTTTTAAAGGTGCTGGATGGCTGCATTTAGCCACCAGTGGTGCAAAAAATCCTTGTTGAGGTGGCGATGCCAGTGAGGATGAGAAACTAATAATTGACTTTATGTGGCCTTAGTCTGTGTGTATAAGTGTTTGTGCCAAAAACTGTACTAAGAGTTTATTCATAACATTATTTAAACTGTTTAGCTATTTCTTTGCATTTCAAGCATTTCTGTGTTATTTTACTCATGTAAGCTAACTAGCTAGCTAGCTAGCTAGATAAAAGAGTGTAGCTCATAATTGCCCTCCTGTCCACATGCCACAGAAAATCTATTAGAACCAGCATTGTAGTACTACACGTTGAGCTGAGCTCTAAAAAAAGCTCTTGGATGGACTTTCATGCACAAATTTTTGAAATTTGGCTCATTCTTGACCCGCTAATAATACTTCTTCAAATATCTTTTCATTAACCAATCAAATTTTTCACCATATATTTTCTATGGTGAAGCCATAAGCACACGGTCTGTTACAACCCTGTAATGAAGCCAAACCTCACATGTCTGCTCTTGACACCTTTATTGTCACCACTATTCATCTTGTTGGCTGAAATGTTATTTCTCTTAAGAAAAGTCCACTTTACTTTTTTAGCTGTTTTTCAGCGATCAGCTGCTGTATCCTTCATGATCAGTTGTAGCTATACTGTTTAGAAGCTTCAGTTAGCTATGGTGGAGATTTATAGATATACTCAAGAGCACCTAAAATGGCTTAAGTAGCTAAGTTGTCTGCAGCTAACTTGCATGCGTTGTTTGAGATCTCAATTGACTAAACTGATCCTTTTCAGCATTGTAACACTCACCAAAGTCAGATGGTGCAATTTTGTATGGCTAACAATATTTGTAAAACAGTAAACCTTTGTGATGTTATCACATGTGCAACAATGATAAGGACCTAGCCAAAACACATACGGCTTCCTTTGTTAAAAGGTTGCTGCTAATTCCACGGTGTTGTGCAAAGTTGCATGGACTATGCACATTTTACCTCATGCCTGAAGTTTGTAGGGCTCTTCTTTTGTAAGGTTGTGCACCCTAAATCCTGGGGTCCCATGTAGGTATGCTGCCTACTTTGCCCACCCTAAGGCTAACCCTGAATAATGGGATCACAATTACAGCATTATTATTGCTTCACTAAATATGTGTATTGATTCTATACCTTAGTCCATTAGACTCAGTTCAGCTAAACAAAAGTTCTATGTTATCCGAGTAGCCACTGTACTCTCCACCAAGTTGCCACTGAACTCTAACAAGTACAAGAAAATATGGAATTTTTAATCTTGATTAGAGATCACAGGAAAAGGTGTTGGTGGCCTTCCTTGTGTCCACTTGTATATCTGTAGGTGTAGCTCCTTGTTTCAATACTTTTTTTCCTCAAAATTTCTAATTTATCCTTGTACTGATTTGCTTACCATTATTTATGTTCAACTCATTACACAGCATTACAAATGTGACCCGCTGAGCAAAAACCGGCTGTGTTGCACATTCCTCGGATTCCATTTTTATTGCTTCTCTATAGTAACAAAAGAATGGACAGACAAAGTTTCAGCCTCTTGTGATGAATAGTCTTGGAGTTATAGCGATAAACAGCTGGAACAGAGATAAACTCCATTATAGCAACAATACAGCAAATAAATTACAGGAGTTTATTTACTCGATCATAACTCACGACTGAAACAAGGTATGAAGACAGGTTTGGCTCAGTTTGTTCACCATGAACTGGCACATTGATCAAGGTATAGTGTTTTCCCTGTACATCTCCGTGTGGACAAAGAAGGCCATTTCAACAATTAAATGACAAAGGTAAACTTTATTTCTTCCGCATCGTAAATAAGTGTCTATAACTCACGTACCATAATATTATGCTGTACGAACATGAAACCAAAATTTTCGAACAGAATAATTTTGTGGTATATAGGTTTTATTGATTTGAGCTTTGTTTCAGTACATACCAAAGTAATTGAAACGTGTGTAAAATTCTTATGTAGCATGTGTATTTTTACCCAGTTTATTTCAATTAGATTTTATAGCAAAATAGAATTTTGCGGAAACAGCCGGTTTTCGCTCAGTGGGTCACAAATGAAGACCAATACAAGAAGCACCTCTGAAATCAATTACAATCCGAAAATACGGATGATACCTAATACAAATGTACTACAGGGAAGCTGTCACGTGCACTACCATGAATTGACACCTTGATCTGTCAGCTAAAAGAATTGGGACACAAAGGATGACAAGTGCATTGCACACACCGAGGTATAAACCAAAATGCACTTGTCGGGCTGGAGCAATGTCAAACAGTGAAAAATCAAGCCATATCCTTAACCATTATTGAGTTCAGTCAATCAGTCAATCAGCCAGTCAGAAGGAAATTCCACTGAATGTAAAAATTAAACTTATTGAAAGCACACTGAAGACACTTTTGGTAATTATATACCTAACCAATGCCGCCAAGGCACCATGAAGGTATTGTGAAGCCGGATATTTTTGGCCAGAAAAGCCCAAACATTCATGATCCCCAATATATACTCCTACTGTGTGATACTGATGTTTCAACCAAAGTTGCTGAGAGGGACCTGGGGCAAACCAAGAAATTGGGACCCTATAACTGATATACTGTAGCTAGGTAGCCTTGCATACTAGCATGCAAAACATGCCAACCTAGTGGGGTCTGGGGGCATGCCCCCAGGAATAAGACCCTCTGAGATTGAATATATATGAGAGTGATTTCACTAGTGTATCACAGTATAATTGTAATGTTTATTTGACTGTTGTATTAGGGTGTTTCAAGCTGCCAATTACTTGTCATATATAGGAAAATTTTAGACCATGCGTAGCTACTAAAGCTGAATATTTGTCTGACTGCTATATTAGGGTGACTGTTCTATTACAGTATCTCGATCTTAATAATGTCCAATAATGATGCCCAGCCCCTGGGGCCCCAAAGAGCCCCCTGACAAAGTGGATCTCAAGGCAAATTGTCCCAGTTGCTCCCCCCCCCCCTGTTGGCCACCCTGTTTTCAACATATCCTGTACGTGTTTTCTCTTGTACAATAGCAGTAGCTAGTTAGAAGATTGCAAACCACAAAAATCTCACTCAAAACTTCTGTACTATTGCTATGGTTACCATTGGGTCACAAAACCAACTGATAATGATCAACCATGAAGCCATAAGTACAGTATCATGCACTGGCTAGTAAATGGGGTGACCGGTGATGCCAATGTTTTGGCTTGTGATTCAAGAGAAGCAAAGGGTGAATTGAGTAGTATGTGCTTACACTGTTGTATTACTACACATTGTACTCAACTCTAATTACAACACACCAATTCAGACCTAATCACAAATACTAATTCTAATTATGCTCAATACTAAGCTGTACTTGACGTTCTCTCGGGCCAGCAAAAGTACCATTTGTCTATGAGCCATAGTGGCAGAGTTAGTTGTGGGGTGTGTCCAAATGTTTGTGTTGTAGACTGAAATGGCACCCTCACCCTGTATTTCATAACTGTCACTGCTGCTTGCTGGTACGTTTAAAGATGAAATTTTCAAATTCAAAGATTAAAATTTTGATATATATAGGCCTCAGGGGTGGATCCAGGAGCTGGGGCACAAACAGCCTAGAGCAGATTTTCTTATTAGTTGCTATATGTTTAAGCAATCATCACTCCTTAGTAGTTTGGTTTTTGTCATTATGTCCTTTGCAGATGGTTGTGAAGTCTTACAGGTTTTTGCAATTGAATTCGGCGACTTTGCAATTGAATTCGTCCCGTTTGCAATTGAATTCGTCGGTTTTGCAATTGAATTCGTCGCTTTTGCAATTGAATTCGTCGCTTTTGCAGTTAAATTCGTCCATAACAAGAATGGCAGCTGGAGCAAACATGAAAACATGATGTAGCAGCTGCTACAAGAACTTGTTCAAGTACAACAGTAGTAAACAACTCTTTATAAGGCAATAATTCTTCCTCTACAGCCTCTCCAACAACATTCCAAACTCTACTATATACGCCATTCGCGATGGGTGTGGTCACTCGCGAGCAAGCTAATTAACTTGTCAGACAGCTATCAACTTCGCGTACTACCAGCTTCAATTACCTTCTAGTGTCTCAAGTGTAACTCTCCAAGGCATAAATAGTTCATCTCTTAATGAACGGGTTGGTTTCTTGGAGCCGTTTTGTTTATGACGAATTGTAATGCAAACGCGACGAATTCTATTGCAAAACCGACTAATTCAACTGCAAAAGCGACGAATTCAATTGCAAAATCGACGAATTCAATTGCAAACGGGACGAATTCAATTGCAATACCGACGAATTCAATTGCAATACCGACGAATTCAATTGCAAACGGGACGAATTCAATTGCAAAGGCGACGAATGCAATTGCAAAAACCTGTAAAAAGGCTATGACAGTCTTAACCACCAGCAACAGGATAATTATTTTTAGAGGTGCTTTAGTACACACGGAGGTGCTGGGTGACAATTTGACAGTTGTTCTAACTTTGGTTCTAGTGAGTTTGCAATAAATGGTGATAATATGAAGTTTTCATGAGTCACATAAATTGATTTTGGTCTGACAAGGTGTATAGTTACTATAGTATTTCTATCAAAAGTATGGCTCTTCCACTGAGGGGGGGGGGGGACATTTGCCCCAAATGCCCCATCCTGGATCCACCATTGGGCCAGTTCATCCTTCCTACATTGTATTCAACTTTTGCTGCTTAAAGTCGTAGCCATCTTCCATGTATTAGCTTCCCTAGGGATGCTGTCGTGTACAAGGTACAACTTTAATGGACTGTTTATTCTGTCCATTTCTCCTATGTATATTATAGCTATCAAGGGACGTCACACTCATTTCTAGCCATGTGTTGAAAGTGCTATATACAGCGTGTTTTTTTGCTAATGTTGTCTACATAGGGATTGTTTTACATAACCCTAGTTGGTCTACCTTAGTATCCCTGCATTTTCTACTCTTGTGGAAATCATAAAGTGATGTATGAGATAGTGGTCACACATCATGTTCATCAGCTTTTGACAAGTGTGTATGATCAGCTACAAGGTAGGGCTGAGTTTTTCTGGCAATGCCCACCCTGTTTGTCTTTCCATACTTCCATCCTTTGTTGTGTGTGATGATTTCTTTAATATGAATATAGAGCTGAGCGATAGTGGCGATAGATCGATTATCGTGATAGCTACCAACAATTGTTGATCTTGATAGTATACTATCGTGCTATTGCGATTACTTATCTGTATCCGTGCGTGGTAAAAAAATGGATAACAAAAGCAAAGATGATAATGTTGAAGTTCAGAAAATTGTAAAAGACCAGTAGCTTGAGCATGGACAGCAAAGATAATAATTGTAATGACGCATAACAATTTTAAGTGGAGTGTTAGAAAGCAGATGTGTGGTGTGTGTACATAATTGGAGTATTCAAGTGTTTGTATACGTGAGGTTGAGTGTCTTTAATAACTGCTAGTAACTATCGTGATACTATCATTATCGTAATATAAGTTACTATCAAATCGTGATTATGATAGTTGTACTATCGCTCAGCTCTATATGAATAGGGCGTATGTTGATAACTCAGTGTTCAATTGTGTTATTCAGTTGTAGATTTGTTTGGATCTGTGGTGAATGGTGTTCAACATATTGCTCAGAGAATCACTTCTGAACTTTTGGAGCTACTAAATATGGGGGTTGTAGCTTCTGCAGACTTACAATCTTTACTGAATCTTGGCTAAAGCCATGTTCGTCACTCTAATGGCACTCCCTTTCACCTCCATGTCTGATACTAGCCAAGTTTAGATGATAAAAATCCATTGTAACACTAGGCAGAGTCCTATTGCAAGAGCATAGAAGTAGGCTCCATCATCTAATTTAAGCCCATTTCTCCTTCTTCATGTAAAGAAAATGATCACAAATGACAGGTGGGACTGCAGCTTATCAGCTCCTTATTAATAGCCAAGCATACAAATAGTCTCTTAACAAAACGGGAAGCCTCATGATGCTGGATACCATTCACTATAGAACTACTACCCACAATGATTCTTCACAGCTTTCACAGCTTCAGACTCCAGGGAGAACGGTAAAAATAAGATAGGGTATTGTGTCAATGGTATGAATGTCAAACAATGCCTCCACCTGGGGTTGCCAGACCAAGGACACCAATGATAAGCAGAACCAGCTTCTTTTAAGACTAATGACTGGCTTGTGTCAGCATGTCCTTGAATGGAGGGCTAGTGGCAAGACAGCATGGTGAGATATAGGACTGCACTGGTGACATGACTGCTGCTGAGACGTGGACTGCAAGGAGAATGCTTCCTCACAACCATCACATCTAGAAGTGATTTGTACTAAGTATTGAAGTGCAAGCCCATTTTGAGGTCAAAATATTATTTCTCCAATGGTAGCGCATTGAGCCAATGGGAAGTACCACCTTTAATAGTCCTCTGAACGGTAAAAGAAAATAGCGGTCATAAATTCCAATTATGATTCTCACCTGGATTGAAAGGCCGAGTGCAGGTGGTCATCATGGCAGACAGGGGAGAATGAAACCATTCCAGATTCACAGCTTATCTGTGGGTGCAAATATTCCTGCAGGCTTAACAGGTCATGAACTCCAAGGCCATCACATCAAGTAGGGAGAAAGAATAGTGTTGCTTCTGCATCTGAATTGGTTCTAGTAACCTATCATAGTCATGTAGAGCAAGCATCCCTATAATGTTCAAAAAGGAAACATCTACAATAGGACCATAGCACATTCCACAAGCAGCGCAGTTCTTTTCATCATAAGCATTACGAGCATTAACAAGTAGTCAGCCCCAACCTTCATCTGTATGATCATTATATAGGTTATTCAAGTGCCCTCTATACAACTGATCAGTACAGCACTCTGACATAACATCCACCTGGTCATCACTTTACAAACATTGTACTGTAAATCATTTTTTTCCCAGGCTAGATGGAATTCCCTTACCACCACCCCTAGCACTGGCTGTCAAGTGCTGGACAGCTGGATAACATCAGCGACTATTAAGAACAAAGCTATATGAGGGCATCAGCATTAAGCCTGCCCTCAAAACCAATGCCAATGGGGTGTACCTCAATCCTTCAATATGAAGCATTTTTGTTTGTTTTGGAGTGTTCATGGTACATTATTCATCTCGCAAAATGTAGTGTGTTAAACTTAAAGTTTCCTCATGATTGTCATGGTCACCCATGAAAGGTGACATGTCTCAGGGTATATTGCATTTGGTCCATTATTATTTCTTGTGTATATCAACAGGATGTGTTCTGTTGTGATTAGTTTTTACAATTTGCTTATGACACAACAGTGACATGTTCAGGCTAAACTTATGGTTAGATTACAGACCTCAGTGGTGGATCACGTGCCCCCCATTTACCCACCAAAAATATTCACTGAGTATGAAAGTTGCATATGTAACACCAACCTATGGGAACACTTATAGCTGTGTGACCTGTGAGGAAATTGAATTCACTTGGTCCTTTGTATGTCATTCTTATATTTAATTTCATAGCTGAACTCATCACTGTCACTGTTCCCTACATGCAGCTCTTGACCACTTAGACATGAACAATTTCAGTCTTGAAACATGTAGTTTTCAGGGGCTACCCTCTGCTTTATATAGCTACCTACTACCCTGGACATGGTGCATCCCCCATGTCCTACCCTGGATCAGTGCAGCTATGACTGTTCAGCTGAGATTCAACCAATTTCTCCATAATATTTGCAATTACAGGAACAACCGAAATTGGTCTACAGTTTGAGCAGTCATTCTTAGGTCTTGACTTATAAACAGTGGTGACTTTACTTTGTTTTCCATCACTTCTAGACTGTAGTGATGCAGTATATAACTAGCTATATGCTTCCTTATAGGTGTTGTAATGATTTTTGTAGAGGAAATACACAGATTACACCATCAGCTCTGCTCATGTGTGACTACCATCTTAATATCAATTCCTCATGGCCATGGTAGCTTCAATCTTAGCACTAACCACCAGAGGATGTTTCCTTGTTGAAGGAGTACAGTTGCTGCATTGCTAGGGAGCGAACTTATAGCATAGGATGATTGAAAATGTCATTAATTGTTGTAACTGTTATTTTGCAATTCCTGGATCAGCAATGCCAACTTATCCAGTACTAGCAACAGAATGCCTGCTTGACCATTTCTGACAATGCTGGACCAACTTGTCATACTGATGATAACTACTGTATGTGTACAGCACTGGCAAAGCTAAGCTTCTTGCCAGTGATGGATTTTAACCGATAGTACTTACCTGAATGCAGAGAAGATTCAGATCCTACATCGTATGGCTTCTTTGGCCCATGCCTGGCCTGCATGTTGCAGAAGATAATGCCATTGCTTGAGTCTTGTTTCAACATTCTGACTCCATGTATTATGGGTTTTAGCGGGTCCTAGTGGAATAGCAGTTACAGATAGAAGACAGATACATCTTGCTCAATGATTACACAATTTGCATTGAGCTCCAAATTAATCAATTGTTTAAAAGCCATTAAGACATGCAAGCACACCTGCCCTCATAGGCAGATCTATGAGACATTGTTGGGGGGAACAGGGGAGACCTACGTAGTGGGCACAGAAGACTGGAGGGTAGGCAAAGAGTGTTAGAATAAATCAGTCTGTTTATTCCATTAGATGGAACTCCATGGTGCACAACCTAGCTATACTCTTTTCGAAACTTTGGTGGTTGGTATGGCTTGATAAAAGAAGCTCCTGTTTTAAAATTAGACCTCAATTGAGAGCATTATTTATCTAACTGTATGTTTCTGTATGTTCTGAATAGCATGAATTAATCTGGGAAATTAGTTTTCTGAAATAGAACCTGTTACTGAAAGTGTACTCAGTACTTTATAATATTGGTATACCGTAAGTGTATTAAATTTCGTGGGTAAAATTTTCGTGGTTTGCCAAAAAGACAGGTTTGCAAGTGTAATAAATTTTGTGGGTATAATTTTCGTGGTTTAAACGATCAACTGTGAGCAGGGCGAGCCAGTTTATTTTCTCGAGGAGCCACGGGGAGCAAAATTCGTGCTTTAAGGTTGCATTTAAGGTTTACAGCTTAGCTATCTGGGACTAAGCAAACCATTTTGTGGGGTCAGTGACTCACCACAAAAGTTGACAAAAGAATCTTGCCAGGTCTTAGATACTTGAACAAGGCCATCAGTATCTATTCACTGGTGAACAGGTGCATATCATCATCAAGTCGTACATAGCGCATTAGCTAGCTATTATACGCGTTAATATTGTACAAGGAAATATAGGTCTGCTCGAGCTGAGACGTGAGTTTCTAAATGGATTAATTTTCGTGGATCAGCTTTATGTGGATTAATTTTTGTGGATCAGCTGCAAACCACGAAATCCATGAAAATTTATACACCACGAAAATTTCTACGTTTATGGTAATTCACAATTAAAATTTTCCAATGTCTTGTTAGAGTAGTGACTGCTCTATTAGAGTATCTCAATTTTGTACTAGTTTCTTCATGTAAAGTGCATATATAATTATTATCCATTCTATCTCCCACTGAAGCCTACATCAAAGTAAAAAAGTAGAAGGATATGGTAGTTAAACCCCAGTAGGTAGGAATGTTTTAATCAGAAAAATAACATGATTTACACATTCAGGTGTTAAATTTGACTTTCCTGACCTCTGAAGCAAAACATTGTAGACAACAACAAAGACTATTCTTTCCGGAGTACATCCCGAGGGAACGCTTCTGGTGGTACCCATTTGTTTCTCTGAGTAAGCCATTGTTGAAATGTACGAACTGGAACTGCCCAATTTGTACATTTAATTGTATTTGCCCGAATGCACTCCTCTTTTCTTCTTTGCTACTCATGGTGGTGTTAAAATGAGCAAATGGAGATAACGGCTTAGCCTTCAGAGTCTCAGGTTTCTTCTTCGCTGGTGATCTTGCAATTTGGCTTTGGAACGTCACAGTAATTGTACTCTGTCATTCCTAAAAATGGAGACAAGCCCCCAGTACAACAAATATTGTCCACACTCTTCCTATCTTCTCTACTCATATAACACTTGATCATTGACTAATCAAATTACAAAATGGGATAGAAACCAGAACCACATCTGCACTCGTAGGATATCTTTGTTATCATCACTATCCTTACCCATTAGTTTCTTGTACTTCAATAGAGTGTAAATAATTCCCTGCCAGTGTAAATAATTCCCTGCCAGTGTAAATAATTCCCTGCCAGTGTAAATAATTCCCAGCCAGTGTAAATAATTCCCTGCCAGTGTAAATAATTCCCAGCCTGGTTTTGGCATCTATAATCAACAGAAAACCTGAAGGGGAAGGGGGGGAGGCAAAGCCTCTCTTAGCACTCATAAACTAAAAAAATGTGTTTCAAAGGATGCCCATTAGAGGTTAAGTATAGCAATGTATTTAGAATTCCTGATCTTGTTCTATATGTACTTAATAAGATAGTAGATTTATATTAAGTAACTGAGGTAGTACATTTATAAAGTAAATGGATTAATTCTAACAGAGACAACAACTATGATGACAGCTATGTTAGTAGAAACATCTCCTGCACCATCAATAACTACAACAAGTTCTCAGCTACCAGTGTCTACTAGTATAAACCTTATGACAGAGAGTAGTCTAATGTCATTACTAGAATCAACTGTTACTACATCTCAGGAGAACGTCACTTCATTAACCTTCACAACAATTACTACAGAAGTGTTCACCAATATACCAACTGGGACTAGTTTGTTATCATCACTTATTCAACCAACTGCTACATCTATCCTTTCTACCACAATAGCACAATCAACTAGTGTGCAAGAATCATTGACTGTAGTACAATCAACTGTACTATTAACTAGCAGTGTGTTATTAGTAACTGAATCACCAAGTAGTATTGTGACAGAGTCACCAAGTAGTATCTTTACAGAGTCACCCAGTAGCATCGTTACAGAGTCACCCAGTAGCATCGTTACAGAGTCACCAAGTAGCATCGTTACAGAGTCACCCAGTAGCATCGTTACAGAGTCACCAAGTAGTATCGTTACAGAGTCACCAAGTATTATCATTACAGAGTCACCAAGTAGTATCGTTACAGAGTCACCAAGTAGTATCGTTACAGAGTCACCAAGTAGTATCGTTACAGAGTCACCAAGTAGCATCGTTACAGAGTCACCAAGTAGTATCATTACAGAGTTACCAAGTAGTATCGTTACAGAGTCACCAAGTAGTATCGTTACAGACTCACCAAGTAGTATCGTTACAGAGTCACCAAGTAGTATCGTTACAGTGTCACTGAGTAGTATTGTCACAGAGTCACAGAGTCGTCTTGTTACACGATCATTTAGTACCACAACATCATCTCAAGTAATGAACACACCTCCTGTTGTTATGACAACACAGTTGTTAGTAGAGACATCTCCTCCACCATCACTAACTAATACTAGTTTAGTTACACAAGTTGATAGTGTAACAA
Organism: Dysidea avara; assembly: GCF_963678975.1. NCBI lineage: Eukaryota > Metazoa > Porifera > Demospongiae > Dictyoceratida > Dysideidae > Dysidea > Dysidea avara. Next base: position 39,187,910 of record NC_089278.1, read on the forward strand.
GAGGACCTGACCAAGTTACTACAACATTAGTAGACCCTACTTTACTATCTATCACTCTAACACCTATTACACCGGTTGAATCAATAACTACAGCAAGTTCTCAGCTACCAGTGTCTACTAGTATAAACCTTATGACAGAAAGTAGTCTAATGTCATTACTAGAACCAACTGTTACTACATCTCAGGAGAACGTCACTTCATTAACCTTCACAACATTTACTACAGAAGTGTTCACCCTACCAACAGTAACTAGTTTATCATCACTTATTCAACCAACTGCTACATCTATCCTTTCTACCACAATAGCACAATCAACTAGTGTACAAGAATCATTGACTGTAGTACAAGCAACTGTACTATTAACTAGCAGTGTGTTATTATCACCAAGTAGTATCGTTACAGAGTCACCAAGTAATATCATTACAGAGTCACCAAGTATTATCATTACAGAGTCACCAAGTAGTATCGTTACAGAGTCACCAAGTAGTATCTTTACGGAGTCACCAAGTAGTATCGTTACAGAGTCACCAAGTAGAATCGTTACAGAGTCACCAAGTAGAATCGTTACAGAGTCACCAAGTAGTATCGTTACAGAGTCACCAAGTAGTATCGTTACAGAGTCACCAAGTAGAATCGTTACAGAGTCACCAAGTAGCATCGTTACAGAGTCACCAAGTAGTATCGTTACAGAGTCACCAAGTAGAATCGTTACAGAGTCACCAAGTAGCATCGTTACAGAGTCACCAAGTAGTATCGTTACAGAGTTACCAAGTAGTATCATTACAGAGTCACCAAGTATTATCATTACAGACTCACCAAGTAGTATCGTTACAGACTCACCAAGTAGTATCGTTACAGAGTCACCAAGTAGTATTGTTACAGTGTCACTGAGTAGTATTGTCACAGAGTCACAGAGTCGTCTTGTTACACGATCATTTAGTACCACAACATCATCTCAAGCAATGAACACACCTCCTGTTGTTATGACAACACAATTGTTATTGGAGACATCTCCTCCACCATCACTAACTAATACTAGTTTAGTTACACAAGTTGATAGTGTAACAAGTAGACCTGACCAAGTTACTACAACATTAGTAGACTCTACTTTACTATCTATCACTCCAACATCTATTACACCTGTTGAATCAATAACTACAACAAGTTCTCAGCTACCAGTGTCTACTAGTATAAACCTTATGACAGAGAGTAGTCTAATGTCATTACTAGAACCAACTGTTACTACATCTCAGGAGAACATCACTTCATTAACCTTTACAACATTTACTACAGAAGTGTTCACCCTACCAACAGTAACTAGTTTGTTATCATCACTTATTCAACCAACTGCTACATCTATCCTTTCTACCACAATAGTGCAGTCAACTAGTGTACAAGAATCATTGACTGTAGTACAATCAACTGTACTATTAACTAGCAGTGTGTTATTAGTAACTGAATCACCAAGTAGTATTGTGACAGAGTCACCAAGTAGTATCGTTACAGAGTCACCAAGTAGTATCGTTACAGAGTCACCAAGTATCGTTACAGAGTCACCAAGTAGTATCGTTACAGAGTCACCGAGTAGCATTGTCACAGAGTCACGGAGTCGTCTTGTTACACAATCATTAAGTGCCACAACATCATCTCAGGCAATGAACACACCTCCTGTTGTTATGACAACACAATTGTTAGTAGATACATCTCCTCCACCATCACTAACTAATACTAGTTTAGTTACACAAGTTGATAGTGTAACAAGAGGACCTGACCAAGTTACTACAACATTAGTAGACCCTACTTTACTATCTATCACTCCAACATCTATTACACCGGTTGAATCAATAACTACAACAAGTTCTCAGCTACCAGTGTCTACTAGTATAAACCTTATGACAGAGAGTAGTCTAATGTCATTACTAGAATCAACTGTTACTACATCTCAGGAGAACGTCACTTCATTAACCTTCACAACAATTACTACAGAAGTGTTCACTAGTATACCAACTGGGACTAGTTTGTTATCATCACTTATTCACCCAACTGCTACATCTATCCTTTCTACCACAATAGCACAATCAACTAGTGTGCAAGAATCATTGACTGTAGTACAATCAACTGTACTATTAACTAGCAGTGTGTTATTAGTAACTGAATCACCAAGTAGTATTGTGACAGAGTCACCAAGTATTATCGTTACAGAGTCACCAAGTAGTATCTTTACAGAGTCACTAAGTAGTATCGTTACAGAGTCACCGAGTAGTATCTTTACAGAGTCACCAAGTAGTATCGTTACAGAGTCACCAAGTAGTATCTTTACAGTGTCACCAAGTAGTATCGTTACAGAATCACCAAGTAGCATTGTCACAGAGTCACAGAGTCGTCTTGTTACGCAATCATTTAGTACTACAACATCATCTCAAGCAATGACCATACCTCCTGTTGTTATGACAACACAATTGTTAGTAGAGACATCTCCTCCACCATCACTAACTAATACTAGTTTAGTTACACAAGTTGATAGTGTAACAAGAGGACCTGACCAAGTTACTACAACATTAGTAGACCCTACTTTACTATCTATCACTCCAACATCTATTACACCGGTTGAATCAATAACTACAACAAGTTCTCAGCTACCAGTGTCTACTAGTATAAACCTTATGACAGAGAGTAGTCTAATGTCATTACTAGAACCAACTGTTACTACATCTCAGGAGAACATCACTTCATTAACCTTCACAACATTTACTACAGAAGTGTTCACCCTACCAATAGTAACTAGTTTGTTATCATCACTTATTCAACCAACTGCTACATCTATCCTTTCTACCACAATAGTGCAATCAACTAGTGTACAAGAATCATTGACTGTAGTACAATCAACTGTACTATTAACTAGCAGTGTGTTATTAGTAACTGAATCACCAAGTATTATCGTTACAGAGTCACCAAGTAGTATCTTTACAGAGTCACTAAGTAGTATCGTTACAGAGTCACCGAGTAGCATTGTCACAGAGTCACCAAGTAGTATAGTTACAGAGTCACAGAGTCATCTTGTTACACAATCATTTAGTGCCACAACATCATCTCAGGCAATGAACACACCTCCTGTTGTTATAACAACACAATTGTTAGTAGATACATCTCCTCCACCATCACTGACTAATACTAGTTTAGTTACACAAGTTGATAGTGTAACAAGTGGACCTGACCAAGTTACTACAATATTAGTAGACTCTACTTTACTATCTATCACTCCAACATCTATTACACCTGTTGAATCAATAACTACAACAAGTTCTCAGCTACCAGTGTCTACTAGTATAAACCTTATAACAGAGAGTAATCTAATGTCATTACTAGAACCAACTGTTACTACATCTCAGGAGAACGTCACTTCATTAACCTTCACAACATTTACTACAGAAGTGTTCACCCTACCAACAGTAACTAGTTTGTTATCATCGCTTATTCAACCAACTGCTACATCTATCCTTTCTACCACAATAGCACAATCAACTAGTGTACAAGAATCATTGACTGTAGTACAATCAACTGTACTATTAACTAGCAGTGTGTTATTAGTAACTGAATCACCAAGTAGTATTGTGACAGAGTCACCAAGTAGTATCTTTACAGTGTCACCAAGTAGTATCGTTACAGAGTCACCAAATAGTATCGTTACAGTGTCACCAAGTATTATCATTACAGTGTCACCAAGTAGTATCGTTACAGAGTCACCAAGTAGTATCGTTACAGTGTCACCAAGTATTATCATTACAGTGTCACCAAGTAGTATCGTTACAGAGTCACCAAGTAGTATCGTTACAGAGTCACCAAGTAGTATCGTTACAGAGTCATCAAGTAGCATTGTCACAGAGTTACCAAGTATTATCATTACAGAGTCACCAAGTAGTATTGTTACAGAGTCACCGAGTAGTATTGTCACAGAGTCACAGAGTCATCTTGTTACACGATCATTAAGTACCACAATATCATCTCAAGCAATGACCACACCTCCTGTTGTTATGACAACACAGTTGTTAGTAGAGACATCTCCTCCACCATCACTAACTAATACTAGTTTAGTTACACAAGTTGATAGTGTAACAAGAGGACCTGACCAAGTTACTACAACATTAGTAGACCCTACTTTACTATCTATCACTCCAACATCTATTACACCGGTTGAATCAATAACTACAACAAGTTCTCAGCTACCAGTGTCTACTAGTATAAACATTATGACAGAAAGTAGTCTAATGTCATTACTAGAACCAACTGTTACTACATCTCAGGAGAACGTCACTTCATTAACCTTCACAACATTTACTACAGAAGTGTTCACCCTACCAACAGTAACTAGTTTATCATCACTTATTCAACCAACTGCTACATCTATCCTTTCTACCACAATAGCACAATCAACTAGTGTACAAGAATCATTGACTGTAGTACAAGCAACTGTACTATTAACTAGCAGTGTGTTATTATCACCAAGTAGTATCGTTACAGAGTCACCAAGTAGTATCATTACAGAGTCACCAAGTATTATCATTACAGAGTCACCAAGTAGTATCGTTACAGAGTCACCGAATAGTATTGTCACAGAGTCACAGAGTCGTCTTGTTACACAATCATTCAGTGCCGCAACATCATCTCAAGCAATGACCACACCTCCTGTTGTTATGACAACACAATTGTTAGTAGAGACATCTCCTCCACCACCACTAACTAATACTAGTTTAGTTACACAAGTTGATAGTGCAACTATGTTACCAACTATGATTGTAACAAGTACATTTGAAGAAGTGACTACTAACACTACTTCACTATTCACTGCTACTCCTGTCACTACAGTCAGTGGTCCTAATATAACAAATACAATTCTCTTATCTACTGTTGTAATGTCAGTAATCACAACTGAATCTATACCATTAACTACTACAATAGTGGAATCTTCTCTTACACAGATAATATCAAGTGTACCATTGATAACTACTGATGTTACTCCATCACTAATGATTGTACCAACTCAGACACTGTCACTCTCCTTAACAGGCTCAATTATCAGTTCAATGCCTATGACAGTTCTGCCAAGTTTATTCAGTCAACTAACTAACACCATTAAAGTAGTTGCAAGTATGACAGAACGAACTAGCACACGGTTGTCAGATGTGGCCACTATAATATTATCTAGTATTGTTTTGCCACTAACCGAATCACCAATTAGTAGTATTGTGACAGAATTACAAAGTAGCATCATAACAGAGCTTCCAAAAACTGAGATACCAAGTAGCATTGTTAGTAGCGCTGCAACAGAATTACCAAAAAGTATTATAACATCATCTCAAGCAATGACCACACCTCCTGTTGTTATGACAACACAATTGTTAGTAGATACATCTCCTCCACCATCACTAACTAATACTAGTTTAGTTACACAAGTTGATAGTGTAACAAGTGGACCTGACCAAGTTACTACAACATTAGTAGACTCTACTTTACTATCTATCACTCCAACATCTATTACACCTGTTGAATCAATAACTACAACAAGTTCTCAGCTACCAGTGTCTACTAGTATAAACCTTATAACAGAGAGTAGTCTAATGTCATTACTAGAACCAACTGTTACTACATCTCAGGAGAACGTCACTTCATTAACCTTCACAACATTTACTACAGAAGTGTTCACTCTACCAACAGTAACTAGTTTGTTATCATCACTTATTCAACCAGTAATCCCTTCAGTTACAACACAAAAAGTACCTTTGGTCGGTACAATAGTTACTGGTTTATCAGCTACTACAGGCCCTACCACTACAATGTTACCAGTCACTATCACAAGTGCCATTGATATAACTAGTACACTATCAAGGGAGTTGTCCACTAGTGTGTTACCAACTATGATTGTAACAAGTATATTTGAAGAAGTGACTACTAACACTACTTCACTATTTACTGCTACTCCTGTCACTACAGTCATTGGTCCTAATAATATAACAAATACAGTTCTCTTATCTTCTGTTGTAATGTCAGTAATCACAACTGAATCTATACCATTAACTACTACAATTGTAGAGTCTTCTCTGACACAGATAACATCTAGTGTACTATTGATAACTTCAGGGTCTCCAAGTAGTGTTACAATAACACCAACTAGTGTTGTAATATCACGTAATCTAACAGAGTCACTGAGTAGTGTCATCTTAACTGAGTCATCACTGACAAGTGGTGTAAGTGTTGTGATAGAACCTCCAAGTACTTTTGTAATGACAGAGTCTCCAAGTAGTGTTGTGTTAATACCTACTACAATTGTAACAGAGTCACCAACTAGTATGTTCATTACAGAATTTCCAAGTAGTGTTACAATAACACCAACTAGTGTTGTAACATCACGTAATCTAACAGAGTCACTGAGTAGTGTCGTCTTAACAGAGTCATCAGTGATTAGTAGTTTTATTGTAGGGTCAACAGGTAGTGTAGCAGTAACACTGACTAGTGTTGCAACTGTGAGTGACAATGCTACAGTTTCACAGGACATTACTACAACACCTCCAACAACTTCTATAGTATCATCATTAATATTAACAGCCTCACTACCAGTTACTAACATGGAAATCACTCCAATAACTACAGTGGTACCACTCATTACTGCTGATATTACAACTGCACTACAAACTGCTGTAGTTCCAACTACTAGTAACATCTTGACAATGTCTGATGTCTCTACCAGTACAGATGTCAGCTCAGCTGATGTCCCAACCAGCTCAGCTGTGATCCCAACTAGCTCAGCTGATGTCCCAACTAGCACAGCTGTAATCCCAACTAACTCAGCTGATGTTCCAACTACTAGGAACATCTTAACAATAACTGATTTCCCCACCAGTACAGTTAATCTCCCAACTACAATGGAGGTATTATCATCAGAGACATTATCACTATTAGAGACGTTATCGCTATCAGAGACATTATCACCAACAGAGACGTTATCACTATCAGAGACATTATCACCAACAGAGACGTTATCACTATCAGAGACATTATTACCAACAGAGACGTTATCACCATCAGAGACGTTATCACTATCAGAGACATTATCACCAACAGAGACGTTATCACCATCAGAGACATTATCACTATCAGAGACATTATCACCAACAGAGACGTTATCACTATCAGAGACGTTATCACTATCAGAGACATCATCACCATCAGAGACCTTATCACCAACAGAGACGTTATCACTATCAGAGATGTTATCGCCATCAGAGACGTTATCACCATCAGAGACATTATCACCATCAGAGACATTATCATTATCAGAGACATTATCATTATCAGAGACGTTATCGCCATCAGAGATGTTATCGCCATCAGAGACATTATCATTATCAGAGACGTTATCGCCATCAGAGATGTTATCGCCATCAGAGACGTTATCACCATCAGAGACATTATCACCAACAGAGACATTATCACCAACAGAGACGTTATCACCATCAGAGACATTATCACTATCAGAGACATTATTACCATCAGAGACATTATTACCATCAGAGACATTATCATTATCAGAGACATTATCACCAACAGAGACATTATCACTATCAGAGACGTTATCACTATCAGAGACATTATCACCAACAGAGACATTATCACTATCAGAGACATTATCACTATCAGAGACATTATCACCAACAGAGACATTATCACTATCAGAGACATCATCACCATCAGAGACATCATCACCATCAGAGACCTTATCACCAACAGAGACGTTATCACTATCAGAGATGTTATCGCCATCAGAGACATTATCACCAACAGAGACATTATCATTATCAGAGACGTTATCACTATCAGAGATGTTATCGCCATCAGAGACGTTATCACCATCAGTGACATTATCACCAACAGATCTAGAGACGTTATCACCAACAGAGACGTTATCACTATCAGAGACATTATCGCCATCAGAGACAGAGACGTTATCACCAGTAAGCACTATAGTGTCACCAACTGTAATTACTGTTGGGTCAGAATTCTGGTTTGTTATTGTGTTACGGGAAATGAAGAGTGTTATTGAGGAAGACACTTTATTAGCAGACAAGCTTGGTATTGCATTTGTAGCTGGTCAAAATAGGAGGCGTAAACGCCAGACACAAGTGTCAGATTATGTAGCTGAAGTAAGCACTATAATTATAAAAATGATATATCATTTTATGGTTTGTTCATCTCTAGATTGTAGCTATACAGCTGTCGCAACCTGATGTGAGCAACTCAGACGTCATATTTTATATTCTTGAGAACATTACGATGACTCCAGTTAATGTCAGCACTGTTCAAGATGCTTTTAAAACAGACATAAATGTATCGGATATTCTTGGTTATGAGGTATGAATCATTTAATATTGTGCTATACTTGGTTATTTTGTTATAGGTGGTGGATTGTTACATATGGGATATCAATGCTTCTACTACCACTGAAGTGTCTCCTGATGACCAAAACAATATCTTGTTGATAATAGTAGGCAGTGTGTTGGGTGTATTGCTACTGCTGACGCTAATAATACTTATATTGTTACTAATATATTACCGTAACAACCGTACAGGGGTAAGTTGATGTGGACTAGTTTGCACTGTTAACAATACCTTGCAGAAACAAAAAATAACACCTGAGGATGCTGTTCATGTAAATAGTCATCTAGATGAAACAGCAGATGAATTTGGGGCATTTATTGAAGGGACTGGATCCCCTGAAACTCATTTGGACAATTTTACCACGAACATGTATGTAGCCTTTATATCAAGAAGTCATATTAACTTGCTGTATGTTAATAGTGAGACTAGGCCCACTGGAGTCACCACACATACCACAGAGGAAGACCATCCTATCCCACAATTTGTGTTGAACAATGATAATGCAATTGCCGATGCTTCAGAGGAGTCTGTGTGTATAGCAATAGTTTACCATGCAATGTTGTTATTGTTACATCTAGGTACAAGAAGTAGTGGATAGGGTGTCACGATTGCATCCTCAAAATTCAGATGTGCCTCCTTTACACCAGCAACTACACTTGCCCCCACAATTACGCCCAATCACTGCAGCTGGTAGTTATTTGAGCATTGTTAGCATTGTTTATTGCTTGTTCTTGCACAGATACAATAATCCCAGTATCATCAGAGAGTCCTCAAACCTCTCGAGCTATAGCTCGTCATGGAATGGATGAGTTTGCAAGGCGACTACAAGAGAGAGAAGATGCAACTCAGAAGACACTACAAGAAACAATGAAAACTGCTGAACAGCTGAAAAAGGAAAATGCAACACTTCGGAGGGTAAGGAATGTTGGAGCTCATGCAGCTGTGCTTTGCTATGTCATGCTTTTACAGCTACAAGAGGAAAGAGAAGAAGAAGAGAGGATACAGTCACAACATCAACAAGCCTTAGAGAGGTGGAAGGAACAGAGAACTGTTAGTAGTAGTAGAAGGACTGCTACCAGGAGGAGAAACAGGATTGCCCCACTACCACAGAAAAACATGACACAGAAAAGGATACACACAGCATGGCAACAAGCACAGGAACAGGTTAGCATGTAAAAAATTGTATCAGAAAATTTAAATATCTTTATTAGTTTACACTGGAGGCAGATTCTTCTTCTAGTGCAAGCTTAACAGCAACTGCTCTAGTTGATCTTCCTGCTACACCCATAGTAAGAACTAGACCTACTACCAGGTATAGCAACACTGAATTATGCAGTCACCACTATAAACACTTATAGACGTACCATAACTAGCCGGCTCACAGCAGCAGCGAGGAGTAATCGTGTTGGAATAACAACTGATGACTATGATTCCACCGTCAGAGAGTCACCTCCTCCGTCAAGACAAGTTAGTATCATTCTATACAAATAAATTGATTGTGCTCTATTTGTAACAGAGACCGCCAACAAGGGTACAGGTCAGTGGAGGTGCTATCAAGCCTCGAGAACGCCGAGTTACTGCTGGTAAACTGGCCCAGTTAGCTACAAGAGGTCGTTCATCACGTGTGGTTGCTTCTGATGCAAAACGAGAGTTAGCATGGATGGATAGTGGAACTGGAGGAGTAAGACTGCTCAAAATGAGACCACTACAAGTACACCTACCTCTCCTCCTACTAGTTGTCAATGGTTATGTCTACACAGGCACACTTACCTCCTCAAACAGTACCAACTAATCTGTTCACCTTGCAAAGTGGACCATCCAACACACTGCCTGTTGTAACACCTTCTGAAGTTTCATCCCCACCAACCAGAAGATTTACAGCAGCTGAACTGGCTAGCAGAGCGTTTGGTGGTCAGCAAGTACATTCTATTGGATCCTCATTGGTGGACCCTACTCCTCATGCTGCTCCAACCAATCTTATACCTGTACTTCTTCCAGTCCATGTGGGTCACACCCTCCCTAACATGACACCTACAGCCCGTCCCACCCATCAACATGCGATGCCCAGGGTGAGTGTTATAATGCTAAAATACAATTACATTATGAACCATGCAGGGTTTGGAGGTATGGACACCACAACCTACATCAACCGTAAGCAACTAAGCATCTCATAATTGCTATCAATACTGTTTGTACAGGAAACAACAGCAACACTGCACCAAAGACCCTCTAACCAGCGACATGATCCATTTGCTCCCACATAATTTATAAACTGTTTATCATAGAAATTGTGATACATAATTGTGCAGTATAATATGTAGTCATTATTAATTGCTCAGCAAGAAATAATTGGTGACGAAATTTGTTCACAGCCAACAAACTATCAGAGATGTAGAACACCACTGCACCTGTCACACCAATTACATCACCTTTGACCTGAAACCTCACAAGTGCCCTCCACAGCATACATCCAATCAAACAACAGTAAACTGCAGCAGGCAAAACTAGGAACTCTTTCATCTTTGGTAGCAAGTACAAGTATATAATCAAAGTTATAATTCCAACCAATATCCCAAATGGCGTCAATCTGTCATAACCAGCTCCAAACAGTGAAGTATACAACATTTGCTGTACACTAAATGCTAGTATTCCAGTCAGGAAGCACACTGTATTAGCTTGATAAACTAATAAAACATCTCCAATCGATGAAAACAGTAACGCGACAAACAACTTGAGAAGGTGCGTTTCCGAGGAAGTAGCTTTACCGTAGAACAGTTGCACCAATACGTAAAACTGCAGCGTAACAATAGGCGCGATCTTTAGAATAACCTTCAGCGAGACAACCTTGGTATTCGCTGCAGACCAGAGCAGATAAGTGAGCGATAGGAAAGTGTACGTGCAAACCAACTCAAACATTTGTGCTTTATTTAGAACACTGCTATTACGTCATACAATTTCCTGACAACCGAATACAGTAGAGAGAGGAGACTAAGACAGAGGTAAAATTGTAAACGAGAACGAGTGTGCGAATAGTTTCGAACGCACAGAACAAATGAATTACCAACAGGTAAGACTCTATAATTTATTGTAATAACTAGTTGTGATACGGAATACCATAAACTCGCACGTTGTTTACTTTTTAGATCCGTAAAGAATTCAGTGGAGTAGCTCCTTACCTGGTACCGTTCTTCAAGTGCTGCTCTATATATTACATCCTATGGTTACCGGAACACAATCAGCCCGGGCTTGTGCCCGCTCTAGTGAAGTGCTTGCCCACCTTGTGTCTCATCAGTTTCGTGTTCTTTCAAGGAATGTCTAACAGTTATAATCGCAAAATTTTAGCGGGACTATGTTTTTCTTGCATTGGAGATGCATTACTCGTGTGGCAGATCGCTTATGAAGAGCTATTCCTGCTAGGAATGGCTATGTTTGCTATTGCAATGTGTTTATATATCAGTGCCCTTGGTTTCAGCCCATTTGGAGTGAAACAATTGTTGTTTTGTGTTTTAGTTATGTCAACAGCATATGCAGTTTTCATACCATCACTATTACATAGAACGGTGATGTTAATTGCTGTCGGTACATACATTTTCCTTCTGGCTGTGGCAGAGTGGAGAAGTCTGGCAAGTATATCACTAGAAGGAGGAGCCATCCCATGGAGGAAGATATATGCTGCTGCAGGCATATCGACATTTGTTGTTTCTGACACTATTTTGGGTGTTGCTAAGTTCATTCAGCCAATTTTGTTTCATCGATTTCTTGTAATGACCACTTATTATACAGCTCAGCTGTTCATCTCCCTCAGTGTAATCAATTCCCACATCTTCATGGACATTTCCACTGATAAAATTCACTGATTTCCTCTTCTAAACTGAAATCATAACTGACATCATTTTACCTATACATGTTATTATAATATTACGTCACTGATGTGTTGATTACAAAGTGATTATAAACACTTTACATGTGGGCGTATGTCACGCGTAGCTAAGTAGGCGGTACCGGAAATAACTCGTGTCTTGCGTTCCGTTATGAGCATAGCGCACACACCTCAAACACGCCGCTGATAGTGAAGAAGTTGTAACAGATTACGGTGACTACCCGCAGTCAATGTGAACGAGGCGAGGAACAGCAGTAGCCGATGAAGATATCTTTTGCTGGTTGTGGTTTCCTCGGAGTCTACCATATCGGAGTAGCAAAATGTATCGTGGAAATGGCGCCGCAGTTTGCTGACTCGTTGGAAGGATATTACGGCACTTCTGCTGGCTCATTAGTAGCAGTGATGTTGTGTTGTAGAGTGGGACACGACGGGGGACCAAGATTTGCTAAGAAAATGTCTGACCTAGTCCACGCCAGTTGGCTAGGTCCGTTTGGAAAAGCATTTGATCCGTCAGGTTTAATAGTGAGAGACCTGGGGCGATATCTACCGCCTGATGCGCACAAGCGCGCTACTGGGAAGGTGAAAATATCACTGACCAATTGTTGGGATTGGAGCAATTTGATTGTCTCGGAATTCAACACGAGACGAGAACTAATTAACGTAAGTGGCGGGGGCATACACTCCTTTAATGTTTGGTGTAAATTAGTAAACTTGATCATGTTGAATGAACTGTTGATTGCTATATTTAGGCAGTTGTGGCAAGTTGTTTCATCCCAGCTTGGTCAGGCTGGTGGCTGCCCAAGTACAGAGGAAAGGTAACCTAGCAACACATGTCTTGTGACATCATGTGGTCTTCTGCAGAGGGTGTGTGATGGAGGGTTTACTAACAACATACCAGGATCACATGATCCGAATGTTATCACTGTTAGCCCGTTCAGTGGAGAGGCTGATATTTGTCCGTTAGGAGAATGCCAACCTGAACAAATGGTGTTTGCTACAAACACTTCATTTAAACTAACTAGTAAGAATCTTCAACGATTAAAGGAGTCATTGTTCCCTCCAAAATGGGAACAACTTGAACGGTTAATGGCACAGGGCTATCAAGATGCTTTGCGATATCTTCGTATTCATGGTCAGTAAATTATATTGTTTCCCATTAACATGGTAACCTTACAGGCATCATGATGACAGGACCAATCAAAGGACTAGTTTCTAATACTAATACTGGTTGCCATAGCGACTATCAAGTACTGTATGAACTCCCTCTGGTTACCATGACAGCATCTGGTACCCTCCCAGCAGTTGCTCCAGTTCAGCCAATCACATTGTATAAAGGTGACCACACCCTATCCAGTTAACATGCCACACTACTCATTATACAGGTATCCCAGAGAAGTCACTAATGTACAAATTATTAACATTGCCAGTGAAATATCTTTATGAGTTGTGGTGTAGGTGAGTAGTGTCACCATGCTGGATCACATGATCCCTGTGAGTAGGTGTGTCGACTTATTAAACAACTTACCACCATGGAAGCTACCATTAATGTGTCACCTGGTGCAGCTTATCCAGCAGGCATTAAAGGCTGGATCATGGTGAGCTCTAAATGGAATATATTGCTTACTATGTTCTTCACTACAGGAAAGAGCAACACAAGTTCTTATTAATGAACACCTGTAACCAAGTCTATCTTACTGTGTGACCTCCACAGAGTGAATTATTTTTAATAATTTATTAAAACAATGAAAGTATTTATTAATTACATACAAATGACACTGAAGGATTGAATTACAAAATGAGACAATATATACAAGTGTTGTTGCTATGTGTGGTTGCTAAGATGTTGAAGTGGTGGTTGGTCCCAAGCCTAACTGGCTCAAACCTGTGTATACAGTAACCATGGTAACAACATGAGTCAATGAATACACTTGAATAAAGTGTATCTAATCCAAAACAGACGAGCTGTAAAAAGAGTGTGGCCCTCAAAAAGGCTATGGTGAAAAAAAGATGTGAAATCCAAGGTGGTGGCCAAGAAATGGCTGTGATGGTAGGTTAATGGTAAAAACTTTAATGACGACAATTCAGGTGAATTTTGGTGCTGTTTGGCTGCACTCTTTTTACAACTTGGCTGTTTTGGATTAGATACTTCTTTTTATATAATTTGTACATTTACTGATAAAATTAGAAATATTTAAAGTATTTAACATCTGATTCATCTTTTCTTCTTCGTGTGGTAAAGAAAAAAAAAAGAAGATAGGTTTAAAAAGTCCCAAAGCCAGCCTATTACAAATACAAAAAGAAGTGAAATATATGTTATAGTTATATCCCGGTACGAGGGTGATATCATTGTTATTACATGAGTCCGAGGTGGAGCCGAGGACGAGTGTAATAACAATGATATCATCCGAGTATACGGGATATAACTGTTTTATATCCCAGTGCGTGGGAGTGTGCAGAAGTTTACGGATAGCAAATTAAGTTCCGGTTTGAGTTCCTGTCACTGTGCTCAAGATTTCGTCCAAATTGTGTGGAGATTCTACTTCGTAGTCACAAGAGAGACCTACATACTGCCTACAAACTGTAGCGAAGGGCGGTGTTATGAAGCAGCGGTTCCAGGTACGATTCGCCTTCGTCAGAAATTGGTACGGTGGTGTCGCGTGGTGTGCAAGAGAAAAGTAAAGACCAACAAGTGGCTACCATAGTCCAAGATAGAACGATGAAGCTAGAGGAAGTTAGTTCTTCACCATAGTGACCATTGAGAGTGATTGCTGGAGCGAAAATCGTCACGTACTATTCTTGACATTTGTTAAACTATCGTATTGGTAACTTGTAGTGTTATTGTGTAAAGGATTAACAATTTTCTTGTAAGATTTAGGTAGTTTTAAGTGCTGTATTGGTGTGTTTTGTATCAATATTTCCTTATTTGGCTCTTTGTTCCATCGGTAAACAATGCCATTCGCGGTTATTATGATGTCACGAAAGAGACTGAGTGGCTCCGCAACAGGGTGATAAGTTCGTTATCACTGGGTGATAACTAATATATTGTACAGTAGCAGTGCCGCTCTGTCTAGCTGTATGGTAGTTATAACCCAGCACGGCGCAGCGCGGCGCTTTGATATTCCCACGCACTGGGGTTTAAATATATATAATATGTATATTTATTACAGAATTATCTACATGTTGGTTTCTTTGTAACTGAACACTACAAGGTGACTTCTTCTAGCTGATGTATCTACAGGGTCACTTGTTTGTAGTTGAGCTCTCTACATGGTGGTTTCTTTGTAGCTGAACTCTCTTCAAGGTAACCTCCTTCTAGCTGATGTCTCTACAGGGTCACTAGTTTGTAGCTGAACTCTCTACATGATGGTTTCTTAGTAGCTGAACTCTCTACAAGGTAACTTCTTCTAGCTGACTTCTCTACAGGGCGATTTGTTTGTAGCTGAAATCTCTACATGATGGTTTCTTTGTAGCTGAACTCTCTACAAGGTGACTTCTTCTAGCTGATCTATCTGCAGAGTGAATTGGTTGTTACTGATCCGAGAACTCTCTACAGGGTGATTTGTTTGTAGCTGATCTCTATACAGGTTACTTGTTTCTAGCTGAATTCTCTTCAGGGTGACTGCTCTATTAGAGTAACTTGATCTCGCACTTGCTACACCAAGTTGGATTTTGTACTATACCTCCACGGCTTTAAGTCTGATTCTTCTACACCACTGAAGAGCCTTTCTAAGATTGATTACTCCATCTGTACAGCAATTTTCAAAGCATTACCCCAAGCGGTTTTTCTGGTAGGCGTGACAAGTATAGTATGTTCACGTTGAGCTGAATCCTCAAAAACATTTCATAACTCATGGATGCAATTACACACAATCTTGAAATTTGGCTCATTTGTAGTACTGCTCGACCCGCTAAAAATATTTCAAAATCTGTTTGTTCAAATGTTTGACATAATATTTATGGCCAATCAAAATTTTCACAATACATTTCCTATGTGGAAGCCATATAAACACAGTGTCCATTATAGCCCTTTCCCAAACTTGTAATGGAGTCAAATTGTACATGTCTGTTGTTGACACCTTTGCTGTTACCAACAATCATCTGGTTGGCTGAAATGTTAACTCTGTTGAGAAAAAATCCGCTTTTAAATTTTAGCTGTTTTTCAGGATTCAGCTCAACGTGAACATACTAGTCGTTTTTTTTTTTTTTTTTTAAATTAACTAATCTCGATTGCATAATTGTTACACACTGTTGGTTTTTTCGTTGTATCTTCCTGGTTTTTAGCTCAATTTCTTTCAAACCACAAAAGGTTTGAGGTTCAATAGTTAACCTATTCACCCACCGATTTTCAGCTCCTTCCCATAAGCGGTTTACCCAGTAGGTGTGACAACATATTGGTGTTATTTTTGGTGAATAATTGCTAATAACTCTTTGCCTGTTTATCATATTCCAGCCAAAGTTGATACCGAAAAAGAACTAAGTAGTGGTGTGCGATATCAGGATTTTCATTTCGATACGATATCGATACGATAATAGGGTAAATATCAAATTTCGATTCGATATTCGATAATTTTTAATTGTGTGGGTGGAGTAATTGCGTGGGCGGCCGATATTTATAAATATGCTTCAAATACATTTTACACTCCAAAGCTATTGCATAGAACTATAAGCCAATAAAACTGGTAGATAAGCTTTAAAGTGGCTAGATTGTATAGAACCAACCTTCATTTCAAGCGTGATTGCACAATCACACACTAAATGCTGTTAATTTATAGAAGTATTCTTCGATATTTCGATAATTATTGAAACTTTTCGATAATATCAAAATCTGCTAAAGTGGTATAGAAATCGATACGATAACGATATTGACAAATCATCGCAATATTGATATTTTTTCAATATATCGCACACCACTACTAAGGAGCACTCACTCCATTTGTTTTATACACTAGTATCTGATGATTGATTGTGGCTTCAATAGTGTGGGCAAATAGCTCTCAGAATGTTATTCCTATGTCATTATGTTTCAACACACGCCAGGAACTTTCAATTGTGGGATTGGTTTTTTGTGGGTGTAAAGGATCTGTGGTTTCTAATACTACATTAAACCTTTGCTATTGTGCCAGTAAGTAAGTTAATATATACCACACCTGTGGTTGAGACCAAAAGCGCCGCGCTGTGGTGTATAACTGATATACCACGCTTTGTGCTACGTTTACCATATATGGTGTAACTTCACACATTCCGCGAAATCCTTATCTAAACGGTAAACAAGTCTCTAATAACAAGCGCCTAAATCAACCAATAATTATTCACCTCAGGAACTGGAACAAGTTTCAATGAACTCTTGTCTCCTTCGTGGATAACTCACTAATTGCGACTATGTGGGCGCGGCACCCTTAAAAGTGTAAAACGTATCCATCAAGAATTTCTATTGATTTCCATCTCCAGGAGGTACTGTTTCACTATAACTTACTATCTAAAATCGTTTTCATCTAATGGGGTGTAGAATATAACAGTTATAACACGATTACTCGGGATATGACTAAATATACGCACTCTCGTGAATCATGCGTATATTTTAGTCATATCCCTCGTAAGCGTGTTATAACTATAAAACATTAAGTTAAGTACTTAGGACTATTATCTGCTCCCTAGTTGTCATATTCTACTTGCTTCGTGGTCTGCTCAATTGGCTGACCCCTCCCCGAAATACGTATCCATGCATTACCCAAGTGATTGTTTTACATCATATATAGTAGGGACCACAAAGGAGTAGGCGTGGCCACGAAATAACATCACCCAAAAAACAGCCTCATTTTCCCAGACGACGATGAGGCAGTATTGGTTAGGTAAAACTAAGCCCAAACAAGCTTTCAGACGATCTGAAATGCTTTCAACAAGTTGCTATGGAATTAAAATTTTTTTATTCAACAGAATTTTCTACTGACTGACTGACTGCCTGATGCCTTCAGACAAGCGTAACTCGATAACGGCTAAGGCTACAGGCTTGATTTTTTTCACTGTTTGATGTCGCTTCAGGAGGTGCCTTTTGGCATACCGCCATATGTACAATGCATTGTTCATTGACTTACCAGTGTCTCCCATTCATCTTTGCTGACAGCGAAAAGTGTCGATTTGGTGGTAGCACATGATGGCTTCCTTTTGTAACGGAAATCGTCCGAATTTTTCATAGTGGCTACTTCGATTACAGAGGTGTTTTTAAAACAGTTTTTGATTTGTACTGCTGTGTAATGGGTTGAACATAGCCAACAATGAAGCGTAATGGACACTTCACTTTTCAGACGATAATTTATACAACTGGGGTGCACGGCACCAACCCTTTCTTTTGGTATGTGTGGGTTTCAGAGATGCTTTTCGAACAGCTCTTGATTTGTACTGCTGTGTAACGGGTTGATCATAGTTGACAAAGAAGTGTAATGGATACTTCACTTTTCAGATGATATAGCTGGGGTGTGCGGCGCCATTTCAAATGCAGTATACGTCACCAATCATAATAATATTAAAAGTTAACAAACAAGTATTTCAAAAAATTTGGAATTTTTAACTAGAGTAGGGACCATACCACATCAATAAAAAATACTGAAACAAGCTGGAGTAGTGAACGATATTAAATCACAGTAAAACAATAGGAAGTGTTATATCCCTACTGTGCATTTCCATTATCTTGGAGTACAGTAGGAATATAACACTTCTTATTGTTTTATTGTGATTTAATATCGTACAATACTCCAGCTTGTTTCAGTATTTTTTTTATTGATGCGGTATGGTCCCTACTCTAGTTATAAATTCCAAATTTTTGAAATACTTGTAATATATTAGATTAGTTACTGTCAAATAATAAACTTAACAACTCTATACTGAGCCTTGTAAACTAAAATCCACAATAAAAAATGAGTCAAAGTGTTGGGTATCAAAGCTAGAACTGTACTGATATGGGATTTTGGCATGTACCGATATCCGATATGGATACCACCAAAAGAAGCCGATAACTGATAGTCGATCCGATATTTGCATTACAAACAAAAGTCATAGTTAAACTGTGCAAAAGTGTACAGTTACTACTCTACAACAACATGTCGATATATTCATTGCTCACTCTATGCCTGTGGTAATAGTGGCTTGGGTTTCTATTGTACAATCCAGACAATTAGGCACCCACAAACATTTTTATGCGAGCCTTAAACGGATATTTCTGCATTACTCCGCATTTTATTGGCTTGTGTGAAGGCTGGTACAGTAGGTTTTCTTGTGACTGTTCTTTTATTACAAAGGTACTATATATAACTGCTTCATTTATTTAAGACTGATAAGCTTTCCAGCAACAAACACTAGAATCGAGTGTATTTGTATGGCTTCTCGTAGCGTAGCACTTGCTGTACAGTGAACAATAAGCCACTGCTACTGAACAGCCACATGGATAACGTAGAAAACCAATATTATAATCTGTTTATGTACAAACTATTGCTGTATAAATATTGGTAGCGATATCGGTCCTCGTACTGTTCTGCACCGATGCCGATATTGGTAAAAATTGCCATATCGGTGGCCGATATTTTGGCCGATCCGGTTATCGGTACAGCTCTAATCAAAGCCATGAGCAAACCCCATTTCCATGATATTGCCTGGGCAATATGCAAGTTAAACCCTGAGCAGAGCTTTTGAACACCCACACTAAAGTGGTATATAAGCCAATAGAGTTGGGAGTTACAGCCCTACAAAGTGGCAACAACAGAAAAATTAATTTGTACAGCAAGTATAGGGAAATAAATTACAGGTACTTCCTAAAATCGCGAAATATTATGAAGTTGAGAAATTTACACTGTTGTGTCCGCCATAAATAGTGGTATTGATAACTGGTAAGTTTTTTCTATCACCTATCTTCATTACATACAAAGGTGAATTAGTAAAGAAAAATTGATCGCGTACTATAATTTTTATGTGACGTAAACAAATGGCCATTCCTTGGGACTACTGCAGTGAGACAAAGGCTTTTGAGTAGGTGAGTAAGATGATATCCAAGTTTTGCTGTTAGTCCTTTTCATCACTAAGAACAAATAGCTAAATGCATGCTCTTATGCCAATATCTTTAGGAGTTACAGCTCTACAAAGTAGCAAAAACCAAATTGTACAGCAAGTACAGGGAAAATAAATTACAGGAGCTTACTAAAATGGTAACTTACAAACAGAATGATACGTGGAGTTGAAATTTATACTATCGTGTTCACCATGAAGTAGGGGAATCGATTAATGGGCAAGGCTCTCCTTGTATCATCTTTTTCCACTACATACAAAGGTGAAATTAATGAAGAATTATTAATCACGTACTATCGTTTTGACATGACGTAAATAAACGTTCATAACTTGGATCTAATGATGGCAAAGAACAGGCGAGTGGTGAATGCAGCGGATTGATAATGCCACTGTTTGCTATACTGCCCAGATCTAGCCATTAGGCACTACAGTAATACATGTAGCATTTAGATATTCCTCATTTTTTCTTGTGAACGCTATAGTAAATATTACGGTATTACTAAATAATGAAATATCACGGTAATATCATGCCATTGGTATTAGCCATTTACCTCAACAAAAGAACCAAATACTCATGGTAGCTCAACTACCCATGGTATCTCAACTACCCATGGTATCTCAACTAGTGTTGCACCGATATGCATTTTTTCACATTTACCGATACCGATTATTTGCCTATTCCTGTAACCGATATGCCGATATTTACCGATATTCTTCAATTCTTCAGAACAGGAGAGGAGGAGCAGAAAATCACCTAAAGTTGATGTGTATAAACTGCATTTGTAATATCAATGTATTAATTGCGTGGGCGATAGACTTTTACCATTTTTCTACAGTTGTGCAACTAACTCCTTTCATGGAAAAGGAAGCCAAGTAGTTATAAAACAACTAAGACAGCTTATCAAACAGTGTTTTTAGTGGGACTCCAGACCCTTTGTGAAGAGTGATCAACTAATTGCGTGGGCGGCCGATAAATATACACAGCCTACTATATAGCCTTGCAACCATACTTGTGCAAACAAACAAGCCAAAACAGTTACAACCACTTACTGCTACATTCACCACCTTCTTTCTTTACTTTCACCTGTTCATTGCCGTCATTAACGATTGATTGTGGGTTTCGGTTAATCGGCAAATTATTTCCGCTTCGTAGCCGATACCGATACTTGTAAAATTAGCTAATATCGGCTGTTACCGATAATTCAACCGATTATCGGTGCAACTCTAATCTCAACTACTCATGGTATATATCTCAACTACCCATGGTAGCTCAACTACTCATGGTAGCTCAACTACCCATGGTATATATCTCAACTACTCATGGTATATATCTCAACTACCCATGTTATATATCTCAACTACCCATGGAAGCTCAACTACTCATGGTAGCTCAACTACCCATGGTAGCTCAGCAAACCACATGTACAAATTATCACAAACTTGTTTAGCTGACTACATCAGCACCTGCTTACAAACATAGTCACATTTCTGGTTACCCTCTAAATATGGGATGAAACGTGCCCACAGGGAGGCCATAGTGCCCAGATGGTATGGTGGTATTTAAAACACAGGCAGCATTAAAACAAAACAAACAAACAGGTGGTATGAAAAACTGGTATGACTAGTTTACTAACACTAGTGGAATATCGCCCAGCACTACTTATGACCTCTAAATACAAAGACTGTACCTACACACTACATTATCTACACTATACACTACATTGTGGAACACCTGTGTGCCAGTACAATTATAAATGTGTTCAGATAAGTCATTTATACAGAAGTCTGTTCAACTACTCTAATAGAACATACAGTAATTCTGTAGAAAGTCCATTCATACTGTTTGGATAATTGAGTCTGGATAATTAAGTACCTACTGTACATGTACACACTACACTCACTCTGTGTTAATGGCTTCAGTGATGACTGCCTCATTGGAGGGGGAGGGGCTGAATCCTGCAAAAGATCACATGATCAACATCATTTACTTGTTATCAAGTAACCTCTTCTGCTACTAATTGCTGTTCAAATGCTGCTGCAGTCACCTTAGCTCGAGCCTTCATCATTTTCTGGTAAGCAACTTCAAAGGCTTGTCCAATGGTTAGTACCACCTCATTGGCTGCATCCTGATGAACACAAAATGGACTAGCATGGCTTCACTCATATAACTGACCTTGTCATGTACCATGAAGACGTGACAATAACTCTTTGATGATCCAGTTTCCTTTGTGATATAAGCAAACACTCTTGGATCAGTGGGGTCTTGTGCCGAGTAAGAAATATTGTGAACACTGTGTTCACTAACTGTGCTCTGTAAGATATAATGAAATATTGTTCACTAACTGAACTTTGTAAGATGTTATTGTTCAAAGGGTAAAGTGTTTAATGAAACTTGGTATGTAGTGACTGTATATATGTGATAGCTTGAACTTGGATCAGAACTTACCTGATGTTGTGCTACTTCTAAAAATTACAAACATTGAAAGCAGTAACAAAAAAGATGCAGTTATTAATCCTTAAACCTGAAATGCAATGCAAATAAAAGCAATTTATGTCATTGCAATTTATGTCACTCTACTTGTGATGTAACAAGGATTAAAATGATACCTAGGGTTTTACCCTAACACTAAATGGTGAGGCCAAAACTAGCTATGTAAGTAACTTACACTAAGGAAACATGCAAACCCTTTACATCCCTTTATAAATGACCCATAACTTGATGGTGGTTGCTCCTATCACCTTGCAACAAGTTCTGTTTGATTTACCATTTAATTTTCCACCAGGGCATATACAACTCATGTATGTAAACCCACAATTGAAATTAAACACGTGGCTAGAATTTTGAAACACAGAGACATGACTTGCTGTTGTTCATTGCTTCATAGTAAGTAAGCCACTGTATTTCTCAAGTAGCCCAGTAAACAGACTTTTAATCAGTGTGTAGTATTAGGCTATAAGAATTAAGTTACCCCATCTACTGTTGCCATGCATGTCCATATTGCGGCATTTTCCAAAAGTTCTTTACAGGTTTAAGGGGTAATAAAAGCCTGGGTGAAAAAGTGATATCAAAGTGTCGAAAGTTGTTCTGTTTGTACTCCCCTGCTATTGTTTACGCTCACTTTTTTGTCAGCATTTCAACAAAGTAAGTACATAGAATTAACACAATAACAGATCTTTATTCCTTTGTAGCAATAAATTTTAAAAGTTCAATTGTGGGTTTTAATTATTAGAAATATTCAAATTATCTGCAGTTTTTCAAACATTTGAATCTTCAAATCTAGCATTAGTTTATGCACTAGCTATTCATTCTAACCCCACCATTAATTTAGCCAATTTCATTTGAGTAGGTGTTGACCGTAACAGTTGTGCATTAATAATTAATATCAGTGCAGTAATTCTTAGACATTTAAGGCCACACCTCAATTTGGCTGTTTAATTTTTTGTTGTTATGTGGATAATGTGATTATTAGAACACACAGCTTGGGATCTGAGTGGGTAGTTCACTTACTCTAGTTTCACTGTCTATAAACTTGATCCCCTTCCAAGAGATTGATAATATTATTTCAGGGATCTTATTGATCTTGAAGGTAGATGCCTGCAGGGACCACATACTTGTCATATACACTACACAATTAGTACACACCCTCAGCTTGAGACACGCCTCCTTTGTAGAGCTGACTCCTCGGACATTAGCTAACAACACTGAGCCCAGATACTGCAGGAAGGTGTTACAACAATAATAGCTCTTATGCAAAATAATACAGCACAATATTATGACCAATCAAATTGTTTCCTTTTAAAATTACAAACTGCACATGACTTTCAATTCTACTACAGTTGGAACCTCTCTATTATGGACATTTTGGGATCCAGAATTTTTGGCCACTGTTTGCTGTAATATAGAGATTAGAGGTAAAAATGTATTAACCAGACCTGTTGGGACCAAAATGTTTGTCCTTATTATGTCTATTGTGTCCTTAATTTGGGGAGTTTGTTAAGAGAGGTTTCACTGTATGACTTTTGATATGTACATGACACCAGTATGCTACTACTGTATATTAGGGATCATGGAGGTTAGTGCCTTTTCACACACAAAAACGTATTGACCAGATACCAGCCTCACAATAGCTTCATGGTGCCTTGGCAGTATTGGTTAAGTGTCTCCAGCACGGTCAAATATGCTTCAGATATGTTGCTACGGAATTTTAAAACATTTTTATTCAGCAAATTTTTTTGCTGACTGACTGACTGACAGACTAATTAATGCCTTCAGACAAGCGTAACTCGATAACGGCTATGGGCCTAATTCTTTCACTGTTTGACGTTGCTTCAGCCCGACAGGTGTCTTTTAGCATCGCGGTATGTACAATGCACACATCATGAACTTACTTTTGTCCTCCACTTCTCTTTGCTGACAACCCAAAGGTGTCAATTCACAGGTGAGATGGCTTCCCTACATTTGTAAATGGGAATTGTACGTATTTTCCGTGGTAACTGGATCGATTGTAGAGGTGCTTCTCCTACTATTCTGTTGTAACGTTGCGTAACGGGCTGAACATAGCTGAAAGAGAAACACTACACTTTTGAGCTAATAATTCATAGTTGGGGTGCACAAATCACTGCATTGTTCATGGTGGCTGGATTGATTGCAGAGGTGCTTCTCTAAATGTTCCTTAGTTTGTAGTGTTGTGTAACATAACTGAAAGTGAAGCATTGCACTTTTGAGTAGTAATTGTGAACTACCTGTATTTTTCATGGTGACTGGATTGATAGCTGAGGAGCTTCTCCTATTGTTCTTCGTTTGTAGTGCTGTGTAATGGGCTGAACATAGCTTAAAGTGAAGTCTTTCCAGTCAGTAATTGATATTTGGGGCACGCATTCAGACAAAAAAACAAAAACAAAAAAAACTGGTGCCATTCTTTCTTTTGATGTGATATGCGTCAGTTAACAATGTTACAAAAAAGTAAACGAACAAGTATAAGGAAAAGTAGGAATTTTAAGTTTGATTAAAGATCATAGACAAAAAAGTAGGGAAACAAGGGAGGTGGCCTACACCTACAGATATCAGGAGATTGGTCATGCATCATCAAACATCTTGTGACTTAAAGAAAAGTTCAACCCATCCAACCCTGAAATCTCAGTATTGATATAAAATATTTTAATGCGTAAATTGATATTGATAAATTACAGTTCCCAGAGCCCTTCTTTCAGCTGCTCAACACTTTGTGTGGCTTTTATAACCAAGAAACAAATGTCACATTATGTATACTTCTTGTGAATGTGACAAAGCACTTCACAATAATGATACTAATTTCAGTCACCATGTGTAATCACACATAGTAGTACGTCATAGGACTATGACTCATGACCACACTTATCTGTGCAAATATACTAGTGGACATTTGATCCCTAATTCAATCATGGGTATAGACTGCAGTGGTCCACTAGTATATTTGCAGGTGTAGGCAACCTCCCTTGTTTCCCAACCTTTTTTTCTATGATCCCTAATTGAACTCCTTTTTCCAAAAATACTCTCCCCTCAACATGTCAATTTCCTACAAAAATATCAAAACTTAATAATTGTAGACCCCCAACGGTGGGCATGATAGTGTGGGACCCATCCCTGCCACCTTGACATGATAGTGTAGGACCCATCCCCCTCACCTTGACATGATTGTGTAGGACCCACCCCCTCACCTTGACATGATAGTGAAGGACCCATCCCCCTCACCTTGACATAATTGTGTAGGACCCACCCCCTCACCTTGACATGATAGCGTAGGACCCATCTCCCTCACCTTGACATGATAGTGTAGGACTCACTCCCTCACCTTGACATGATAGTGTAGGACCCGTCCCCGTCACCTTGACATGATAGTGTAGGACCCATCCCCGTCACCTTGACATGATAGTGTAGGACTCGCTCCCTCACCTTGACATGATAGTGTAGGACCCATCTCCCTCACCTTGACACGATAGTGTAGGACCCATCTCCCTCACCTTGACACAATAGTGTAGGACCCATCTCCCTCATCTTGAAATGATAGTGTAGGACCCCCCCCCCCCTCACCTTGACATGATAGTGTACACTTCTCTTGAGCAGGTCATCCACGCTGTGTAGCCATGAGTCTCTCTCATAAACAGGTTTATCCAGTGTGTCATAAATCTGGTCATTTGTTGGTTCAGATATAATTCTCCTTTGTTGTGCCACTCTTGGTGGTCTAATGGCCACTTGTGAAGATTGTTGTATAAATGGTCTACTCTCCTTCTGTGTATGTTACCATAGTGACATGACAAGGCCACATAGTACTGTCATAGTGACTTACCGGATCACTGAACACAGTAAACCCATCACTGTTTCTAGTAACATCAGTCACAGCGACAGGCTGTAGTGATTGACGGTGGAATTGATACAATACATTGTGTCTATTAGATGTAATCAATAGTGTGTGCATACTAGTGTTGTGAACCTGCTGAGTTTACTAAAACCAGTTATTGATATTGACCAGTTATTGTCTCATTGTAAATTACAGAAGTTTGTGTGATCTTTGCAACACAAGACCTCCGAGTGAAAACCTAAAAACGTGATGCAACTATTTTGATGTGGTGAACTATGTAACAAGCTCACATTTCCAGTGACTTCCTGTGTTGCATAGATTCCATAATAGTCTGTAGCAGACATAAAGGTTGGAAGCCTTAGGGTGGTACCAAAGTTACCATCAACATCCTGCCTTACAATAACAGCTATTACAAGTACATATTGTAATGTTAACACTTGTCAGCAGGGGTAATTTATGGTTTACCAGGTTGATGGGCTAGACTTGGCATAGACAAAACTGTTTTTTTTTTTTTTTTTGATACAGGTTCACAACATCTTTCAACTTAAAAACAGTAGATGAAATTAAATATGTATGGGTATAGGTATGATTCCTACTTGGCAGGCACAATACACATGTTAGTATAAATGTATACTGCAGAACCTTTATATAGTGGACCAATTGATTAGGGGAAATTTTACTGTTATCGTACAGGGTAGTGCTGTATATTAGGGATCATGGAGGTTTGGGTCTTTCTGGCTAAAAAAAAAACAACAAAACAATCTCCCTAAACCAGCTTCACAATACCATCTTGGCGTCTTGGCAGTGTTGGTTAGGTATAATCAAGCCCTAAAGTGCCACTAAATGCTTCCAACAGATACGAATTTTTTAAAAAGAAGGAATTTCCTGACTAACTGCCTGCCTGATGCCTTCAGACAAGCATAATAGGTTAGGGCTGTGCGATAATACTAAAACCTATATCTCAATAAGTGACAACCATTTTATCTCGATAATTGATATTATCTTTATAATAATGTAATATTGTAAGCACAGTTTTACATATTTGTTGACATACAGTCCTTGTCAAGACAGAAATTTTAGATACCTTTCCAAAAGTTTTTCATCTGACTGTGGTTGATATACACTAGATTACGGAGATTTACTATGATCTCGATAATGAAAATCATTATCTAATTTACAATAGTTGATTTAGGTATCTAGATTATCTTTTATCTAAATGATCTCCCAGCCCTAAAGCGTAACTCAATAATGGCTGGGCTTGATTTTTTTCACTGTTTTGTCCCGAGAGGTGCCTTTTGGCATACAACAGTACATACAATGCACACATCACGGACTTACCTTTGTCCTCCTTTGTGTCCCATTTCTCTTGCTGACTACCCAAGATGTCTATTCGTGGTAGTGTGATGTATAGCTTATTACTTGTAAATGGAAATTTCTGTGGTGACTGGATTGACTGCAGAGGCGTTTCTGATACTGTTCTTTATTTGTGATGTTGTGTAATGGACTGAACGTAGCTGAAAGTGAAGCGCAATGGCCATAGTCAGTAATTGACAACTGGGGTGTGCATTCAGATGAACTCTGATGCCATCCTTTCTTTTGATGAAGTATGCGCGGGCCCACCAGTCATAATAATGTTACAAAAAAGTAAACAAATGAGTATAAGGAAAAATTAGGAATTTTAAGTTCAAATAGGGATCGTGGAAAAAAAAGTTGGGAAACAAGGACTTGCAGATATACTAGTGAACATTTAATCCCTAATGACTGTCCATACTTTTCCCCACATGATCCCTAATTGAACTTAAAATTCCTTATACAGTGGAACCTTGATTATCCGAACTAATTGGGGGAGAAGGGTGTTCGGATAATCGAAAGTACGTAAGATTGAACACTGTAGAGTAAACTCAATTGTTATGCAGTATAAATCATGATGTACTTAAAAATGATGTTATTTTGATTTGTTTCATGTTAGTTTTTCTCTTTGTAGCTGCCAGTTCTATCAAGTTATTTATAGCACAAATGTGAGATGCTAAAACTTCTGGTTGTCTTTCAATCCAAGGAAGGCATTGAGTCAACATGTTATGAGCCTGACCATGGGAAGGAATGTTGATGCTAGTATATATGCTGTTTCATCATTATTGTCATTTTCACTTGTTTGAATAACAGATATAATTTGCTCATCATTCAATAACTCATAGCCTTGATCACCACTGTCCATCTCTATCCATTCCTGTACATCTGTTATATCACACTCATTGCAGCCATGTATCCTGCTCAGTGAGTGAAGAAAATCCTCCACTGGTGGTAAGTCTATTGGCTCTGGTTGATCAGTGGAAGGGATTGGTAGAGCTTCCTTGGCAGTCTGCATCATGGAGTGCTGTAGATGTTTCATCATTGGATTTACAAAGCTTCCTCCAGCTTGCCTGTATTGTAGTTCCAGGGATATCATTCCATGCTGCTGCTACCATAAAGATAGCATCCTTAATGTTGATTCTCTTCCAAAAATCTATGATCGTGTTTTCCGGGTCAATCATGCCTGCATCAGCCAGAAGTAGCTTTTTAAGCAACTCTTTCTGTATCTTCTTTTCATACACTCAAGGACTCCTTGGTCCATAGGCTGAATAAGAGAGGTAGTATTCGGAGGTAAGAATAGGCATTTAATTCCACGGTTGGAAGGTGATTCCAATACATCTGGGCAGGGGTGGCAAGGTGCATCGTCCATAAGAAGTAGTGTTCTTATAGGAAGGTTTCTTTCCTTTAAATATTTTTTAACTTCAGGGACAAATTCTTTATCAAACCATTCTTGAAACCGGTCACAATCCATCCATGCATTAGTTTGGCCCATATACTTTAATGGTAAAGCTCTTGGATTTAGATCTTTCAATGCACATGGCTTCTTTGCTTTTCCAATCATTGTAGGTTTCAATTTGTGATCACCTGTAGCATTAGCACACGCTAGAATTGTAACCCTCTCTTTGTGTACTTTATAGCCAGGTGCAGTTTTTTCCTTCTGTGATGCTAGTGTCTTACTTGGAAGAGCTTTCCAATATAAACCAGTTTCATCACAATTATAAACCTGATTTAACGTTAGTTGCTCCTTCTCAATGAACTCAGAAAGAGTTTTCTTGAAATCACTAACACAATCTGTATCAGCACTTATTTTTTCCCCTTGAATAGAAAGCTGACGGATGCCATGACGAGACTTAAATTTTCTCAGCCACCCAGAGCTAGCTTTAAACGCCTGATCACTTGGGTTCAATCTTTGGTTCAGATCTAAAGCCTTACTGGTTAAAATTGGCCCCGAAATAGGTACACCTTGTGATTGCTTTTGGGCAAACCATATATATAGCGCTTCATCCAACATCTTGTTGCTTGATTCTTTCAAGGTCTTCCGGCTATTCGATCCATCTGTACTATCCAGCTTCAAGGCGTATTCTTTCAGTTTATGTCCGTGTCAGTTATAGTAGATTTTCCAAGGTTGTATTCTCTTGCCAGTAATGTTGGAGTTGTCCCTGCCTTCAGTTTCTTACAAATTTTCAACTTGTCTTCTACAGACAAAACAGTTCGCTTTCGCTTACGCAGCTTGCGCACTTCATTATTCGTTGCCATTTTTGCTGACTTGTAATCACATGCAACCAGATTGGGTAATCAAATATTTTGTTACAGCTGCAATGACTCGTTTGGATAATAGAGAGTTCGGTTAATCGGTGTTCGGATAATCGAGGTTCCACTGTATAAGAAAGTTTTTCCTTTTAGAGGTAGAATTATATTGGTAGATGTCTCTCTGTAGGGATCTCAGAAACTGTCCTTTATATAAGGAGGCTAAATGTACAATGTCCTTTACACAAAGGATCCATTAAAGAGGTTCTAGCTTACGGTATGAACGCCAGTGTACAGCTATCAATACCACTCAGTGTACAGCTATCAATACCACTCAGTGTACAGCTATCAATTAAGACTTGCCAAATCAATGCATTGCATATGCTCTAAACCATATAGTATTGATACACACAAACAAGCTGGCAATAAGAGACTTCTTCTTTGATGTCATTTGCAGTTGGTTCTGGTGTCACTACTTGTCGCAGTAACAAAGATTCCACTTGTTATGTACTAGTCAACACTTCAAAGGGAAGGTATTGCTTCAGATTTTATAAGCTTAAAGCACAGTGTTAACAAGTCATGCACAGCAGGCCATAATGATCAAGTAGTTACTTTTTTGTCGGTAAAAAGTATTTGAAGTAATTTGTATAGGTAATACACATTTAAGTGTAATTAGGGAATAATCGTATGAGTAACAGTTAAAAAGTGCAATTTTTGGCTGTTATGAGTACAATAATTCCATAATTGCACGGAAATGTGTGATCGCCTATATAGTGACCACTTTCCGCACTAGCAACCATTACTTTTGAAAATTAACCACGGCAAAAGCCTAATCACACTTAGCAACCATTGCTATTGCACAAAATGACCTTTACCATAGCAACGGTTACCTAGCGACTGTTGCTAAACTACTGCATTGTTGCTATACTACGGGCATCTATCACTACGGCAACAGCAGTAGGCAATTTGGTTCAAATAGAATCACACCATACTGTTGGAGTAAAGGTGCGATTACAGAAACTTTTGTAACAATTAGTAACATTAATTAAGACTCAAAGGGCGCTTTTTATTGTGCAAGATATTTTATTTATGAGCAACATTTAGGGTGTGTGTGTGCATCACTTTGCGGGATACCTACCATACAGACCACCATACTTTATGATAAATCCAGTGGTTGGTGGCTTGCTACTGACCACCAGGACATGGCAAAGTGCTTAATAATATGCACGCACAAGCATACAATACTTAAAATGTGTAATAAATACTGCTACATACAAATACTCAAGTATTCGATCTAAAGTCTACTAAAACGTCAATCTACACATTTGTGAAACTGAAATTCCTATCATTCAACCAACACACAATAATTGCAGCATTTGACCTGAAAGTAACAGTGTCTCTTCAACAACTTAGTACTTTGTGAAACATCTGCTAATATTGGTGCACCTCTAATATTGATTGGTATTGACACACGCACGCACACAAAGCAAAAAAAGTAACAGTTACTGTGCTAGTACGGTCACACCTACCCAGTGAACCAACACTGGGACACCTGTGTGCTACTCAGGTGGCAGGATTAGTAACATGCAGGAAGCTGTACCATGTTCTACAGGTGAAGGAGTGGGCACCCTAAGCCCACCTGGACCTTCACCCACTATGGACAGTTGGTATTTGCTTCCCTAGTTACAGGTACCCATTAATGTTACAGCTGGGTGGGTTGCTTCCCCAGTTGACACCAGGTCCCCAATATATATATAGATTGGAAGCAAGGTGAGTAAAGAATCTTGCTCAAGGAAACACACACAACACACACTAAATATACTATCACAAGACAGGAACATACTTGGCGACCACTATACCATTCAGGGTGGGCGGCTTGTAACTGAGATACCCCTAGTGTGAGTCGTTTTCTGTGCCCTAACAACTCAACACCTAACGACTAAACGACACAATTAATGGCTGCAATAGCAACAAATGATACTGCTTACATGAAGAAGATCAATATCCCATGGTTGAAGCTGTGCTACTCTTCTCAAATTGCCATATCCATTAATGATGAACTTTGCTTCAAGATATGATAGATTGAGAGCATTCAGCCAATCAGACAGTGTTGTCAAGTGGGCGTGGTTAGGAGTGCTTGGCAACAGCCGAGCTGCAGCCACAATAGTACTAAAGGGTGTGTAGATAATATTAAACAATGTGAAATCATGAATTACCTGCAATCTTCTTGTGCCGTAATGCCCATGTCATGTAATGTTTCATCATCAAGTAAGCCACAATAGCGCAGAGTATCATATCCATTATTCTGTAGCAGACTGGCATATCCTCCCATACCCAGCTGACCTAACCAGCTGTACACATTGGTTGCTATTAAAAGGTAGCAAAAATGATAATTGTTACCATGATAACACAGTAAGTTTCACAGTACAAGTGAGGAAGAGTATTTAACTCAAATACAACATACCACAACACCTAAGGTATTCTTAGATCTCACTATCCATATGACAAAAAGACTGATCTATTAGTGTGCTCTATACAGTGAATGACCTGAGCTCTATTACACATACTGCATAGCAGAGGGGGAAATATCACTACCACTGAAAATTAGAGGGGTGATTGTTTGAGATTTTTTATACATTTACAATGTAATTTGATCGAGCAGCAAATTTTGAGACAGAAAATTTCATGGCTAGAAGCCAATTAGTGAACATGCAACCCTTACACAAATTTACTGGGGTTTACCTCACAAAGTCTCTCTTAGAAGTAAAGATTGACAAGAAACAAGTTGTGTGAATTTTAACATATAACAAGACACCTACCTGCCTCGCATTATTGCTGTCTTCGTTGGCCATTAATGGAACACGTAATATATACTAGTATTAAAAAAAACAAAAATTGTTAATTTAAAAAAGAAGTAGGGATCTATGTAATAAAAGTAGTGAAACAAGAGATGAATGATGGTATTACAGCATAGCTCGGTGGGAAGTCCCTACTTTGGCATTGAACAAAATTATTGTTATAGCTAATGTGCCAAAGTAGGGATTTTACCACCGAGCTATACTGTAATATCATCATTCATCTCTTGTTTCACTACTTTTTATTGCATAGATCCCTACTTCATTTTAAAATTAACAATGTTTTAAAGTAATAGGTTTTTGTTGTAGCACATGCAGCTAGCTAGCTAGCTACAGTGTAACCTGTGACTGTTCTATTAGAATATCATATATGACTGTTGTATTAAAGTGACTGTTGTATTAGAGTATTGCAAGTCAGCCAAGGACTAGGGGTGTGCAGCTAGCTAGACCAATAAGGGGTGAGGTCATCTTGTTTACTGTTAGAGTAAATATAATATAGCTAGAGTCTGCATGGTCTCCATACTCTATCGCTATTAGTCCACCTAGATCTTTATTTTATGGGTGTGGTGGGTTGGCAAGAATCAGTGGTTTACTGGTGGATGGCCTGATAATGTTGGCCAGACATTTTTCTATTGATTTGCTACTTATCAGCAGTGTTGGGACAATTACTTTTTAAAGTAACTCATTACATATTACTTGCAACTGAACTATTTAGTTACAGTTACATATTACCCATATAATAAAGTAACTATAATATTACATATTATATTACTTTGTGTCCATAGCCTTAAGCTGTCATGTGTGAAACTAACACCTTATCACGTGACATGATTGTGTTGTTGGACAATGTGCAAATTTTGGTTATAAGTAAGAAGCTGGTGAGTAAGCTTCATTCAGTAGGCTTCGTTACTTCGTTGTGGCTAGGCGTTACTCAGTGGATTACTAACGAGATTAATAACTTCCTTACTTGTAGTAATAATATTATGTAATATTAGAATCGTTACCCACCAACACTGCATATCAGTAACTAAGAAGCCAGCACAGCCCTATAATCTCGTGTCTGGACTCCAATCATGGTCTACCTCCATTTTGAAGTCTATCTCTTTCCCACCCCGCCACCCTTGTGAGTACTCGCGATACTATTTTGCTTGTCCAACTGCTCAGATTTTCTATCTTATTTGGTGGGAAACTCTACAAGCAGCTACAATTACTGGAAGTGGTCTAAAAGGTGAGTATCTTTTGTGTAAATTTCATATGCGTGCTTGCTATCTTTGGCGAGTTATGCTGACTTGAATTCTTTAAAACTATTTATCTTGAAACTTCTAATGTGCGATTTGAATTGTTTTCCCAAAATCCAGTCACATTTATTATACACTGTCAAGGTATAAGTGAAGTTCTGGGTTTATCGGAGGAGATGGGATAAATGAAACAGATTTTTTTTTACTCTACGTAAAATGGTCTTATTAGAGCTTTTGATTTAGCAGTCCTTGTGATATGGAGTTGGAGAGGTACATGTATGTATAACATCCAGTTTACTGGACATTGTTTTCACTGCTTGTGATGAGCTTAAAGAGGCAGTACATCAAGCCATGCATGTACTATGAGCCACAAATTTGTACTATTACCATCAAATTGTTTACAATTGTCCTTTTAGAACAAAAATCACAACAAATTTTCAATTTTGTGGCATGATGCAATAAAACATAAGTTATTATATTTCAGAAGGCTCAGTCTCTCATATCAATGGTGTTTGACCAGTTTTTCTCTTTCAGAACAGCTATGTTTACAGCTCTCGTTCAATTTTAAAAATATATAATCCCACAATCGAGCCCACCAATTGACCTTTTTCTTAGCTTGAACACGTGTGACAGCTCAAGAACGACGTGGTCTACTTCAGCAATGATTGATGCCAAACGCGACACTTCAGAAGCAGACTGAACAGTTACAACCACTGCAGGACGATGCATGCTCGCTTAAACAGTGGAAATCGAAGAAGAGGAAATTGTCTCATCGCTCCAGGAGCTGTGAGAGACGTCACCGTTCTCAACGCAGAACTAGATCTAACAGCCTTCGGAGAGGGTGAAGATCCTGCTCTCGGAGTAGAGCATATTCTCCTGTCTCCCATTCCCGGAGCAGATCTCCCTCTTGGAGTAGAAGGCCACCATGCTCTCGGAGTAGAGAAAGTGGTTTATCATGCTCCCCAAGTAAGACACACTCTCGGAGTAGAGCATCGCCGCCCTCTTGGAGTAGGGGAAGTGATCCACCTTCACGCTCTTGGAGTAGAGCAGGCCATAGGCACGACGACAAATCGCAATCCTGGAGCAGGAGTTACTCGCGATCATGAAGCAAGGGTCATTCACATTCCTGGTGCAGAACAAGACATTCTATATCGCTTTCTCGGAGCAGAACACCTAGTTCTGTGAGCAAGACCAGAGACTGGGCAGATCTGTCAGACGATCCTGACTATGAACAACAGCTAGTCTTTAATGAATTAGAGAGTGAAACTCGTGCTTCCAAGACTGCCCCACCTACCAGACTGGTGGAAGTATCAGAGGAGACAGCAGCCTTCTTGTGCTCCAAAAGACCAGAGACCACTGACCGTCTGAAAACCAGAAATGCATATGCCCTCCCTAAAGTTTCAGCCACAAGACAGCAGTTCTTGATGCCGGAGGTTCCCAAAATGTAAAGGCGTTGGATAGAGAGCTAGGCCTGATTCAAAGCGTTGTCCTAGATTCCATGGCACCCCTCACTGCCATTGTTGAGGCTGACGCCAAAGGTGACAATGTGACCCATCAACAGGCTGTTAATGCTGCAAAGGCAGCCATTGAATTGGTGGGCAATGCAAATGCCAAAAATTAACCATTTGAGGAGGACCAAGATCATTTCCCAAATGAACAAGGCTCTCCTCCCCTTAACAGAAGAGGATACTAACTTTTCTGATGCTGCTCCCTCTCTACTTGGAGCAGCCTTTGCCCAGAAGTCCAAGGAATTGGTGAATTGGTGGACCAAGTTAGAGCCATGAGATCCCACCTCCCTGGCCACAAAGACAGTAGCAAACCAGTTTTCTCGAAATGTCCCCTCCCCCCCAACAGCAGGGGGGGTTACTAGTACGCCCAGAAGTCAAAGAGGGGAGGAGGTCGAGGATTCAGATGCCCCACACAAGGGCAGAGACCCCAGTGGGACAAATGAACATAATACACACAATTGTTCAAAACTTTTTGACAATAGATTTCAAAAGTACATTGCAAAATCACCTAGCATGTCTGGGTATAACCCCCCCCCCCCCCCCCCCCCCAAAGCAGGAATTCATTACTAGCAAAACTGGTTCAAGGTAACCCAGGTCCGTTGGGTCCTAAATACAATCCAGGGTTGTCTGATAGACTTCTCCTCAAGTCCACATCAACCTGTAACACCGCATTGTCTTCAGCATTTTGTGGAACAGACTTGTCTGATTTCGGAGGAAGTCACTGAACTACTACGTAGAGGGCAATACGGGAGATAGTGCCTGTAAAACAACCAGGGTTTTACTCAAACCTCTTTCTTGTTCCCAAGAAAGATGGAGGGTAATGCCCAGTAATCAATCTCAAAGCTTTAAACAAGGAACACTTCAAAATGGAATGAATTCATACATTGAAAGACATTCTGAGACAGAGGGACTGGTTAGCCAAAATAGATCTAAAGGATGACTTTTTCTCAATTCCCATTCACTTAAGCCACAAAAAATTCCTCAGGTTCAATTTCAAAGAGATGACCTACCAATTCAATTGTCTTCCTTTTGGCCTATTCTCAGCCCCATGGGTGGTTACAAAACCCCTGAAACCAGCACTAGCCATCCTCCGAGAGAAGGGTGTACGACTAATAGCCTACATCAACAACATCTTAATTCTGGCGGACTCAATCCTAGATAATGTGACCGGAATGCGGTACCTTGTAGAATGTTTGGGATTCATTGTGAACACCAAGAAATTCGTACTGAACTCAGCTCGAGAATTAGCACGTGATCACAGACATTATGGTGTCTCGGATTTGGTGTCTGAGTGGACAGCCTGTTTTTTGACTTTCGCTATGAAAGGCGCCGGTTCAAGGTTGTTCCAAGGTCGTTTGCTTACTTCTTTTTCCTGTTTGTTCTTTCAGGGACACCCGACACGTGCATTATTTGGAATAAACTAGCCAGATCGACCCATGAAACTCCATCATGGATGACAACAATGATCCCCATCGCCTGTGGTGTTACTGTTTACAACCAGATAGAGGTCGGAGAATGATTTTTTTGTGATAGTTGTGAGTACTGGTCATTGTGACTGCTGCCTTGGGAATTGAAATTTTATCTGATGCTAACGATTTTATGTTTTAAATGCTCTGGTCAACCCCCACCATATGGGGACCTACCCACTTACCCTTCCTTACCTCATTTTTATGGAATGATGTGTCAGGGTCTGACTTTTCAACTATGATAAATTTGGCCTACAATGAGGCCATCCATTGGAGACACAATTTATTCAGTGTTCCTGTGGGCAAGGCAGGTTGCCGATTAGTACAGGAACTTTCTAGACTATTTCAATCTTATTCTGATTGTTCTGCATTAGAAGGAATTGCTTTTAAGGCTGCAATGTTGATGCCGATTCTGTTGTTACAAAAACCACACTTTAAGTCACGGTCTAAGGAGGATGCTAGAGAGTTGGAAAGATGTTTGAGGTGTTGGCTTGAGGGTGACCTGGACAGTTTACTACTGGAGTGCCGCTCAATACAATCTCATCTTCCAACTCGGGTTTCCACTGCTCCTATGTCTGGCCAAGTGTCTCCCTCTTGTTGACCAGCTGATGAAACAATGTTTGTCTTGTTCTCTTGATATTTACCATCAGATGTTCCAGTGTAAGCGTGAGGCAAGGTCCTCAAGCCCTGCTGTCTTGTGCACCTTGGCTAAATCATTTCCTGATCGTGTTTCACCTTCTCTGCGACATGCCTTTGAGGCTGCTTCTGAGTGTGGCTCATCAGGCTGGTTGACTACCCTCCCCATTGCTGCACATGGATTTTCCATGCCCAAGGGTTAGTTTAGGGATGCTCTTTGTCTACGTTTTGGTTGGCAGGTTCCTAACCGCAGGGCCTGAAATTATGTTTTGGAAATGATCTGACAAATCCTGCTATTTGGTCAGACATACTCAATAGTACTGTACAAAAAATTCTAAAAGTGCTCAGACATTAGCCAAAAATGGTCAGAAAATGGCAGATGTCTGACCATAATTTCAGGCTCTGGTTACTAACCTGCCTCAGACTTGTGTGCGTGTGGCAAATCCTTCACTGTACAACATGCCTTTGGCTGTCCTTGTGGTGGTTTTCCATCAATTCACCACAATGAACTATGTAATCTAACAGCGGAACTACTTAGTGAGGTGTGCACTGATGTTGGCATTGAGCCCGCTCTCCAGCCCCTGGATAGCGAGCCTCTTCGGTATGCCACTGCTAATAGGGAGGATGGTGCGAGACTTGATGTGGTAGCCTGGGGCTTTTGGGGCCTGAACAGGCAGCATGCATTTTTTGACATTAGGGTGTTTAACCCATTTGCAAGCTCCTATTCGTGGTCTCCTTTGTCCCAGTGTTATGTTACCAATGAGCAAGAAAGAGGCGTGCTTATGATGAGAGAGTGAGAGAGGTTGAACGGGCATGTTTTTCTCCTTTGGTGTTTTCAGCTAGTGGTGGCATGGGGCCATCTGCTACCACAGTTTACAAGAAGTTAACTTCCATGTTGGCAGACAAATGGGATATGAACTATAGTAAATGCTTGTTTTGGTTGAGATGTAGGCTTTGCATATCACTGTTAAGGTCTGCTATCATGTGCCTGAGGGGACATCGATCTTCTGTACATCATCCCATACCTGCTTGCGTTGATATGGCCTATTCCGAAGGCAGGCTCAATGCTGATGCCCTCGTGTAGTTTATTTTACTGTCGTTGGTGTTGTCCAGCTGTCCAGCACTTGATAGCCAGTGCTGGGGGTGGTAGCAAGGGCATTCCATCTAGCCCGGGAAAAAAAAAGCTCAGCTAATAGAATTCCTAGGTCTGTCTGTAGACTGAATAGCTATGGAGATCAGGCTCCCTTCAATCAAAATCAAACAAATCCGAGCGGAAGCTCGCAAGTTAGCAAGGCAAAAAACTGTTTCAGCCCGCATGCTCTCACAACTACTGGGAAAGATGAATGCGACAAATTGTGTCCTTCCTCAAGGGCCCCTGCTTTACCACCACCTGCTAATGGCACTAACGAACACACCGGAGCAGAGCTCCCAATGTTACGAAGCACAAGTCCCTCTAACACAAGAGTGTCTAGAGGAGCTGGAATGGTGGAACAACAATATGTGCAGGTGGAATGGCAAAACCCTCATACGAAAGGACATAGACCTAGTGATTGATTCTGATGCATCCCTGGAGGGATGGGGTGCTTGCTGCTCCAAACAGAGAACAGGGGGACAATTGTCCCAACAGGAACGCTTGATGCATATCAATTGCCTAGAACTACTTGCAGGAACTCCGGCAACCAAAACCTTTGCAAAGTCCAAGACTGCTATATCCATTTTATTGAGAATCGACAACACAACAGCGGTAGCCTACATCAACAACCTGCCTCCAGGGAATTGGTGATGCTCACAAGGGATCCGTGGATGTGGTTGCTGGAGAGGAATATCCACATTGCAGCAATGCACTTGCCAGGTGTACTGAATACAATAACTAATATAGAGTCCTGGGAAATGCTAGACAGGACAGACTGGAAGCTGAACCCTGTGATATTCCAGAAAATCAACAACCTGTATGGTCCCTTAGACATGGACCTGCTCGCATCCAAACTGTCCACCCAGTTCCCACTCTACTTCAGCTGGCAGCCAGATCCTTATGCACTGGCAACACATGCTTTTCCCCAGTCATGAAGTGCTATGCCAATCCTCCATGGAACCGGGTTCTTGCACAAGTACAATCCCAACAGGTTCAAGTAGGGCTAGTAACTCAGGCACAACCATGGTTTCCAACACTTCTGAACATGCTCACTTTTGAACATGCTGATAGACCATCCTTGGCTAATCATACCGAAACCTAGGAAGCCTACCAGCAAAGATCCCATGCCTCTTCTTCCTTAGTTAGCCGTATGGCACATCTCAGGCACAAGTTCTGAAGTCAGAACCTTTCAGAAGAAGCTACAGCACTTCTCTCAAGTCATGGAGGGCCAAAACAAACAAGTAATACGACTCGCTGTTTGGAAAATGGCATAGCTGGTATGTTAAACGGAGTTTTGATCCGTTTTCTGGACCTGTAACCAATGTTGCCAATTTTCTGGTACGACTATATGCAGAAGGGTACCAATACAGTTCAATTAACTCCTATAGCTCTGCAATCTTGTCAGTGCATGAGAAAGTTGATAGTCATAAGATGGGACAACACCCACTGATATCCAACTATTTCCATGATAGGCCTTCTCTACCCAGATATACCACCAGAACATGGAATGTCCAGACTGTGCTGAATTATCTGGAATGCTTGGGAGAAAATCAATCCCTGCTCTTAAAGATGTTATCATGGAAATTAGCAATGTTGCTGGCTCTGACACGCCCTTCACGATCAGCAGACTTAGACTTGACAAGAAGAGTACACAAACCAGATGGTGTGTGTTTCTATCCAAATGTGTTAGCTAAGCAATCCAGGCAAGGCTCACAGATAGCTCATTTCTTTTTTCCTTCTTTACCTGGAAATGCTACATTGTGCCCAGTAGCAACTCTTAAAGCATATGAGGATAGAACCAAACCCATCCGTGGTGATGAGACCAGGTTGTTAATCTCCTTCATCAACCCATACAAAGCTGTGACTTCCAGTTCAGTGGCTTGTTGGCTTAAAGCTGTGTTGGGTGCAGCTGGGATAGACACTGCGATATTTTCAGCACACTCCACCAGAGGCGCATCTTCCTCTGCAGCTGCAAATGTTGGCATGACATTCTTAAGGCAGTTAACTGGAGTTCTGAGTCGGTATTTCAGAAATTCTACAATAAACCATCTGACAATCTGTCATATGGTAGAACAGTTCTGTCCAATTCAGCTACAAACAACACCATTGATATGAGAGACTGAGCCTTCTGAAATATAATTCATAAATGGCTCAGACCACAAAGTGGTTGCATGCTGTTTAGAATTGTATGAAAAAGGTGAAGTTGAACATATCAACAGTCCGACCTACCCACCCTTGTAGTCCTTATCAAAAGTCGATTGGTGGGTTCGATTGTGGGATTATATATATATTTTTTAAATTGAATAAAAGCTGTAAACATAGCTGTTCTGAAAGATAAAACTGGTCAAACACCGTTGATATGTTCACATCACCTTCTTCATACA
Organism: Dysidea avara; assembly: GCF_963678975.1. NCBI lineage: Eukaryota > Metazoa > Porifera > Demospongiae > Dictyoceratida > Dysideidae > Dysidea > Dysidea avara. The sequence goes on from NC_089278.1 coordinate 39,229,426, forward strand.
ATTCTAAATAGCATGCAACCACTAGCCATTTATGAATTATGTCATATTTGCATGATGTAAAATTTGCACTTGTATGGCTGGTATACTGTCCTTTAAGGCTAAATAAGTGGGCTTCACTTTTATCTATGAACATGTTTGGATAACTGAGCTACTGTAGACCTCTTGATACAAGGACCCTTAGTGTGGCATCTTATCAGTGAAGAGGTGATTATTCCACCCAAAGTAACAGCTCAGTTAGTGTATTTTTAACAGCTGTATACTCTATTAGGGCAATTGAACAAAACTATAGGAAAGTCAATTGTCTCTCCACCCATATTGATCCTGCACTTGCAGTTCTACTAAAGCCATTCATAAACCATACCGTATTTGACCAGTTAATAGCCGCGGCTACTATAACTTTCAATAAGGAAAACCCTGTGGCACCTATCCGAGGGAAGTTACTATGGGCTTGTGTGGCAGCAGTAGCCTGTGGCATTTATATGGATTCACGAGTGACTGGTCTAGTTTAATCATTCTTTAGCTATCATTCATTTTAACTCCTTTGCCCGGTTTCCACTTCAAACGTGTCATAACAACACTTACACCAGTATAGATACAAGCCGTGATGGCTAATGACTAATTCTAGGTTGTGGAGTGGCAACTATACGAGCCATGGCTACTAACTGGTCAAACATGGTATATGGCATTGTTGGGTCTCAAGCCTAACATACCCTGCTGGTCACTGTGGTTATCAACTTGCTCCAAACCAGCTGTAACCTTTTCTAGCACTGAATCAATCTGTGTGATGGGCATTAATTAGAACAATGGGGTCAGGTTAACAGCTTACCTGATCAAATTCTTGTTCCACTCGGTCACTGCTCCACAGAGAGTTACGATTCTGATCATCTAGGCAACTGGCATTAGACCTGCGAATCACTGACCTAGCCATACTTCTTGTGAGGTCACCATGGCAACTCTTATCATTATTTATAGCTGATGCTGTAATTACTAGTCCAGTAAATGGATTATCATGGTTTTCTACTAGCTCATGTGAACCACCCATTGGGTCATGTGAGCTCTCAGATAATGAGAAGGTGTGGTCACTAAGCGAGTTGCTACGCTTCAAGTCTAGCTTGTCATATGAGCTACTGATCACTTTTGGTTGACCGGAAGGTGTGGCAAACACATTAGCATAATCTTCTTCATCTTCAGCATAGTTCTCGTAATCAGGGTCACCGGTTACTGGGTCAACAAAGCTACTACTATTGCCCGGTGACAACACTAGACTGTTGCTACGTTGTATTGGTTGACTGTGTATCTTAGTTAGTGCCTTATGGTAGTCACGACTATCTTCTTCTTCTTCATCCAGCCTTGAGCCCTGAGAGGATTTATTTTTGTGTTGCTTACTAGTGTCCTGTGTACCATTGCTTTGTTGTATACTGCTGTGCTGTTGTTTCTTATCGATGGTGTCAATAAGATCTCCAAAGTCAATTTGTAGCGGGGCAGCGGCAGCAGCAGCAGCAGATTGAGCAACAGGCTGGTCCTCCCAAACATTCTCATAATCTGGCAATGATTTAGCTATTGGCAGGTTGGGTGTTGTTGCTATGGCTACCTTTGATGGGTTAGATGTTCCTATGGTGTTACCACGAGTGGTCCAAGAGTCACATAAGAATGGGTCTGTGGATTGTGGTATGGATTCTGTAGATTGTGGTATAGGATCTGAGAATGGAGATGTCAAGTCAGGCTCGTCCTCATCATCAAAGGACACATTCTGGTAGTCATGGCTACCCATTCTTTGTAATGAGTTAGAGTCCATAGCAAGGTCACCAGGATCAATGTGAACACCAGACAATGATCCCTGAGTATTACCACGTGATAAAGCTGGCTTGTCATCAGACCAAGAGTCATGTAAGAATGTGTCTAGTTCCTGAGGGCCTGTTGCCATGGCACTGGTGGAGCGTTGTCCAAGTGATGATCTCTTATTGACTCCACTGGCTTGTGGTATAGCCATCATCAGGTATTGATAGTTTATCTGATCAGTATTACGACGTTCTTGAGCCATTTGACCACCACTGGATAACTGGTAAGCACTTTGTGACTGGGGTAACACGGTTTCTGCTTCTGGACTGGCTGCTGTCTGGCTGGCTGTCTCTGCATCTAACAGTGTAACAGTATGACATGACGAGTGCACAATATGTGAAATAGTATATGTATATGTAATAGTTATACCATGGCTGCGAGGGATTTTGCTGATATATACACCCAAAGCACGAGGGCCGCAGGCCCGAGGGCTGCGGGTGTATATGTCAGCAAAATCCCAAGCAGCCATGGTACAAGTGATATATATCACTTGGGGCGCACTCACCTAATAGGTGAAAGAACTAATGAGAACTCATCCCATTTGTTTTATACAGTAGCATCTGAAGATCGATTATGGTTTTAATAGCGTGGGCTAATAGCCATCAAAACGTTGTCCATACGTTAAAACGTCATTAATACGTTACTATGCTTCAACACGCAATGTTAGAAAACTTGCGATTGTGGGATGGAGTTTATATTGTTATCATTTTTGTACTAAGTTAAGCCAACTAACTTCGCTATTGGGACAGTAAGTAAGTTATTATATTAAGTTAAGTACTTAGAACTGTAAGTTACTAACCTATTTCAACGTAGCAGTAGTAGCTTTGCTGTTCCATGGTCTGTTCAAAGGCTGATACGCGGTGGGTAGAAATACGCATCCACAATCGCTCAAACAATTATCTTGTGCCTTCATTATCCTTTAGTAACAACCAACTACTCTATCTTAGCCTATGTACTAAGCTTAGCAACCTCTACAAAACCGAGTCCCACAATACAAAGCTCTATGTCGCTCAATATAACGAGTCAAAGCGCATCGATTCTTTGAACTGGCTGGGTATCAAAGTCATTGGCAAACCGCTTTCCCATGATATTGCCCGGGCAATATGCGAGTTAAACACCGAGCGGCGCCTTTGAACGCCCACGCTAAAGTGGTATATATAGGGCACAACACAAAGATTGTGCACTTGTCATAGACTCATAAAACTTTCCACACAAGTAAGTAGTACTCCTCACAACATGATTTACAACATTAGTACCATCAATGACAAGTCCCAAGTTATGGTATTGGTGACATGTCCCAAGTTATGGTATTGGTGACATGTCCCAAGCTATGGTATTGGTGACATGTCCCACGCTATGGTATTGGTGACATGTCCCAAGCTATGGTATTGGTGACATGTCCCAAGTTATGGTATTGGTGACATGTCCCAAACTATGGTATTGGTGACATGTCCCAAGCTACGGTATTGGTGATATGTCCCAAGCTACGGTATTGGTGACATGTCCCAAGCTATGGTATTGGTGACATGTCCCAAGCTATGGTATTGGTGACATGTCCCAAGCTATGGTATTGGTGACATGTCCCAAGATATGGTACTGGTGACATGTCCCAAGTTATGGTATTGGTGACATGTCCCAAGCTATGGTATGGGTGACATGTCCCAAGCTATGGTATTGGTGACATGTCCCAAGATATGGTACTGGTGACATATCCCAAGTTATGGTATTGGTGACATGTCCCAAGATATGGTACTGGTGACATGTCCCAAGTTATGGTATTGGTGACATGTCCCAAGCTATGGTATGGGTGACATGTCCCAAGGTATGGTATTGGTGACATGTCCCAAGCTATGGTGACATGTCCCAAGATATGGTACTGGTGACATGTCCCAAGTTATGGTATTGGTGACATGTCCCAAGTTATGGTATTGGTGACATGTCCCAAGCTATGGTATTGGTGACATGTCCCAAGTTATGGTATTGGTGACATGTCCCAAGGTATGGTATGGGTGACATGTCCCAAGTTATGGTGTTGGTGACATGTCCCAAGATATGGTATTGGTGACATGTCCCAAGTTATGGTATTGGTGACATGTCCCAAGTTATGGTATTGGTGACATGTCCCAAGCTATGGTATTGGTGACATGTCCCAAGCTATGGTATTGGTGACATGTCCCAAGCTATGGTATTGGTGACATGTCCCAAGTTATGGTATTGGTGACATGTCCCAAGTTATGGTATTGGTGACATGTCCCAAGTTATGGTATTGGTGACATGTCCCAAGTTATGGTATTGGTGACATGTCCCAAGTTATGGTATTGGTGACATGTCCCAAGCTATGGTATTGGTGACATGTCCCAAGCTATGGTATTGGTGACATGTCCCAAGGTATGGTATTGGTGACATGTCCCAAGCTATGGTATTTGGTGATATTAGTTTGTTTTTTTTTGTATTGAAATTTCAAGTTATTGTGATATCGTATTGACATGCCTCTTTGGTGCCTTCTCTACCAAATCACTCTATTTTGCAGATGCACATGTCAGTACTAAGCTAATGTGTACATAAACAAGGTAGTGTTACTATGTTACTTGTACAGCTGTAATGATAAACATCTAGTCCCTTAATAGAATTTTACACTGTGTCTTCGTGCAAATCTAGAGTATCTCTCTACAACCAGATGATTAGTGGTGACAGCAAAGGTGTCAACAACGACACGTATGGTTTGGCTCCATTACAAGTTCAGGGGAAAGGGTCATAATGGATGCTGTAGTTTTATGGCTTTCCCATTGGAAATTTTGACTGACTGTAAATATTGATTCTGGCATTTGAATGACAGTCTTTTTAGCAGGTCAAGCAGTGCTACTATAAATGAGCCAAATTTCAAGATCATGTGTAATTACATCATCCATGAGTTATTAAATGTTTTGGAGGATCCACGTACACACGTACTGTCATTTATTGGTTTTACTATACACTTGGATGACTGGTGACGGCATTTCAGCATTAAGTGGTAAATACCGAGACAAGTGAGGAAATAGCATGAAATATATGTAGTTACCTAGCACTAAATTCACTCTAGTGTAACTCACTATGAATCCTCAGTGTCAACATTAGCCAACCTTTTCAAACTTGCATGACTTAAAAAAGCCTGTAGTTATAACTTTCTGCTCTTGTTAAACAATTAAATGTTTCTTTAGTACAAGTTGCAGATAAAATATAATTTGTTATTTGTTGGGATGTAGTTCATGCCTACATGCACTAGGCCCACTCACACAATACAGCAAGTCTAGGGTCTTGTCATGCTCATCCCTACCAACCTTACAGAAAACCATACACTTCTAAATTGAATCTGTCCAGTAGTCCAGTTCAGCAATTAGACATTACCATTTTACAGTGGTGTGAACTCATCAACATTCATACTATGGTGATATGAATTTACCATGAATATTTTCAGAAAAGTGTCAGTCCCATGGATGAAACTTTATAATAAATGTATACCACTATAGCTTATGAAATAATACAATTAGGATCACTGTCCAATTGTGGCAGTATATGATACTATTATTTGGTGTTTATTATGGTTTCAAAGGATAGGGTTGTTAAAATGTGGCCATTTATGGTAAATATTTTTCACACTTCAATTCTACTTCTGCTGTCCACTGTGACATAGTAAATTCCACTTAGACTAATTCCCACCACCAGTTTGGCACAGCACATCAAGTGCATGTGTATTGTTCTTGGTTATTAGGGGTTTGTAAGTGCTCTGGGATACATGACATGAATCAACTAATTCTCACATAAGAACACTTGGTATTGAGGTGTTTAGTTGAACTGATCAGGGTCTGTTCAACTACTTAGCAACTCACCCCTGATGAGAGCCTTAATTGGTTCATAACGAGCTGATGTAAACTTTCCTAACATTTCTAACACTGTACACCCATCTTGGTCCTTTACACTGATGTCAATGTGCTTATCAAGAAGCAATTTCACCATGTCCATCTTGCCATACATTGCAGCCTCGTGAAGAGCCGATCCCATGTTTGTCTACACAAGAGGGTATGGTCAACAGCTCACATGATCCACTACTTACCACACTGTTAATATTTTGACCAGCATTGATTATTGACAAAGCTACAATGACATGACCATTACGGGCTGCCAAGTGCAGGGGACTGAACGACTTGTGCATGTTAGCAGATAGTAGCTCGGGGCAGTGTGATACCAACAAATTTACTGTGTCTATACGACCATATAAGGAGGCCAGATCTAGAGGTGTTTCCCCTCTGATATTCACCAACATGGCATTTGCTCGTTGCTATGGATATCATCACATGTACAAGTGACTTCAATGACCTACATCCATACCTGCAGGAGGTATTCCACTGTCTCAGTATGGCCATACTGTGCAGCCAAGTGTAAGGCAGTATCATCACTATTACTCTATGTATGTATGTGTGTGTACATATCAGATAACATCAGTGAAGCCATACCTGCTGGTTGACATTCGCTCTGGATGGACCCCTTTGTACTAACAACATCACAATTTCCAGGTCACCTTTCCATGCGGCCAAGTGGAGAGGATAACTGCCAGAACTATCCGCTATTTGTGTAGACGCTTGACATTGTAGGAGAAACGCTACCGTATCCCTAACAAAAGAGCAGCACACGTGAGTGGGTCAGCTGTACCCCTCGAACATAACTAACTTATGTCCATGAAGTGTAGCATGATGTAGCGGTGTATATCCCGCCTCATCCTGGATATTGGGTCGTAGAGTTTTGCGTAATGTGCTATTACACAAGGACGGAGCATCACGAGACCCAACCAATTAACAACTCACCTGGCGAATCCCTTCTTTTGTGAGGCGAACAGCCTTTCTAACAAGGCTGTGTTGCCTGTCCGCGCTGCTAGAAACAATTCTTGCTCCTTTCCCATACCATCCGTTGACTCGGAGTAATTTACTGAACCCCGTATACCACAACCGGATACTTGTTTACTTGTAGAGCTGCTAGGCTTTACGAAGCCTTCTAACATGCTGAGGTTCCTCAGGCGCGCCAACAATAATTCTATTAGCGATAGTGATAGCAGTCCTAGACAAGTTCAGCCAGCTACTACACCGTGTGGAGTTATTCGTAAAGAATTTCTAGTACAGTACGTGGGTAATGGCGGACCTGAAGAGCCACTGTCAAGGATACAGGCCAGCACTAATGTCCGCAAAGCTTGCAGTTTAGTGGTGGATAGTAATTTGTTATTGAGAGAATTAACTGATGTGCCACTGTTGCGGGCTACTGGCGGTCAGATTGAACAATGCGTTCACCACGTATCCGGGCCTGGAAAGCTATCAAACTATGTCAGTGTTACAATTAGACAGGAGGATAGTGTGTCGCTATGTCATGTCTTTGAAACCTGTTCCGTAAAAGAGGTTAGTATTTGTATGGGTTGATTATGCACCTATCAATGTTAAGCCCCACTCCTGGTAGAAAGTCAAATTCTCCACCCTTGGAGATAAATTGTTAGGTCAAATTCCCACGCAGAATATGAAGGATTTGATTTATTATTTTGTATTCACAACAATCGGCACAATGCTGTTCCTCCTTGTTGGAGTGATACAAAAAACAACAAACTAAACATGAAACATTACACCACACACAAACAACACTGGATTAGATAGAAGACAAGAAATGGCTTTGTGCATTGTCTCAAAACGGCTTCGTTTTTATCATGTGCCACAATTAGACCCTTTTGGTGGTGAATTTGGTGGATTTTGGAGGTGTCTAAGTTACTTAGACCCTTTTCATGTTTACTTAGACCCTTTTCATGTTTATTACGTGCACCCGGACTGGTAGCGTTGGCAACGCATCGCCACCTGAAAATTTATTTTAAACGGTAATGGGTGGAGTAATGGCTTGTTTCTACTAATGAACGCTACATTTCTCTGTTACAAGCAGCTGTCAACAATGTTAAGGTACAACAACTACATAAAGGGTCTAAATAACTTAGACTTCAGACCACAGGGGTCTAAGTAATTTAGTAACCCTCAGGCCCTGTAGTAGCGCCTTCGCTTCGCTCAGGCGCCACGACACAGGGCCATCGGGTTACTAAATTACTTAGACCCCTGTGGTCTGAAGTCTAACTATTACGTAAAAACTTTCAAATTTCCAGCCCTCAGGCACATTTTAAACTTCAAATCCCTTCTTATAGTCCGACTTTTCCTGTACTGGGGGGAGTGGGGCTAGGTGCATTTATTACATCTCTATGTTTAAAAAAAAAAAAATTATTTACACAAAAATGAAACATAATTTGTAAGCCACTGTAGTATGTACAAGTTTAGCTGAGCTCAGAGATGAAATGTGATCTGCTGGTCTGACTTGTTTGCATGTTCCTTGAATTTCATTTTATGACATTTTTGTTGTCTAGAGGGAAAAACCAATGGACTGTTAAAGTTTCAGCTAGTGGTTTTGGAGTTATAGCGATAAGAAGAGCAAAACAATTGATTTGTACAGTGCTTATATAGAAAAAAAATTACAGGCGCTCATTTAATCAATCATAACTCTTGAATGCAATGGGCTACAGAGTTGGGACTTGTACCATTCTATTCACCATGAGCTGGGGCATTCATCAAGGTATAGTTTTTGACTTAAATACACCCATGCTATCAAGCAAGAAGGTTGTTCAGGCTTAAAAACGACAACAGTAAAGTTACGTTTTACCGCAACGTAAACAAATAGACATAACTCACGTTTCTCTGTGGTACAAAAGCGAAACAAAGAATTCCTACTCTCCATGAAGAGGTGAATCCACTGCTATACCATATAGCCTATATATTTCAAGGGGAAAATATTTTGAGGTTGAGCAATGTTGCTAAAAATATAATTTTTGCGGATTTGCAAACACTCCCAAAATGTATAGACTATAATGGATGTCTAAATATTTTAAGGCTAAAATTTTTGCTGATAACCCCCAAAACTACGAAATCAACGAAGATTTTCACCCTCGAAATATTTAGGCTATACAGTATTAGCAAGAGTTAATGACTATTATTAACTCTTGGTGTTAGATTGTTTGATTTGAGTCTTCCTTCACTGTTTACTGAAGTGATTAAAAACGTTGCATAAAATTATTTATGTAGCATGCATTTTTACCCGATGTATTTCAATGGCATTTATCTCGAAAACAGAATTACAGTAGAACCTCTCTTACCTCTGTACTAAGGACAAAGGATTTTGGTCCCAACAGGTCCAACTCCATACATTTTACCTCTAAAAGAGGAAAACCTCTATATTACAACCAAAATTTTTTGGTCCCTAAGTGTCCGTTATTGAGAGGTTCCACTGTATGCAAACAAGTCGGGTTTTCTCTCAGTGGGTCACAAATATTCTCAAAAGAAATAACATTTCAACCAACCAGATAATAATTATCGGTGACAGTAATGCATCTATCGATAGCCCCACTCTTGGGGGAGCAAGTGGATGACACACTGGCACTCACTGTAGGTAGATTTGTGAAAGTTGGAAGCCAAGTCAATCGTCAAGGGCAGAAATTTTCAACTTACAATCAAAAGTGCTGTTGCTATAAGTCACAGCTCACACATTGGAAAGGCTCTTAGTTAGCAAAGGTCAAGACTTTTGATCACAGATCTACCTACAATGCGTACCTATGTGACACCCCCCTTAGGGAATACTGGGAGATTTGTAGGGAATTTCACCATCCAAATTTTTTTAGTGCTTGTTTGACTTCACAGCTAAGCAAGAATAACCTGTTCAAAAGGTACACCGGGTAGGCTTGCCGTGCCCCTATTTGAATATTGCAAAAAGCAAATTCCACTGTTGTGATAAATGTGTCAATGTACAATTACAAGCTCAGGAAAGACCATAACACTGCACTTTCATGGCATTCTTATCGGAAATGTATGGTAACAATTTTGATTGGTGACAAATATTGTGTGAGACATATATACATTAATTAGGGAGCCCCAGAGTGTGCTATAATTGAATGGACAAATATGGCAAAGGAGGTATGATGTCAATAATAGAAGTAACAACCTAGTACTATAAATATGTAGTAACTGACATAACCAGTACTATAAATAGTAACCAACATGACCAGTACTATAAATACTGCTCTTTAACCCTTAAAAACAACCAGAGAACTTGTGGGAAATGTGTGTTTACACAATATAGGCACCCATGGTGACACTAGGTGGGGTAACTTAGTCTTATAGCCTATACTGTAACAACACATTGATTAATAGTCTGTTCACTGGCGAAGGGTAAATGAACACTGCATCCACAGTAGCTTACTTGTTATGAAGTGGGAATTGTGTGTTCATGTTTCAATGGCCACATGTTTGATTTTGATTGTGGGTTTACTCATGTGAGTCGTATATGGCCTGATGGACAATTTAATGGTGAATCGAACAGATCTAGTTGCAAGGTGTTAGGAGCAAGCACCATCAAGTTACGGATGATTTTATAAAGGTACTAGCTGTGGTGGTACCTGCCCTTCGTGCAAGTTGAGCTGAATGATTGATATAATATTGTGCCTGCCCTTCGAATATTGTAGTTGTTTGTACTTAACCACACATGTACTGCTGTAGAATCAAAATACACTGTAGTGTGCATGTCTGTGATTCATTTAGCTCACCAATTGTAACACTAATATTATTGATGCAGCAGGCATTCAAGTTTTGTATAATCTTTCTGACGTTGACACACACACACATGTTGTAAAAAAAAAACAACCAAACAGCAAGTGTACATATGTGACATATGGATGTCCATATGATTGATCAGTTGAATACACAGTGAAGTTGAATAGTTACACACTGAAGTTACCAGCTGATCATGTGATTCAGGACAGTAAAGCTTGACTAATGGCAGGTGACCAAAGATATCGCTCCTCTTCAGTTGCGAGTTTGTGTTGTTAAGCATGGATTTTGTAAAACGGATGTCACTCGCCTCATTGTTACTCTTCTACTTTAATTTGCTGTGATCCATCTATTTACCATTCTAGAAGCACAGAAACTCGCTTCCTTCATAGTGCATTGTTTAGGATAGTTCAACGTATGACATCATTACTATTTACATAGCAACGGAATTCAAGGTAAACGTGTTTCCGTAAATTAATGTTATATTATACTTAGACTCTCCTGTCTGTTTGCTTTCTTGCTGAATTGTAAGGTAACTTTTAGTTCATTAGTTGTAGGCATGAATTCCACCATTGGATAAACAACTTGGGGTAACCTATTCTTACATCATCCACAGGTGCATTTGCTGCTGCGATGACTGGCTTCTATGACATTGGCGGCTATAACTGGTGAGCTAACTAGCTATTAAAGGATACTGCACCCCTACTCTGTAAGTACCTAGACTATACTATGAAATTGTTTGCAGTGAATAACATAGCCCCTCCTCCCCATGTACCTGTATGCTGACAGCTAATTGTTGTGCCTTCATAGTTAATGACTAGCGTTGTAGTGATATCCTGGATTGCACATCCGTAGTCAAAAAAATTTGGATTCGACTAAAAAGCTAATCAAATGTGAACAATTCCATTCAAATCTTGTTCTCATTCAATTTTCATGTTATACCGTAGGCTTTGGTGACCTCGATGTGCAATCTATGATTTGCAATCTACGATGTGCAATCTATACCCCCTATCATACTGGATCCCACCCTTGGTTGTTGCTAACCAGACCCCCACCCCTGTAGCTGTTTCTTCACATACCAGTTCCCTGCAGCCATTAGTTCTTCCTTCATGTCCCCACCATCTTGGTAACTGCTTACAGCAACACCTTCAGCAGGGCCCAAACAAGTTATCTTGCAGGTACTGCACTCCATGTGCCTGTTGATATCTCACTTCCAACAGGCAAATATGTTACTCCAAACTCAATGTGGCTGCTAAGATGTCAAACACGATGTGTACTGTCTACTACCTGTGACAGATGCCTACTCAAACCCTGCACAAAACTGTGACTGTCTATTCTTTCCCTCTAGCTGCTACCAAAGTGCTCGAGGATGGCTAATTTTAAATCACAATGAACCAGACCTCTGAATTGTTGTGGAGCAGACTGCTATTTCTGGTTCCACAATGGCTGGTAGGTTGCTATGGTAGTTGCTGCTGAAGTCAGAATACCACATTTCTATGGTAGCAAGATTGTTCCATTGCTCTCCCTGCTAAGTTCGTTGTTGCTGCTCCACCCTTGGCTGACTTTGTGTCATATTGCTATGGTAGCAGGTTGTTGCTGTTGCTTTCCCCAACCCTTCCTGGTAGTTATCTCATAGGACTTCTCACTGTGTTCAGCTACCACTATCTCCCAAGTGAGATTGTAGCCCTGTTCCTGCCATAGCTACAGTATACCACCCAAGCTGGTGCTGCTGCTGCAGTGGTTAGTGTGGAAATTGCTCCCCATTGCTGTGAGCTGTCACTGACTGCCATGTCACAGGTTAGCGTAGCCTTATACAGCTAGAGTGGTGGTAGCTGCAGCTGCTGCACCCACTGCTATCCTCAGTGGGTTAGTTGTGGTTGCAGTGTTACAGTAGTGCTTAACACACTGGCTATCTACTCCTACCTCACAACTATCCCTCCCCCTAAAGTTGTTGTTATCCCCGATACATTGGATCATAATACAGTGTTCCCTTGATTATCTGAACCTTGACTATCCTAACACTTGGTTATCTGAACAGTGGAAATGACTGCTCTATTAGAGTATTTTGTGTCAGTTGTATGTTCTATTGGAGTATTTGAACAGGGCTCTGTATCATGAACCACGATATTGGGTTCATGATAGAGATCACCCATGTTTTTTGCAAAAATTCTAATAGAACGCTCACCTAAAAACCACCTTGAAAAGCATCCTTCAACTCAAAACAACCCTCTGGTGGTTCTTTGCAAGGAGTATAGGTCCACTAGTAAGTATCAAGTGAAAGGGAAACAGTAAGTGTATTCAGACAATACTGAAATTGCCTTTTTGTTCATATTATTATTCATAATATTATTATTCTTTCACAGGCATAGCAAAGTTTACAAGGAGAATCCTGGGATAAAAAGTAGCAAGGCTTGCTGAATGGATCATTGTGCGTGTCCATGACCTATTTTTGATTTCATTTTCGGATGGAAACGCTGTTTCTCCTTGCCAAAATGCTAGTATGCATGGGAAGCCATACAAAACCACACTCAGAGTTAGGTTTTCTGGCGTGCGGTGCTTGTGATCTGTCTTTATTTAACTCAGTATAGGCCAGGAAGCTTATTCTGTGCTGAAAACTTTGTTGCAAGGTGGTTTTTTTTTTGGTTTTTTTTGGCTCCATGATTATTGTATGTGAGCGGGTTATCCGATTAAATACTCTAATAGAGCAATCATGTAAATACTGTAACAATGCAGTCAAGTGTATAACAACAATCCTTGCATTGAATTTGACAGCTATTAAAGGCACCAGTGATGTAAATTGTAGCTCATATTAGGAGACTCTCATTCTGTATGCAGATTGCAATTTGATCAGTTCCATGTGTGTACTGAAATGGTGATGACGTTACTATGCAGAATGCAAAATTTACTATTCACCACAGTCTTCATTATCAATAAAACAAATCTATAATCCATTACTGGATTAATAAAAAGTACATAGACTAGATGAATGAAAAATTGAAATTTTTTTAGAGAGAGAATAGGGATCACTGAAAAAAGCCATGAAACAAGAAGGGATTACTGGGATGGTAATGTAATACACTAATCTCTATTTTGACTCTGTCATAAACCTTTAGTTACATGCTCTGTCATTTTGAAGTGAGTCAAAATAGGGATTTGTGGTTTACATTACCACCCCAGTGATCCTTCTTGTTTCATGGCTTTTTTCAGCAATCCCTATTCTCTCTCTTAAAATTTCAATTTTTCATTCATTTAGTATAAATGAATTGGCTTTGATTATCCGAACGAATCCCAAGGGGGTTGGATAATCGAGGGATCACTGTAGCGTGGAAAAAACAATTATTCGATATACATCTATAGTGCACAATTGCAACTAGCCACCAAGTGCTTCAATTAAGTAGCAAAATATTGTTTATAGGTGTACCATTGGGAGATCATAGGAGTGCTAGCCACCCGACTTTTCCAATGTTTAGGCAAACTGATCAAAAACAAATCCTGGATGTTGAGTTTATCGAAATTGTGGACTTGGCCTTGTAGGAAATAGGCACTTTATGCAATACGATTCAATATACAATTACATGTGATTCCGATTGTGGTTTTGTTATGTTCCTACATGGCGCTGTGAGCAGTAGAACGCATAATCTCACTGTTTAAATTGTTGTCTTTGTTCTTCTAATCCTCAGTGCTGATCCCTGGTGTCGGTTTGAGGCACCCTATCAGGTGATAATTTCGTTCTCAACTGTATTGTTTGTACCAGCTGAAAAAGTTGGAGCTGCAGTCGATTTGTAAGTCCAATTTAGGAAGATCTTCTTGCCGAAAAACATATGAAGACATGGACAATATAAATGGTGAATGGCAAGCACACTGGGAATCTTATATGAGCCTGTCTGAACAATATGATGTAATTCCGATTGTGGTTTTGTCATGTTCCTGTACGGCATGATAATGGAGAACCCAGCTGTTGTCACCAAATACAAACCAGTGAAAAGGTCCGATCACAGATATACGACTACTATACCTCTCAATAACTGCACTAACAGTGTTGCCTCAGCTAAGGTAGTTTTAACAGGTCATCAGTCTCCATAACAGTTGTAAGTATGATGGGTATATGGGAAGTTTTGGTGTTATTGCCATAGGGTTGAAGACCTGTTTAATCATGTGACTTCGCTGATTGGCTTTCAATACCACAGAAACCATAAACAGTGCAGATGCTGCAAAAAAACAAAAACAAAAAAACTAGGAGGTAATGACTTCCCATGTCACCTTAGCTGGCCTAAGGGAGTGACATGCCCCTAGAGCTAAGAGAGTCTTTAGAGGGAGGTGGGATATGGGAGAGACATGAACTCCTGACACTTCTTGCACTTGCCAAGGGGTGATAGATGTGCTGGCAAGTCCATTTATATCTTGCCTAGGAATGTGTTTACCTTAGCAACCAGACACCTCCTCTGGGGCCTAAACCCCGCCTAAAACTTGTTTCCTTCCAACCAAACTGTCCCCTCTGAGACAAATGCTTTAAGGAATGTACAATGTTGAATGCTGCCATAGCAACTCAATGGACACCTCATAAGGGAATGTGTTGTGTTAGAAGTGCACCTTAGCAGGGATGGATGTCTAATGCTGTTGACCTGCCAGTTAATCTGCAGTTAATCCTGTTTAACCTGCAGTTAAACTTGTAGTAATAGGAGGACCCCCATTTGTGAGCTTCACTATCAGTTGTCAAGAGACAAGTGCTATTTCATCCCATGCAAGTTTGCCCACAAGTGTACGGTGTTCATCCCTGGTCAAGGTGTTCATCCCTGGTCAAGGTGTTCATCCCTGGTCAAGGTGTACACCTCAAGACATTGAACCAAAGGGTGTGGGAAACTAATGACTTTTTTAATGTATGACTTTCTTTGATGTGTAATTTAGTAGACTAAGTCTGGATTTTGTTTGTGCGCCTAACTCAGGGGAAAGGAAGGCTAAGCTGGACAGGGGCATAGGTAACTAGCCAGACATTAGAAGATACCAAGCCTTCTCACAAGGCACTATAGTGGTAAGATTCATGTAGTATCCATGGTCAAATTAGTTATCATGAACCACGATAGTGGGTTCATAATAGGGATCGCCCATGTTTTTTTTCAAAAACTCTAATAGAACGCACGCCTCAAAACCACCTTGGAAAGCATCCTCCAACTCAAAACAACCCTCTGGTGGTTATTTACAATTAGTATTGGTCCACTAGTAAGTACCAAGTGAAAAGGAAACAGTAGGTGTATTTGGGACAAAACTGAAATTCGCTGTTTTGTTCATACTCATATCATGAACCATGATGGTGGGTTCATAATAGAGATCGCACGAGAATTTTTGAAAATCCTAATAGAGCAGTCACCTAAAATCAGCCTTAGAAAGCAGACTCGAGCATAAAACAACACTCAGAAGGCTTATTATCAAACACTGAACTCAGAAAAATGGTGATATAACAGTAAAAATGGTCTAGACGAAATTTGGAAACATTCAAAAATTGCGAATTTTATGCAAATTGTTTATGTCATGAACCATGATAGTGGGTTCATAAAAGGGATTGCCAATGTTTTTTTTTTTTTGCAAAAATCCTAATAGAACACACATCTAAAAACCACCTTTAAAAGCATCCTCCAACTCAAAACAACCCTCTGGTGGTTATTTACAATGAGTATAGGTCCACTAGTAAGTATCAAGTGAAAAGGAAACAGTATGTGTATTTCAGACAAAACTGAAATATGCCCGTTTGTTCATATTATTATTATTATTATTATTATTCATATTATGATGTGTTAAATAAACACATTAAAGCATACACACAATGAAACAACAGTAAATATGACAATTAAGCAAAAAGGAATATATCTATCACAACTGTCAACTGTTATTCATATTATTATTATTACTAGGTCCGCGTCACATACAACCAAGTACATACACCAACGTGACAGCCCCCTGGTGAGGCTATTAGGTGGTGAAGGCACGATCCCCAAATCAACTCAATACGTCACAGTAGTGACAGATACAACACAATAGTGGCATTGTAACTAAATCCACCAGTAGCTAAGTGCCAGTACATCATTGGTGTGGTAATGGCACAGTGATGTGTACACAGTATATGTAATTATGTATATAAAACGTACAGGAGAGAACTAGGCATTATTGCAGTATTGTATGCAGCAATACATTGTAGGCAACATCAACAGATAAAAATCATTAGCCAATATACAGTAAAGTATCAACATCAACTAGAGCTAAATAAGGTTCATCAGTGGTGTAGCAATGGCACAGTGACAGGTGACACACTATAATTATGCATACACAACTTGCAGGAGATAGCTACACAATACTGTAGGAGTATGCAAGCCAGATGAACCAGATAAAGGAAGACAGCTAAGCCAGCCAGAACCTAGTAGCTAAGCCAGGTGAAGGCAAAAAAGATTAAGCATGTATTGAACCAACACAAAGGAAGTTCGCCATGCCAACTGCACAAGACAAGATTGTTTACTTGTATTTCATATTGTAAAGAGCGTGGCATGTGTTTTAATGTTTTCTTGTATTGTTAATTAATTAAATTTTTATGTGACTGGCAGCTGGCATGGAGACTTGAGAAGTTACAAACATAAAAACTTACTATAATCTTCTTGTTTATGTGTAAAGTGGCCTCTCGATCTCCTGTAGTCACTTCACCGACATTTGCTAATCTTCTCCTTCGCACAATCTTAGCAAGGTGTGGTACTGGGCGTTATATAGAATTACACGTATGCAGGGGCGGATCCAGGGGGTTCAAAGGGTTCCATGGAACCCCCCTTTTGAAAGAGCCCTTTTTACTCGAGATACTCTAATAGAGCAGTCAAATCGAGATACTTTAATAGAGCAGTCACAGTGGTCTTTTGAGGAGCAGTGTAGCAAGCTATGTATCTAGTTATAAATAAGGAAATATAGTTGCTGAGGGCAGCTATTGTCAGCAGGTGATGACCTTTTTTTTTTTTGTCTTCAACTTATAGCTAGTACAATTCCAGAGTGGAACCCCCCTTTTTACAAGTCTGGATCCGCCCCTGGTATGGTCAAGTCATCAACATGAACGGGTGCAACGATTATACGTTTGTGCCTTTGTTCACAGGCGAATTGATCCCCGGTTAGTTTATGTCTCTAGGTCTCGTAGTTTCCTCAAACATTAATTATTAATTAATTAATTATTTATTTATTATTTATGACGTGATTTTAACCGCGTTTCGTATTATTCTTAGTACTTGGTTGTATAATTATTCTTTCACAGAAGTTTACAAGGAGAATCCTGGGATAAAAAGAAACAAGGCTTGCTGAGTGAATCATTGTGCGTGTCCATGACCTATTTTTGATTTCGTTTTCGGATGGAAACAGCCCAAACCGGGCCGTTTCTTGCCAAAACGCCATTCCCCATGAGAATCCATACAAGATCACACTAAAAGTTAAGTTTTTTGGTGTGCGCTGCTTGTGGCTAATAGAATCTGTCTTTATTAAACTCAGTATAGACCAGGAAGCTTAATCTGGGCTGATGACTTTGTTGAAAGGTGGTTTTTTCGCTCTGTGATTATTGGCGGGTTATCCAGATTAAATACTCTAACAGAGCAGTCATGTAAATACTCTAATAATGCAGTCAAGTGTATAACAACAATCCTTGCACTGAATTTGACAGCTATTAAAGGCACCAGTAATGTAAATTGTAGCTCATATTGGGAGAATCTCAGTCTGTATGCACATTGCAGTTTCATGTTTGTACTGAAATGTTGACGGCGTTACCATGCAGAATGCAAAATTACACTATTCACCACAGTCTTCATTATCAATCAGAGAAATCCATGTTAATTTGTACACATGATATTGTAGTCAATAGCGTGAAAAGATATTGCTGAGGAGATGATGTGTTCCAACAACTTGCAGCAAATACTAGTCAATGATATAGGTCTATAGTTTGATGGATTAGTACATGGGCCTTTCTTGTATACTGGTGTTACATATGCCCTCTTCCAGTCTGAAGGGAGTTCACCCTGATGTATAATGCAGTCAAGTGCATAACAACAATCCTTGCACTGAATTTGACAGTACCAGTAATGTGAATTGTTGCTCATATTAGGAGACTCTCAGTCTGTATGCACATTGCAATTTGATCAGTTTCATGTGTGTATTGAAATATTGACGGTGTTACTATGCAGAATGCAAAATTACACTATTTACAACAGTCTTCTTCATAATCCATTACTGGATTAATAAAAAGTACACAAACTAGATGAATAAAAAATTGGAAATTTTAAAATAGGAATAGGGTTTGCTGAAAAAAGCCACGAAACAAGAAGGGATCGCTGGGGTGGTAATGTAAACCACAAATCCCTATTTTGACTCACTTCAAAATGCAGAGCATGTAACTAAAGATTTATGACAGAGAGTCAAAATAGGGATTTGTGGTTTACATTACCACCCCAGTGATCCCTTCTTGTTTCGTGGCTTTTTTCAGTGATCCCTATTCCCATTTTAAAATTTCCAATTTTTTATTCATCTAGTATTATTATTCTTTTGTTTCACTCATGTACAGCAAAAGTTATCAACTTTTTCGAGCTAAAAACTATATAGCCGGGGCAGTACGCAAGGCTGTAACAGTGCTTCTTACATTTAGAAGATCGTGCATAGCGTCTCTGCATGGTGAGTATACTTCCTTAAGGTTTGGTACCATCCTAGTTGTCTCAATTACTTACTTGAGTTCACTGCAGCGAAGTTTCACAGTGGTTGGTTACAAAATTCTGTCGTTACAACAATTTGTTTCTCTTTGGTACAAGTGCAGCAAGTGTAACGAGTATGTTCGTGACATAATACACGGAATTCCAATAGAAATGTACGTATTTTGTAACGTCACGTTATTGCATTTCCTATCCCTTTTATGTACTCTATTATCTATGGTTTTGTCCATTATAGGGCGAAGATAAATGGTAGCGCTGATATCATGGCTGCTTTTCACACACAAATAAGGTTGGGTGGGGTGTTTATTACAACCCTACCATTTTGAAATATTTTGTGGTCTAACCACATATCATCAACAACCCTCCCATATGGTATCCATGTCATAAACAACTTACAGGGTGTGAAGTCTGACAGTCTTATATGGGAGAATTGTGTGCTACTGTGCTTATGTCACTGTAACTAGCTACTGTGTACTTTAACACATTCTCCAATCAGCTAGTGACATTGACAGTTGCAAACATTTAGCTATGACCACATGCTAACCAGACTTTTCTGACTATACCCATGGTGTTCCACTGTATGACGCACTGCTGCTAGCAGGCTACACCTAGGCTTTCCAGGGCTAGAGCCCAATCTAAGTCCTGACAATTGGAACTCAGTATGCCAGTTTAAAGTACTCCTGCATGCGTAATGACTGCCAAATCCCTGCATGGTAATCATGTAAGACTGACTACGCCACTGGCCACTAGTAGTGATGTTGTGATTTGTACATGCAGACACCCAGGGACGGTGGAGCAGGCCAAAGAGTGAGGGGGCCAGGCCAGCTGTAAATTGAAGACCAAAAAAAAAAAAAGATCACTTGCTACGATGCTCTGAATACTGTGACTGCTCTATTAGAGTATCTAGATCCTTGACTGTTCTATTAGAGTATCTCGATCTTTTCTTGCAAACAGTGTCCCGTAAAAGTGGGGGGCCATGGCCCCCCATCTCCACCGCCTATGCAGACACTGGCATAGGAAGACTTTTCGGCCAAGCCTAGCCATCTCCTCCTATTTAACTTGATTAACACTAACTCACACAGTTGCTGCTGCATGCAGTCTTGTTCATACGTGCATTTATACAAAGGTGTTGTAAAGTGTCATCACTACAATAATAGCACTACAGCTACAATGTATAGCTATCTCTTCACTACCTATTCTGCTAGACAACTCTACACCTATAATGCATGTGCTTGATGTATACATCATTATATCATGTGAAAATTTATCTTCTCTTTTGAAAAAAAACTGGACTCTACAGGAATTATAACACTAACAGTTACCATTCTTATAACTTGTATCATCGAGTTTCATTCTTGTCCTTCTGTTAGAATAAACACCTAAGACATCTTGGTCTACTTCAAGTCTCCTGTGCCGTCATCAACACTGTCTCCTGTATGATAGGTGCACAATCACTAATTCTTCTGACAGGTAGCTAGCTCATATAGCAGTGTGTTTTCAGCAATGGCACAAAGTGTGACGATGATGGCTGAAACACTGAGTAGACTAGGAATTAATATATCCTGCCTTATGTTTTGTGCGTGTACAAATCAGGATGAAAATACAGTCTTTATCATAGATTACAAAATTAATATTGCATTAAGATATCTAGTTAATGAGTTAACCTTTTAAACTGAGGAATCTCTGTTAGCTTACTACACTAATGTGCCGATTAACTTATAATCCATGAAAAAAGTACACAAACTAGACATATTAAAAATTTATAATAAGAAATAGGGATCGCTGAAAAAAAGCTACGAAACAAGAAGGGATCACTGGGGTGGTAATGCAAAATAGGATTTGTGGTTTACAGTACCACCCCAGCGATCCCTTCTTGTTTTGTGGCTTTTTTTAGCAATCCCTATTTCTTATTTTAAATTTTTAATATGTCTATTATTATTCTTCCTTTGTTTCACTCATGTACAGCAAAAATTCTCAACTTTTTCGAGCTAAAAACTATATAGCCATGCTCACTGAGTCCTTCCGCGTGTCCATGACCTATTAATAAGCCCATATTCCACAGATCGCGAACCACCCTACATGTCGAAATTTTTCTAAGTTCTCTTTGCCATTACACTATTGGCACAGTTCAGTATATCAAAGAAGCCGTATAAGAATAAAATTACAGGATTCCGTTTTGTGACTGAGCCTTGTTCAGTTGTAGTGTTTTCTCTAGGCTGAAACAGTACTCAAGGCTGTAACAGTGCTTCTTACACTTAGAAGATCGCGCATAGCGTCTCTGCATGGTGAGTATATTTCTTCCTGTAAGGGCACGATCACATTTGCTATATGAGCGACCGTACAAGCACTCTCTCACAGATACATAGCTGGCTAGCTACCAGAGATTATTCATTGTTATGAATGTAGTTTCTATAAACCATTTCTTTTCCACCAAAGCCTCAAGTGGGGTGGAGTCAGTTAGTCTTGTTAATTAAAATTAAAACTATTTGTGAGTGCCTTAATTGTCTGACCACATTGTGTAAACAACATGGCTTCATGCTGCTGATAACTCATGGTGTACCGGGATTTTCAAGTCCGTTGTCCTATGTATTTTGGCGCATGCGCTTAGCAGTGCGAAAGAAATGGCAGATTCAAGTGAGATCAGGTAACTGTGTGTGCCCTATTATGATGAATGATTGTAAATGAGATAAAACTATTACTCACTGTGTTGTTGTGACTCCTTTATCACCAGTGAATGGCCCTTCGGTTAGTAGGTTTTTAGCGCATGCGCAATTGTAATAGGACAACGGACTTGAAAACCCCGTAATACCAGGGTTTTCAAGTCCGTTGTCCTGTTACAATCGCGCATGCGTATGACTACCTAAAATGGCCGATCGCAATCCAAACCGAGTTCAAGTGACTGTATGTCCAGTGACCGTTAATAACAATAGTGGAGCCCCTGTAACTCGTCGTGTTGTTGTAACTCCATTGAGTAGTCTTCAGCCACCAGAGCAGACGACGTCCCATCCCAGAAACAATCCCACATCATCAGCCGCAGTCAATGTGATAAGCATAGTGATGCTTAAAGCTGTCAGCAAAGACAAAAAAACGCTTTCGAAAATGTTTCAGCTACGAAATGTCAACTCGAAGGAAGTCTTATCTAGCGGATCGCTCAGGAGTTTGATTATAGCTCAGTTGCAAGACGATGTTGTGTCTGAATATTTTGATGTAGGCTATATGAACGGAAATAATTGCGTTAGCATAAGAAACAAGGAAGACTTAGTAGAAGTGTGGAGTAATATACTAAGAGGTATGAGTGTGGTACTTTGGTGCGATGGTTTACGGAGTGGAGGAGCCAAGAGGAAGTTTACTAGGGATGAAGAAGCATCAGCTGCAAAGAGAAGCCAAGTTGATAAACAGGAACATGTTCAAGAAGTCGTGGATGGCCTAAAGAAGCAACACGGAGACAAGTACACTACCATGCAATATCGATTGTGGGGAGAGATGATTGTTGGTGGTTTGTATAAGAGTGTAACGGATGCTCCATTGACATCGATGTTTGTGCGGTGTGGTGGTGGTGACACTTCATCATCTAAGAAAGGGAGTAAGGGAGTTGGTGCAGTAGTAGATGCAGTACAGCAGCTTGGTGTGGCAATGAGGACATCTAGTAGTGGGTCCAACAGTTCTAGTCCAGCCAAAGTGATTGACAGTAGATCAAAATGCTACAAACAATTGGGTGAGTTGAAGAGTTTGAAGGATTCCGATCTGCTGTCAGAAGAAGAGTATGTCAGAGAACGGCAAGCCATAATGAAAATTTTGGGAAGCCTTTAGCTTTAAGCTCTAGAACTTGTCATAGATTACTTATCAGCTGCTACTTGTCATTACACAACTTGTCCTTACTTAGCTATCACTTATCAGTCAGTTCACTTTTTTTACTTGTCCTTATACTTATCTTTTTTCTCTTATACTTATCACTTTACTCGTCATTACTTATCAATCAGAACATAACTTGTCTTTATACTTATACCATATCAGACAGTACATAACTTGTCATATATATAGTTCATCAATCTAGTACACAATTCATATGTAACCACATCGTTGCATGTGTGCATAACAATCTTCAGCTGTTATAAGCCCAAAACACATCAGTAGTAATACACGACATTCGGAGCATGTTTCAAACAAGGAATTGTTTCCTTTGATGATGCTCTTGACTTGACTGAACACTCCTTCAGCTGGCATTAGATCTGGGGAGTAAGGTGGTAGGAAATGCAGTCTAGCTCCCGCTTTGTCTTCAATCAAATCTCTAACCTCTTCAACATGGTGAATGCTCGCATTGTCCATTACCACTACAGATCTAGCATTTATTCCATTGAAAGGCATCAAACAAGGCAAAAGGTACTTATCAACAAATTCAGCAAACACTTCTCCATTTACAGTTCCCTCTCTGAGGTACACATCATGAATGCCACTTAAAGACATGACAGGTATAGTGGAATATCGAGCACCTCTTACTAATAGACGTCTATCCTGTACTGGCATCCCTCTGAAACTATACCCATATTTACGAATTGTGTTTCGGCGATCGCAGCCTGTTTCGTCAATAAACACCAGCATGGATGGGTCGTACATTGATATCTCTGCCATATACTTAGCTCGTTCATAATCTGATTGTTGCAGAGCAATATGATGCATTGCCTGCCTGGTCACACCCATCTTCTTAAAGGTTCTGCAAATGTTAGACAAGCTAACAATAATGCCGATTTGTAATAGCTTCTCTTGTATTTCGTGTAAATAAATACCTGGATGTGTTATAATCAGCTGCACTAAGCTTAGCTGCTCAAAATCTTGCATCACACAAATTGGGCCATTTCTTCGTGACCTAGGCTTAACATCACCTGTTTGATTAAACAAGCTAATCACTCGTCCAACAGTACGGTCAGAAACGCTGAATAATAGTCCAATTCTTGATTGGGACAAATTCTGGGTAAGATAAACCCATACAATTCTCCATCGAAGGTCCAGACTGTATGGTAAAGGCATAGATCTATAGCTATATACGTACTTTAATCTATACCGGGGTTTTCAAGTCCATTGTCCTATGTATTTTGGCGCATGCGCTTAGCAGTGCGAAAGAAATGGCAGATTCAAGTGAGATCAGGTAACTGTGTGTGCCCTATTATGATGAATGATTGTAAATGTGGTAAAACTATTACTCTCTGTGTTGTTGTGACTCCTTTATCACCAGTGAATGGCCCTTCGGTTAGTAGGTTTTTAGCGCATGCGCAATTATAATAGGACAACGGACTTGAAAACCCCGGTACAATAGCATTACAGCCACACAGTATCTGACTGTATGTGTGTGCAACTGTGCATGCAGATTAGCTACTCTACAGGCTAACTCTATATGTATATGATGTGGTGTGTGAAACAATTTATTTGTAGATGCCACATATTGTTTGTGGGAAGCCATATGCATTCATACATGTCAACATAGATTTCTTCACTGTGGTGTATATACCACCAAATGGATACAATACTCACATGAACGACAAACTCTAGCTGCACAAACTATATTGTGTAGCATTATTATTATCATCTATACTACTGTGCACAAGTGAGCCAATGTTGTAGTCCATGTACCCATGGAAAATCTGCATGTGATTCTTCTTATTGTATACGTACGGTCTTGGCTGAATTAGTAAATTCACAACCACTGATTATTTTAACTTATAATTATATGCTTGTCAGTCTTGTGACAGGTAGCTAGCTCAGTATCACCATCTGGTGTGTATTCATGAACACTGCATTAGGATGCTAATGTGACAACATGACTAAGAGACAACAATTATCATTATCAATAAAACAAATCCCTTACTGGATTAAATAAAAAGTACACCAAGTAGATGAATAAAAAATAGGAAATTTTTAAAATGGGAATAGGGATCGCCGAAAAAAGTCACCAAACAAGAGGGATGGTAATGTAAACCACAAATCCCTATTTTGACTCATTTCAAAATGACTGGAGCATGTAACTAAATATTTATGACAGAGAGTCAAAATAGGGATTTGTGGTTTACATTACCACCCCAGCGATCCCTTCTTGTTTGGTGGCTTTTTCAGTGATCCCTATTCCCATTTTAAAACTTCCAATTTTTTATTCATCTATTTGGAATAATGACTACACTAGCATGCATATGTGAAGCATGCCAACCTAGGGGCTCCCCCCCCCCCCCCCCCAAACAAATTTTGAAAATTAGGCCCTCTAAAGGTGAATCTGAGAATGTTTTTAGAAGTTATTTAGTGGAAAATAATGGAATTTCAGTTTATGTCATCATGAACCACGATAGTGGGTTCATAATAAGGATCGCCCATGTTTTTTTTGCAAAAATCCTAATAGAACGCATGCTTAAAAGCCACCTTGGAAAGCATCCTTCAACTCTCTGGTTGTTATTTGCAATGAGTATAGGTCCACTAGTAAGTATCAAGTGAAAAGGAAACAGTATGTGTATTTCAGACAAAACTGAAATTTGCCATTTTGTCCATATTCATATTATTATTCTTTTGTTTCACTCATGTACAGCAAAAGTTATCAACTTTTTCGAGTTAATAACATGCTTACTGAGTCCTTCCGTGTGTCCATGACCTATTAATAAGCCCATATTCCACAGATCGTGAACCACCCTACACGTTGAAAATTTTCTAAGTTCTCTTCACTATTGGCACAGTTCCATACATTAAAGAAGCCATATAACAATAAAATTACAGTGTTTTGTTTTGTGACTTAGCTTTGTTCAGTTGTAATGTTTTAATGTAGGCTGAAGCAGTACTTAAGGCTGTAACAGTGCTTCATACACTTAGAAGATTACGCAAAGCATCTCTGTATGGTGAGTATACTTCCTGTAAGGGTACTATCATGATTTGCTATATGAGCGACCATACAAGCACTCTCTCACAGATACATAGCCGGCTAGCTACCAGAGATTATTCATTGTTATGAATGTAGTTTCTATAAACCATTTCCTTTCCACACATAGTCTCAAGTTGGGTGGAGTCAGTTCGTCTTGTTAATTAAAATTGTGAGTGCCTTAATTGTCTGACCACATTGTGTAAACAACATGGCTTCATGCTGCTGATAACCCATGGTGTACAAATAAACTGTTTCACACACCACATCATATACATATAGAGTTAGCCTGTAGAGTAGCTAATCTGCATGCATACACATACAGTCAGATACTGTGTGGCTGTAATGTTTATTCACATATTGTTTGTGGGAAGCCATATGCATTCATACATGTCAACATAGATTTCTTTACTGTGGTGTATATACCAAATGGATACAATACTCACACGAATGACAAACTCTAGCTGCACAAACTATATTACATAGCATTATATTATCTGCATGTGCACCAGTGAGCCAATGTTGTAGTCCATGCACCGGGGGTGTAGCCAGCCAATATTTGATGGTTGGGCATAACATCAACTTAGTTACACACACACACAAGAAACACGCTCACTTTCATGTGAGACATTATCAAAGAAAAATATGAAAAGTGTATGCACACAAGGCCTACAGCTACCTATGCTATAGTGTAAACAAATACTGCTTGCTTGCTTGCATGCAAACATTTACTAGTTATATGTTATTCTATTAAACTTGTAGGGCAGGCATACACTGACGATCGTCGTAGCCGAGTATCACGTGACATCAAACTGCTGAACCTACAAAAACCAACAATGTAAACAGTTCATCTCATATTTACTACAATAAACTGGCAGTATAGCTTACAGACCAACCACCACAGCGATATAGAATGCTTTTTCAAGTAAATGCCATATGGCCCCAACTGAAGGCCGGGGGTGCTAATTTATGAACTATAATGAGTCTTATCACAAATATCAGCATGCCAAGAAAGCTTCGTCCCAGACTTATAGCAGCTAATGTACATTTTGCATGAATCTGGTGTAAACCACAACTCGGTTAATCAGTACAATTTGTGCATCTGACACTTTATAATGACTTGACCTTTTCTCCATTTCCATACTTATGCCATTATTGTTATCTAGAAGAGTATGTTTTCCCGTTTTCTTTCATCAGCAGTAAGTTACATTATTTACTCTTGGTTACGCTATACGGTACTTTCCTAATCATAAAAATATGCTTGATAAGTCCACTGAAATGAAATCTTTTGTTGCCAACACCATCCACACTGAACCCTACTGACGATATCACTCACTGTGACTTAGTACCACGACTATAGTGTACCACGCTTCGACTCCATTTTAAATTTCGAATTTAAACCACGCCAAGGAGCGTGGCACGTGCGTCTACATGAAGTGTAATTATAGGGACTTCCCAAGGGATTTTCCGTGAAATTGGTCACGTGATACACCATATATCTCGATCCCTTCTTCAAAGTCATGGTTCAATAAATGAGGTACACGTTTACGCTTTACTGTGACAGTATTAAAGTAGGGTTGTTTTGTGTGCTGCTGTGAATCCCTGCGTGAATCTTAAGCTACTTGTGATGGTTGGGCAAGAAACTGTGATGGTTGGGAAAATGCCCACACTTGGCTACGCTCCTGGCATGCACCCATGGAAAATCTGTATATGATTCTTCTTATTGTGTACGGTCTTGGCTGAAATAATAAATGCACAACCACTGACTATTTTAACTTATAATTATATGCTTGTCAGAGTTCCATGTCTTGTGACAGGTAGCTAGCTCAGTATCATACCATCTGGTGTATGTTCATGAACACTGCATTAGGATGCTAACGTGACAACATGACTATAAGAGGCTAGTATCTACAAGAATTATCATTATCAATAAAACAAATCCATTACTGGATTAAATAAAAAGTACACAAACTAGATGAATAAAGGATTGGAAATTTTAAAATGAGAATAGGGATCGCTGAAAAAAGCCACCAAAGAAGAAAGGATCGCTGGGGTGGAAATATAAACCGCAAATCCCTATTTTGACTCATTTTAAAATGACTCAGGGGAGCATATAACTAAATATTTATGACAGAGAGTCAAAATAGGGATTTGTGGTTTACATTACCACCCCAACAATCCCTTCTTGTTTGGTGGCTTTTTTCAGCGATCCCTATTCCCATTTTAAAATTTCCAATTTTTTATTCATCTTTAAATTTTAATGATTGATTGCAATATGCATTGAGTAGCTATCATGCATGCATGATAATCTTTTCATTTGGAGTTACCAAGCATTTAGATATAGCTAGCTACAGTGGAACCTCAGTTATCCGGACTCCACTTATCCGGATTATCGGTTAACTGAACTACGGAAATGACTGCTCTATTAGAGTAGTGACTGTTCTATTAGAGTAGTTGAAAATACTGATATTTTTAAAATTTTGATTGTGCTATTTTGATATTATTTATACACAGTTTCAGAGATATGGACTTTTCAGACTTATGGACCACCTGTGGTCCCAAGGGGTTTGGATAACTGAGGTTCTACTGCACTTACCATAATGCATCAGCTACTCTTAGCCATGCTCTAATCAGCTAAATCTGTGAGGCAGAAACATATGTATAGCTAAGTAGTAGTGGTGTTTGAACGTCACAATTATGAGTATGGATGCTCCTTAGCCTAGTGACACTTAGTTAGCTTTAACACCAATAAAGTGTACTGAAAAGCAGAATGCAGTGAAGGGTACTAGTAGCTATTAGCTAGTCTACTGGCAATCCTTAGCAAAATGCAACTATATTTGCATTTATGGGCTTTCTGAATTTGCTGTTGTGATAGTCAACTTATTTCTAGATCTGCCGGGTTATGAAGACTGATCTATAGCTAGCTACAAATGCCAGCACCATAACCCACAGTATGGGGTAAGGTAACTGATACAGATTTTACATTCATAGACAAAAGTGGGTGAATATGCTATAGCTGCCTTGTAAATTATCAAAGGACTGCAGTTTGCTAAATGGCTGAGTTGGCAGCTACATGTTATACTGAAGCTGATAACTCAACTAAGACTTTTTGAATCATATAATTCATTTTAAATATAAAAAAACCCTTATAGTCATAGTGGAAAACACTGCTAATTTTCTGAATAAACGAAACCCACAATTAAAACTTTTGTTACTGGAGATACAACCCACAACTGAGACCTGTTTTTTGAAGAACTCTTAAAGCTAGAGTTGAACAATAGGTATAGTTACATAGACATTATTTGTGTTAGTGGTGATGCATAGTCCCTGAAATAAGTCTACTTTTGATTCACATAGAAGATTTAGGGTTTTATTGGCCAAGTACGAAAGGAAGGGGTGGTACATCCCCCCAGCCCCTCTAAATCCGCCCCTGTATTTGCACGATTTATTATTCACCTCTTTAGGGTTGTGTCCTTAAACCATTTAGCATCTTCAAAGTATAAATGTCTGAGGAGGAGGTGTTAGAATGACGCAATGAAAACTGAGGCAGAGCTGAGGTTTTTATTGTGTCATTCTAACACTGACTCCGAGGACGTTTATACTTCGAAGGTGCTAGTTTGGAGTGTCTTACTGTTTTAGAAAATGGTCTGCCAGCAGTGAAAAGGACATTGTAGCTATACCTCGTGCCATTGCTAGTGATGGTGTCACGCACAAGGCTGCATGAGAAGGCTAATTTACTTTCCTCTCAAGGCTTAGTCGCTGAAACAGCACTTTTCAAGGCAAGTCTATACCATAAGGGAGAATCAATGGATTGGCGTCACCATGCCTCATGTAAACGAAGTGAAAGTGGAGAAAGACAGGATTACTGTATAATGGCGCTGGCTTGTTGTGTCGCGCAGCAATACAACCCATTTTCTAGGAAAGTAAGAGACCAATACCTTCCTTGGCACTCCAGTTAACCCTCCAGCACCGGAATAGGGTGGTGAAGAACATGTTGGTTTGGTTGTGCTATTGTTTTTGTTGACAATATTTTAGTGGGTAACAATAAATTCCTGGTGTGGATAACTACTTAACTAACGTGGCTAGCTGTGAGTCTCTTAGTACTAAGAGATTTGTGTTGGAGTCTCTTCATGAATAAGAAGCTTCTATTGTAATTGAACTTCAAAGCACTGCTAACTAGACTATTGCTAACATACCATTTTCTAAACATTAGTCATATCTACTATATAAAGCTAAAAGCTTTCTGTTTGTTTGTTATATAGCTAACCACTGAATAGTAGTACCAATTGACTGCATTTGTTGCAAATTCATCTAGCCGGCACCATTGAGTTAATTTAGAGAAATTTCTAGCATGTTCCGTTTACCTGTAACTGAAAACTATGCTGAATGCAAAAAAATGCTAACAAGTAGTGTTTGACTTTAGAATTTATTTTAAACACGTTTGATGATGGATGACTAACAGAGCTACATGTAGGAAAGGTAGATTGCTTCAAAGTGTTTTTCACTAATAAATTTGGGCAGTTCCTCGTGTGTGACAGCTGGTATAGCAGAGAGATCTTTCAGTTTTGTAGCGATTGTGTATTGAATTGAAGTGTATTAGAAAGTAGTAGCTTAGTTCTTTCTATGGTTGCTAGTGTTTTGTGCATTCTATTTAGCAACCACTCTGAGGTGTTATTCTGTTATCGCAATTGTGTTGTCAGTAGAGTTGCTATGAAGTGAGGAGTGTATAAATGCTAATCCGATTATATTCCGTTACTCTGCTGTTCCATTATTCCGTATTCCGGGTTTTACTGCTTCCCATTTCTACCACTAGGGTGTCCCGATGGAATAAAAGTCTTGAATGTTTTCTGACATGAGTCAAGCCCACATTTCGTCATTAATTAACTTCGGAGTATACGTGCCTACCCTCTATCCCAATTAGTGTGTCCTATGGTGGAATTCATGCTGATAACTAATTAAGTAACCTTAACAATTCAGCAAGAAGGCGAACAGCAAAAAAACCAAAGCATAATAAAATGTGAATTTATGGAAACACGGTTACCTTGAGATATGGTTGCTATGTCAATGCCAATGACACCAGACACTTGTGACATGTTGAACTATACTACACACTGCACTATGAAGACCAGGTGTTTATTTTGGTGCTGGAACCCCTTCCCTCCCAGCTTATGATCGAGACAGGCGTTTACTCGAGTGCGGCTTTTATACAAGGAAATATACTACAGTATGTTGGTACAATACTAATACAGTATGTTGGTGCAATACTAATACAGTATGTTGGTGCAATACTAATACAGTATGTTGGTGCAATACTAATGCTATACTACAGTATCACAATCACCACAACAGCTTTATAGGCATAGATAACCTAGTGCAGTTTTGGGCCATCCTAAAGTAGCTTATTTAGTGTGTGGGTTGTAACTAATTTGTTTTATGCAACTGTCAGTGCTACTGTAATATAGTCAGTAGTTTAACTGTATTGGTCTAGTCAGTGAGTTAAGGTTAGGTGTTGCGTTTAGGTGTTAAGGTTAGGTGTTAAAGTGTTTTAATGTTGTTTACAGGCTAAAGAACTAGCAGCCTTGATAGATACTTTACAGTTATCACCAGTACTCCACACCGTGATGTTGCCTACTACTGAACAGAAGCCTACACTGGCTAATAAGCCTCCTTCTTCGAAGAGGTCATTGTTCCCACTTGCTAAAGTCAAGATTGGTCGTAGGGCAGCAGTGAAGCATGCAGCAGTAACAGCAGTTACTAATAAGACTCGTCAACAGAAGATTGAAGCTGTTATTGCTGGTGCTGAAATGTTGTTGAAAGATAACAACAGGTTGCGATTGTTGTGTAGGTAAGATGTATATTTAGAATTGTGTATTATGTTGTAATTTGTTTTAGTAGTCTGTGTGTGTGTAGTGAGTGTGTGTGTGTGTGTGTGTGTGTGTGTGTGTGTGTGTAGTGTGTGTGTGTGTGTGTGTGTGTGTGTGTGTGTGTGTGTGTGTGTGTGTGTGTGTGTGTGTGTGTGTGTTTAGTGTGTGTAGTGTAGTGTGTGTGTGTGTAGTGAGTGTGTGTGTGTAGTGTGTGTGTGTGTAAAGAAAATGTAACAAAAAAGTGAATCCATTGTTGGGTAAGTTTTTTCCAGGTCCATCCTGGAACCACAGAGGAGGTTGGAAGCATGCATGTGAGCCCAATGGTTTTGTATTGAAAAGTGTACTAGACCTTCTTGGGTACTGAAATACCTCTAATATGACAAGTACATGGCATTGGCACAATGAGCCTCGTTAAGCCCCACTGAATAGGTTTAAAACTTGGGCTACGTATAAATCACGTGAGATCTCGTGCCAGGCCACGAATGCTGTGAATGTCTTTGTTGACGAGCTAGAAAGATAGAGAGTGGAGTCCCACTTGAGAAAACAGTGTGAATAAACACCCAAGAAGTCATACTATGCAGCATACTTCACTGAGACACTAGTGGCGTGGGGCCAAGAGGATACTGGAACTAGACAAGGCAGTGGTACACTGTAACAAGTGCTAAAATATACTGGAGGCACCGTAATTTGAGGTGTTGTCTCAACAAGCATCATTTAACTGAGTATACACAAGCCTTGTCAGTGCAAGTCTCTGAAGCTAGTAATAGCAACTGTTCTTCAACTCTTTTAGTTAAGTGTAGTAAAGCGTAAAGCATCCGAGTCAAATTCTAAACAAACAATTACAAGATTTTAGAAAACATTGGATTTAGGCAAATGTTAATAGTGCTTGAATCATGTGATACACACCCCCAGATAGCACTACAATAGCGTCAAAGTATGTAACAGCTGTGTACAGCACCTTGAAGAAAGATGTTACCAAACAGCTCAAGAATGCAGATTGTTATTCTATTGAAATGGGAGCTTGATCCTGGTAAGCGACTACAGATAATGGCTCTGACATTACTCTTGGTTTGAAACAGTTAGGTTGGACTTGCATTAGTTGTTAGCCGCATTCTTTAGTTGTCAGTTGAAAAGGCTCTTACCTTGCGTAGTGTTGCTAAAGTTTTAAGTAGCTTGTCAGCCATTTCAATCATTTTTCTTGGTCTTCATATGTGGCAGTAAAAGCATTATGACCTGAAGCACAAACAGCATCACTTAGTGCAGAGTGTTACCACTAGGTGACTACAAGTCCTGGAACAACAACAGCCATTGTCTGTAGCACTTTTACAGCTTCAAGAGATCTGGTGGCTGAAATTAGTACAATGAATAAGTAATGAAGCCCTTTGTTGATAGGACAGAGGGAATTGTAGGAGAAAAACAGGTAGTGATTTTGTCTGCTCGCCCTTCAATGTAAAAAATCACATCATATATTTTATAGACATCTGACAGTGATCACAGCATAGTCAAAGAAATGAAATAAGTTTCGCTAAACAAAATCGATCAGTTCTCAGTGGCGGAAATAGATGGGTTTCTGGGGTTTCGATAGAAACCCCCTTTTAAATTTAGCTCAGTGGAAGTCTAAACATATAAACATTGTTGTACTGACAATTTGTCATATTAAACAACTATATTTCAACAGCATGATTGCAGAAGCACTTAACTAACACCATTTATAGCTATTAAACACTCAGCATGCAACACTTCACTTTTCATCTCCCACTGCATTGAAAACGATCGAGATACTCTAATAGAGCAGTCATGTAACTACTCTAATAGAGCAATCAAAGCTACAGTTTATATTCACTATCTTTGCCCTATAGTTAGTTATAGTATTTACAATTTATAGCATTGATTTATTGTAATTGCTAGCTAAAAGTAGCCTAAATCCAATCTCAGATCCTCTAACATCTCAAAATTTTCTGGAGAAATGTCAGCAGATGCTTTATTCAACTATACCAACTTTCAGAAACCCCCTTTTAAAAATTCTAGACCCGCCATTGGTTCTATGGTGAAGACTGTGATTTGGGAATGCTTGACAAAGCCATGTTGTTGGATGATCTGATATTCTCTTTCCTAAATTAGTTGAAGTTGCTTCAAATATTATTATCTGTACCATATGAAAGTCAGTCTTTTGTACTGATATGAATCTCCAGCTCCTAAATGACAGAAGACTCATGAAAAGTTAATATTAATTTTCTCCAAAGCCCTGATGGCATAACTTACCCTACAGTAAAAAGCAAAAGTACATATTCAAAGGTACTGTTTAGTATGATTATCATGGTTGCCTGGATCCATTAGTTTGGTGGAAGCAGGATGTCACTTGCTACCCATGTCTGGCTATATTGCAGCTATACCGACAACTTCTGTACCTGCAGATAGAGATTTAAGCTTAACAGGGCACTTAGTTAATGGGAACTGGTATCACTTTTACCTGAAATAGTCAACATGTTGAGCAAACCTCAAGCGATATGCTAACTTCATCACTTGGAGCTTTTTGTAGCTAAATTAGTGCATAAAATAGTAGTTTAAAAAGTTCCTGTTGCATTTGCGTTGGATTGTTGTGCATTAGAGTTGTGCTTCTAAGCAGTGCTTTTACATTGCGTCTGTGTTGCAGTTTCCATGCACTTTTAGTAGGGTTCCACCAATAATTGGATCGGTATTGAATCGGAACCGATATTGGGCATTTTGGTATCGATCGGTATCAGCTATGTAGGTATTCTGATACTGATTAATGCCAATCATCATCATTGTAACTATCATCATAAATGCTATGCTAGCAAAACTTGTGATGTAACAGGCTGGAAATAGTGTTGAGAATTATTCTAGCATAAAAGGCGCAGGAATTACATTGTTAAACATTGAGCAACTGCTGCTTACTACGTATGCATAGAAAAGATTGAAATACTCTAATAGAACAGTCACTGCACAATAAAACATTCTAATAGAGTAGTCACACATAGCTAACTTGAGAGGTGTATAAATTGTATGGCGATTATCGCTTTCGGTATCTGTATTGGTAAAAACTTACTGCTAGGTATTGGTATCGATACTGGATCAGTAGGTAGTTTTCTGTATCGCTGGAACCCTAGTTTTTAGGCTTACTAGTCTCCATGGAAATATGGATGATTCTCATTTACAAATGTGGGGAAGCCATCGAGCTATTGTGAATCGATATCTTGGGCTGTCAGTGAAAAGAAATGGGACACAAAAGAGGATAAAGGTAAGTCCATGATGCATGCAATGTTTGAAGCGGTTTCTTGGAGTTTTAGTGCACAGTAACCTAATTACTGATTTACAAAATAATTAATGAATTACAAAACACACTAAGCTGCGATATTTGCTAGTTACTATTAGTAGTAAAGCACTAAATAAATGATATACAAGGTAACTGGTCAATTATTTGCCTATAAATAGTACAGACACTACTGCTAACTTATCTACAGAAACTATTATTAGCTTATCTACAGAAACTACTGCTAGCTTATCTACAGAAACTAGTACTAGCTTATCTACAGAAACTATTACTAGCTTATCTACAGAAACTAGTACTAGCTTATCTACAGAAACTAGTACTAGCTTATCTACAGAAACTACTGCTAGGTTATCTACAGAAACTAGTACTAGCTTATCTACAGAAACTATTACTAGCTTATCTACAGAAACTATTACTAGCTTATCTACAGAAACTAGTACTAGCTTATCTACAGAAACTAGTACTAGCTTATCTACAGAAACTAGTACTAGCTTATCTACAGAAACTAGTACTAGCTTATCTACAGAAACTATTACTAGCTTATCTACAGAAACTAGTACTAGTTTATCTACAGAAACTATTACTAGCTTATCTACAGAAACTAGTACTAGTTTATCTACAGAAACTATTACTAGCTTATCTACAGAAACTAGTACTAGCTTATCTACAGAAACTATTACTAGCTTATCTACAGAAACTAGTACTAGCTTATCTACAGAAACTATTACTAGCTTATCTACAGAAACTAGTACTAGTTTATCTACAGAAACTATTACTAGCTTATCTACAGAAACTAGTACTAGTTTATCTACAGAAACTATTACTAGCTTATCTACAGAAACTAGTACTAGTTTATCTACAGAAACTATTACTAGCTTATCTACAGAAACTAGTACTAGTTTATCTACAGAAACTATTACTAGCTTATCTACAGAACTAGTACTAGTTTATCTACAGAAACTATTACTAGCTTATCTACAGAAACTATTACTAGTTTATCTACAGAAACTAGTACTAGTTTATCTACAGAAACTATTACTAGCTTATCTACAGAAACTATTACTAGCTTATCTACAGAAACTAGTTTTGTACTACTCTATTAGAGCACACATTTTTTTCTGAGCACTTCAATACAACGTGTATAGAATTTCCACTGATAGATCTACTAGTTACCATTCCAGTGTACTAAACCAGAGCTTTCATTTATAAGGTAGAAATTAAGTGAGGTGAGCAACAGACAGCAGTGGCAGAGTGGTAAAGGGCTTGAGTATATAGTCGTGGAGGTCCCTGGTTTGAACCCTGGAGAATTTTTTCTGACATTTTTTTCACTTCTCAGTGACTGTTCTATTAGAGTATCTCAATCGCGTTTTTTCACATGTTTGGTTTTGCTTTATATCTCCTTAGCTAATACTCTCAGTACTTTTAAACCACAAAAGGTTTGCATTATGATAGTAACTTCATGTACAGACCAATTTTCAAGTTATTCCATCAAGCAGATTACCCTGTAGGCATGATAACAAACTGCTTTCGCAATTTTCAAAATTCTGTATTCTTAGTTTGATCTATATGAAAATTGGACTGTAAATGTGCTACATTATGTTCTTACTGCCATCCAGATTTGAAAAGTCAATCGACTAAAGTATGCTCAAGTTATTGCAATTTTTCTAAAGTATGCGAAAAGAAAATTTACATAAGAAGATTAAGAAGAAGAATGCAAATAAAATAAGACTAACTTTGAAGCATTGATGGCTGGGCGGATTCAACTCAAATTTGGAATAGGAGGTGCCCTACTCTGGGGGAGTTTCCGCAGCAAAACTGGTTAATTTCCTTTCAGGCACTATTGAGCTATGGATATGTAAAAACAGCATTTTCATGGTTACTGTAAAATACACACTTGTCTCATGTGTTCGCACTAACTGTACTTGCTCACGACACACTATTATGTGTCCTTATGTATGCTATAGTTAGACCTTGGTGTAACAGGGAAGGACCATGAATACACAACTCTTTGCTATTTCCTACTATGAAAATGCCAAGCTATGTGCTTTCAGTACTAAAATAACCCCAGGTATTTTTGGGATCTGAGATATGAAAGTTTGCTTACTCTTTTCCTTCAGGTGTGTATTGCTATATAAATTGTGGGGACCAGAAGTTACAAATCCCTGTTCTTGCCCCTTTGTATTGCCTTTATTCAAATATCTGAAATCAAATAGTAGTAAGCAGCTAGTAAATCTCATTACATGTGATTTAGCTGGCTACAGACTATACTCTCCTGTTAATAACTTGCTGGTGTGGCGTACTGGCTTATTAGGCTGCATCACACTCTACCTTGTGTAATGTAGTAGTGTTACTAGTCATGTTGTCCACAGCAATTCTCCATCTGGTAAACAACAAACAGAGCCATTCTGGATGGCTGTGCGGTCACTCTCAAGTCATGATAGTTCTCAACTGGTGGAATGTCTCAAGAGACCTGGTCTCAACATTGAATCATGTGATCCCGAAGGGAATACTTTACTACACTATGCTACTGCACTTGGCAGAACTGACATGATACGCACCTTGTTTAAGAGGTCAGTGTGTGATGTGTAGTGTTGTTTAGTAGGTGAGTGTGTGATGTGTAGTGTTGTTTAGTAGGTGAGTGTGTGATGTGTAATGTTGTTTAGTA
Source organism: Dysidea avara (assembly GCF_963678975.1). Lineage (NCBI taxonomy): Eukaryota > Metazoa > Porifera > Demospongiae > Dictyoceratida > Dysideidae > Dysidea > Dysidea avara. Next base: position 39,267,331 of record NC_089278.1, read on the forward strand.
GATCAGTGTGTGATCTGTAGTGTTGTTTAGTAGGTGAGTGTGTGATATGTAGGAGGTGAGTGTGTGGTGTGTGATGTGTAGTGTTGTTTAGTAGATCAGTGTGTGATGTATAGTGTTGTTTATTAGGTGAGTGTGTGATGTGTAGTGTTGTTTAGTAGATCAGTGTGTGATGTGTAGTGTTGTTTAGTAGGTGAGTGTGTGATGTGTAGTGTTGTTTAGTAGGTGAGTGTGTGATGTGTAGTGTTGTTTAGGAGGTGAGTGTGTGATGTGTAGTGTTGTTTAGGAGGTGAGTGTGTGATGTGTAGTGTTGTTTAGTAGGTGAGTATGTGATGTGTAGTGTTGTTTAGGAGGTGAGTGTGTGATGTGTAGTGTTGTTTAGTAGGTCAGTGTGTGATGTATAGTGTTGTTTATTAGGTGAGTGTGTGATGTGTAGTGTTGTTTAGTAGATCAGTGCGTGATGTGTAGTGTTGTTTAGTAGGTGAGTGTGTGATATGTAGTGTTGTTTAGTAGGTGAGTGTGTGATGTGTAGTGTTGTTTAGTAGGTGAGTGTGTGATGTGTAGTGTTGTTTAGTAGGTGAGTGTGTGATGTGTAGTGTTGTTTAGTAGGTGAGTGTGTGATGTGTAGTGTTGTTTAGTAGGTGAGTGTGTGATGTGTAGTGTTGTTTAGTAGGTGAGTGTGTGATGTGTAGTGTTGTTTAGTAGGTGAGTGTGTGATGTGTAGTGTTGTTTAGTAGATCGGTGTGTGATGTGTAGTGTTGTTTAGTAGGTGAGTGTGTGATGTGTAGTGTTGTTTAGTAGGTGAGTGTGTGATGTGTAGTGTTGTTTAGGAGGTGAGTGTGTGATGTGTAGTGTTGTTTAGTAGGTGAGTGTGTGATGTGTAGTGTTGTTTAGTAGGTGAGTGTGTGATGTGTAGTGTTGTTTAGTAGGTGAGTGTGTGATGTGTAGTGTTGTTTAGTAGGTGAGTGCACTTGTTGGGGTATAATGTAGAATGCTGTGTGTATAGTCAGTGCTACTAAGTGTATTCATCAAGGGCAGTTACAGCATGCTCTTATCAGAGTGGTTGGTTGTTCTACTAGAAATTACTAGAGGTGTACCGATATGGAAATTTTCCTATATACCGATAACTGATATATTGGCTACAAAAATTGCTGATTCCGATACTGATATCTGAACATAAAAAGTTTTCAGTATGGAAACTACAATAAACCTTTAAAAATGTGGCAAAAAGTTTAAAGGTGGTCACTAAAACCTATGTAAAGAAAAAAAAGAATCGTGAAAAGGGTAGTGATAAAAAGGCATGTAAAAAGAAAAAAATGTGGGCGACTCAGGATTTGGACCCTGGCTATTGCAAAAACCTTTACAACTTGAGATTCACGCTTTAACCAATGTGCTATCAAGTCAACCATACCATAATTTGGACAAGTTATAGTAAGACGCCTCAAACTAGCATCTTCGAAATATAAACGTCTGAGGAGGAGTTGTTAGAATGATGCAATGAAAACTGATGCGGAGCCGAAGTTTTTATTGTATCAGTCTAACACCGACTCCGAGGCGTTTATACTTCGAAGGTGCTAGTTGGAGTGTCTTAGTGTTTTAGAAAATGGAACGAGAACGACCCGTAGTTAGTCCCGCTTTGCTCCAGATAGTGCTTTCTGCAGTCCTGACAGTTTGTACCAGGCATGTTGTGCTGTACAGAGAACTTTGCGTGAAGCTGGCCAAGATGTAAATATATTTGAACAATTTGAGTTTGCAGAAGTTCGAGCAGTTCTTGATGCTGAACTTAAACGACTTAATGCTACAGGGAATTATGTAGAAAAGAAGAAAGCTAATGTTATAACTATTGAAATGGAAGAGATGTTGTGGGAAAATGGCTTGCTTGGCGACCATACACCGGAAGTTTTATCTAATGCATTAGTGTACATGATAGGGTTTTGTTTTGCACTAAGGTCTGGTGAAGAGCACAGAAGGTTACGTCAAAAACCATCACAAATGAAGCTGGTAAATTGACCTCCATATCTACATTATAATGAAGATATTTCCAAGACTAACCAAGCTGGCTTGCATAGTCGTAAGTGTGTTCCAAAGGAAGTGATACATCATGTGAACAAATACTAAAAGATGCTTGGTACGACTTTACCAGCTGTACAATTCACATTGTCTCAGAGATTGACCCGATGGTGCCTTTTACCTTGCTGCTTTACAAAATCCTGAAGGAGAGTGCTGGTTTAAGAAAGCCCCATTAGGCCACTGTAAATTAGCACAAGTGGTTCCTAAGCTTATGAAAGCAGCAGGAATCCCTGGATATTTTACCAATCATTCTCTGTGTGCTACTACAACTACATGGTTATATGAAGCACAGGTAGATGAAGCCACTATAATGGAGAGGACGGGGTCAACAGGAGGTGTCTGGGTATACAAAAGATCTTCTGACGAGCTGAAGAAGTTGTCTTCTAACGTTCTTAATCAAGGACTGATGAATAAGAAGACAAAAATGGAGGATAGTGAAACTGAAGACAAAGTGTCTGTTAATCCTAGTGGTACTGTGTCTGGTCAACCTAAAATGGATACTGATACTGATGCCAAAGTGTCTAGTGGTACAATGCCTGCTCAACCTGTGATGGTTCCCAAAATGGACGTTCAAGTAATATAACTATAAACTTTAACTACAATTTGCCTAGGTTACTGACTTACTTTGAACTTGTTGTTTTGGCTAGTGAATTTGTAGCCACATGTGATTGTTTGTTTGTTTGTTTGTTTGTTTATTTGGTAACCATAAGTCTCTTACTACTAAGAGACTTTAACCACAAGTCTCTTAGTAAATAATAAACTTCAAATTAATTAAAACATCAAAGCATTCTTTATACACACCATTTTATAATTATAGTATTTATGTGTAATATCTGCTAAAAGTCAATTTTTCACTGATACCGATATTGATATCGGTGCACCTCTAGAAAGTACAAATGAAGGAGGGTTCCAGTGATAAAGAATAGTGAAACAAGCACCATCTATGAGGGAAAATCCCTACTTGGCATTAGGGACCCGCTGATTATGCTGGCATAATTATGAGCATAATAGGTGCCTGAATGCATTGAGCATAATGCTAGCATAATAGGAAGAATATTTCAGCCATACTACGAATCCTTGATGGTCAAACTACATATCACAGAAAAAGATCGATATACTCTAATAGAACAGTCAATAACTCTAATAGAACAACTAGGCAGCTGACTGTTCTATTAGAGTATATCGATCTTTTCTGTCACATGTAGTTTTGAAGAGCAAAGATGTGCTTCAGCCACTAATGTGCCCATAACTGCAAATTTATTAGCAAAACATGGGAAATGTGGCATAAAGCTTAGCATAATTTGAGCATAATAGGTAAAAATTTTGAGCAGTGCAGCATAGCATAATAAGTAAAATTTTGAGCATGTCTTTACTTGGCATTGTGCACATTTTGAATTCAACTTTGCTTGCCAAGTAGGCATTTTCCCTGGCAGCTACCACCATCTCTAGTTTCACTACTTTTTAAACCTGGCGTGTGCCCACAGCTGGCCAGCTGTGGGTGTGGGTGTGTGCCTGGTTTACTGAAATTGTTTTCGTAAAAGTATGTGTGTGTACTTACCTACCTATCTACCTACCGATGTTTGTCCGTACACACCCATGTGAGCAAAATCGCTAAATGGTAAAAGCAGCTTGCACGTAAGACGGAAAGGTGAAATGACTATTACACTTCCGAACAAGTAAACTTAGCTCTGAGGTGGTTTCTTTTCAGCGGTCTGAAATATGGGTGTGGCAACAATCCCCAGACTTTGTAAATTACCTTCCCTTCGGGTTTTACAGGCATTTAACAACTGAAAAACAATTGTGCAGGCCTTGTAGACTTCCAGGAATAGCCTATCCCTTTGAGTTGAAAGTAGGCATGTCCTTTACATACGTGAATGAAAATGAAGAGCAGCTTTGAGGCTTTGTTGAGAAAATTTGTGGGAAAAAGCATGATAGTCAAACTATAAAAAGTTTAGAAGATGTTTCTGTGCATAATATGTTGTTTAACAAGCGCTTCCTTAACAGTGCTAGCAATGTAATTGAAGAATTACAAAATCTCATGAATTACAAAATTCAGAAATGCAATACATATTATGTATTATTGTAAAACCAAAAACCTATTGGCTAAATCAATAAAAATACATAGTGGGTTAATTCTAGATGAGTGCATGGGTGCCTGGTTTTTAGAAGTAGCACATCATCTTGTTATCACTGGAGCCCTACTTTATTAATAATTTTTTTGTTACACTGGTTTACTAGCTTTTTTTGTTGGAGGATAGTAACAAATACACGTGTGGTTGTGACTACCATATTAGAACATTTTACACTACAATACTGCACAGTACAGTAGGTGACTTAAAAAGTTTACATTTGATTTTGTAAAAACCACAGTAATTTTTTATAGTTTTACGATTATAATTGTAATTGTAAAAACCAAACACATCCTATTTACAATATGTTCACATGTTTATAACAAAACAAGTTTAATTGTCAGTTGTGTGCACAATCACACTCAGAACAATTGAATTGGGTAACTACCAGCTGGATGAGTATTCAACAAGCTTGATAGCAGCAGGGGGTGGTGAAATTTGTAACATTGCAGCTGTCGTGTAGCAGTCAATTAACAAAACAATAGTAATACAGTACTACAAGCTGTAAGCAATCGTAATTGTTATTATAATTTCTAAGGCAACTGTAAATCTAATCATAATTACTAATAGTATTGCTGATAGTAATACAATAGTTCTCTGTGAACCATATGTAAACTTTTTATCCTACTGTATATTAAGCTACGGGTACCTTGTTTTCTAGGGGCTAGATTATTGAGGGGTATGGCCTCAGCACCCTCTCTCTCCTCTCTAAGAGGTGTTCTACCTGTTTAAAGGGTGTGGCCCATTGCAATTATTTTAAATCCCGGCTTAGTTGCTTGATACTACCAAGGCTACTACAGTCTGTTATGCACCTCAAATAGGTTCATGGCGTCTAAAACACTCCTTCAAGACAAGTGTCGACATAGAAAGATAATGTCTTGGTATGGTTTTACAGGCATCGAAGAAGATGACCATTTTATTAAAGATAGAAGGAATGGCAAAGCATAGAAGGTAGATATTCATTGAAACTATAATAGGCACATCTCATCTGGGGTTGTTATTTGGTGGTTGTGCGCTACTTCTTTTGTAAATATTTTGTTGCTGTATTTTATGTTGAGTGGAGTATTAAACATCTGCACAGGTAAGTATTGCTCTGTGGTTGTTTCTTTTGGTGGTCTGAAATACAGGTGTGGTGACTGTAATTCCCTTTGGGTTTGGTATTTTAACAACTGAAATAACATCGGTATAAGGTAGAACTCGTAGAAATAGCCTATCCCTTTGAGTTGAAGGGAGCATGTCACAATGAAAATGTAGGGCAGTCTTGTGGCTTTATCGAGAGAATTTGTGAGGAAAGTACAATGGACAAACTTTTAAAAAAACAGTTGAGAAGATGCTTCTGTGCATTTAAAGCAGCAGTTTATTTGAGTACTGCTTCCTTAGCAGTGCATAGCAACATGATTAGAGAATTACAAACAATAACTTGATAATTTTGTATGCACAAATGATTGCATAGTATGTGTAAGGTTGGAGACCTAGCTTTGGGATTTGCCTTGGTTTTAAAGCATGAAGATCCGAGGGACTGAATGTGTTCTCTATTGAAGAGCTGAAGAGAAATCAAAAGGTCACACCTATTGCTGCTTCCTAAAGATGGACGCTAGTCGACAAGGAAGCTTATCAGTTGTTGCCATTGTACATGCCAGCAGTGTGAGGAACAGGTGCGTTAATGTAACAGGTGGCTTGAGTGATTATGATGACTACGAGTATCGCAAGTTGTTGTATTTATAGTGCAACGCCGATGACTACGAGTATCGCAAGTTGTTGTATTTATAGTCCAACACCAGGCTCAGTTTTGCATACGGACCATACTCCACATTGCAAATAACACAAAATAACCATTCTACAAAGAAGTTATCCATCTAGGTCTTTGGTAAAGTCCATGTATAGTTTAATTAAAGACGGAACATGCTTAAAATAATCATACAACTAAGTACTAAGAATATTAAGAAATGCGATTAATCATGTCATAAATAAATAATGCTCTCAAAAACTATTTGGCCTACAGACATTTACTAGCCTGGGATAGAGTTGCCTGTCAACAACGGCAGTAACCAGGATAGATTTGCCTGTGGACGAAGGCACAAACAATACAAATAAACAGTTACAAACAATTATATACTGACATTAAAGCGTACTTGTTGTTTACGTGTAAAGTGACCTCTGGCTCTCCTGCAATCACTCTTCTCCTTCATGCTATCTGGAATTCAACATTGGTGTGGTACTTGGAATTATAGATTCACACATTAGTTCAAGTCATCAGTAAGAGCAGGTATAATTATTATCCAGAATGTGTACTCCAGGTGTGAGCAACCACCAATGCTCATGAATAACTAACTGATGCATGTGCTCATGGACAACAAGATTAATAGTATGTTTCAATGTTTTGGTTGTATTGTACATTTTATATTCACCTGGTTTGCTAACTGGAAATGTTTTCCATCTTTACTACTGTTGCCAATAATCTGCAATCAAAAGCTGCATATACAATAATCTCGTGTGTGTTGCGTATACATATTATAGACTACTAGCACTGGTACCTACCCTATGTGCAGCACTTTAATGCCCTGATTACACTATATTTCAGTATAGTTATATATGTAACTTACTGCTCAGTGGACTAAAGAACTAAAAGGGATCAAATTTGAAGCAATGTTGTCGTGCTGACTATTCGGACATTTGCAGCATAATAATTATGATATCCAATGCAAGCACATCCAAGTGTAATTCACTGTAAACACGCCTACCCTCCTGCAGTATACCGTAACAGTTAATTGCACCTATATTCCAGCAATACTACATCCTGTACCTATGCCTGCCTATACGTGCAGGATTTCATTGCCCTATATTTACACAGTTATTGAAAATAGCATTCAATATTGAAACTAAGGTTACTCTATAGACATATAGTCTCACATATTTCCAGCCATAGCTCATTACAATTGTCCTTATTTCTATACAAAAGCGTTATAAGTTGATGTCAAAGTGTTTACTAAGAAATGGAGTGTGCTTTGTGCACAAAAAGTCAGTGTGTCCTGTGACACCTAGGTGTGTCCCATGACACTATTTTCTGTGCAAAGTTACACTTCTTTTTTTTACAGTGTGAAAGCTAAATGAAATGGTGCACATTTAGAAAAGAATGTTGTACCAGTAAGGTTCAGAATCAGGAAAAAATTACATGAAAAGTATCTTGTAGCAGGAAAAAAAAAGATACACTAAAAAGGTTGTCAGAGGGGAAAAAAAAGAAAAATAGATTTGAACTCAGGACCATGCATTTATGAAGCACGTGCCCTACCACTAAGCCAATTATCTATCATTAAAAGGTAACTTTAAAAGCCATTTCATATAGGCATGTATAAGTTGACTGGAATAGGTGTTACTTGCGGTTTACATGCGGTTTACAGAAAGAATTCAAGCAAGTTTTTCTCTATACCCTTGCACTAAACGAGCTGTAAACGACGAACAATGGCAGCTAGAAGCTTCATTTCAATGCTAGTTTATTCCTAGGTGATGAGCACTTTGTTTGGTGCCAAAACTGCTTTGATATGTGTAGCTACTGATGAGAAGAATGCGTGAACTCAAATGGAATGCATACAGACAGACAGACAGTTTTTCAGTATTATATAGATGATCACTGTGCCAATTAGAGCTAGATGGTATTGAAAAATAGCAAATGGTATATCTTGTGTAAAAATATCAAGCTATTGGTATTAAAGTAATAGCCATAAAAGCACCAAATACCCATAGTAATTCTGAAGTTGTTTACATTGTTTGGTTAGCTGACTACTACTCTGATGAAACATGCCCACAGGGAGGCCATACTGTTCAAATGGTATAGCAGTATTAATATAATTTCAGCAAGCAACTGAGGTTGTCATTTCCTGTTAGTACAGGATAGTTTACAGAGTACAATATAACGGTCGGCCCTCGGCCATTTTCCGACCAAGTGATGCTGTTGACCGATCAATGTAGCCTTTGGTCGGCCATTTGTGCCGATCAAATTTTTTACAACTGTAATTCTTTATTATTAGTCTTTATAACATGTAATATTATAGTTATTATTATTGTCGTATCGCTAACTTTCCTTACCGAAGCTATTTAATCACTACGTGAAGTCTCAATCCCGTCGAAGCATCGACTCGATGCGCATGCGTAAGCTAGAGCACTGCACCTCGTATTTACCCAAATTATCGATTGTGGGTTACTGTCGATGTTGTGAAGAAGCGATCACTACACGAGTGGCGCCTTCCAAGAGAAGAAAAGAAAGTAATGTTTGTGAAGTACAGGTACGATATTAAGTATAAGATGGCCATTTCGTGGTTATAATCTGTAGAGATGCAGTGGCTGGAGAAAGTGGAATGAAAATCACGTGATAAAAGTGTTCTGCACAGGAAAGTTTGAGAGTAAGTTTTGATCTATTGCTATTCACAAGAGAAACTTTAGCAATAGCCAGTTGATAATTCAATCTGTGCTGACTCAACACCACTTGTAACAAAGCATTTAGCCTAGCTAAGTCTACAAACTGGCTGTACAATACATTGATTCATAGTTTTTTTTGTAAAATATGTATGCAGCAACACAAATTTTGTACATGTATTACTAATAAACAATTAATTCTCTGTAAAATGCATGTGCATAAAGTTCAGTGATAAGTAGCTGAAAGTGGTCTCAGATTCAATCTCAGAGTGATCCTTTTTCAAAAATTTCCTGGGGGGCATGCCCCCAGACCCCCCTAGAAGGCTTGTGCTTTGCACTGCGGAGTGTGCTTCGCACACTAGGATAGTACACCTCTATCTTATGGCCATGCAATTTCAGAAATGGCCAATCAAATTTACTTTTGATTGGCCGTTCTGTCCGAGCAATAATTTTCCCTTATATTGTACACTGGTTTAACTCTCAGACTTCAGTATTATGGGATGTAGTCAATCTGTTGAACTGTTTATAAGTAGCTACAATTTAGTTTTTCTTTTTGTCTTACTAGGACTCCAGTTAGAATTACATTTTCATTAACTTGGTAACCCTGAGACTAGACTCCTGGCCCCTTGTAATTATATTGTACAGTAATTGTAAAATTATGATGTTATCACCATCACATGCAGGTGGTATCAAATCTGGTATGACTTAAATATCATGGTTTACTTACAATAGCAGTACATCGCCTAGTTCTAGTGCCATTGCCATACCGCTGATGTACTGGGCAGCCTCTAGTTACAACAGAGTCTATTGTGCCATATTGGCTTGGTTGAGATCATTTTCCAGTTGTATCTTTGCCACCGTGTTGTGCATAACCTCACTTCATGACTGAGTTATCCTCAGAGACATGTCACACCTTCACTGCAAAGTAGATAATTAAGGACCACACTGATTTTGATTCAGACTACAGATTGTTTGTGGCTGGTGTCTCTTTGTTTAACAAGTATTTAGTATTGTTCTAGGAGTCCCAAGTTGCTGTATGACAGCTTCATCATTCACCTAGCTTGCTAATAGAATGATTTTCCGCCATCAGTCTTGTCAATAATACATTGCTCCATATAGTACTGCTTTAATGTGTATCTGCAGTATGTCTTCTCTGGCTCAGTATGTTATGGACATAGTGTGTACACATTAATGCCATACCATTGATGTACTGTAGCTATCAATGTCCTTTAGTCTGTACCATGTTGCCTTGAGTTGGGATCATATTATGTTGATTGTGCTGACCTTCACCACCTTGTTGTGCATAGCCTTACTTCTTGACTGAGTCACCTTCAGTGACATCTCATACCTATAATACATTTATATAGCTCACTTGTGTTTTGTGTAAGTTGCACTTTAATTGTTTTAGCATTATTATTTTTCTGATGCATGCCCTATGGGTAGGTTGTCACGTTGATATTTGTTCTTGGTTGTATGTGACCTGGTCCTAGTTATGCAACTAAGTACTAAAAGTAATAAGAAATTTGGTTAAAATTATGTCATAAATAGTGAATTAGTCCAGCACCTAAGCCACAAAACCGTTCACGTACCAAATTTCTTATGGGGTTTTGTAGCACTTGTACTAAGTGATTTCAGAAGGGGAGGATGTAAATAGTCCTTTGGAATAGAGCTCGGTGGTATTGAAATTTGAATACACGGTATTAGTAGCAGGAAAATATCGAGGTATATCGGTATATAGTTAGCTAGTTATTGTAACTATTACATCATTTCTTGGGACTAGTATGAAGTGGTATCATCCCAAAAACCAAACAATATATAGTTCAGTACAAGTAAGCATGTGTTGTAATGTGACAACCTCAAGTTTTGTATAGGGCGTGTCTGCTAAACCATCAACGTATTGGATAATTAAATACCAAAGGCTGGGTTAAAAAGCAATCCTATACCAGTATTCATAGATATACCGGTATTTCGATATATCGGTTATCAAATGCTGTCACGGTATGATAATAGGTTATGATAATTTATCGTGATAAATGGTATTACCGATATATTGCAGAGCACTACTTTGGAATAGTGGTAGTGGTGTGTGATATCAGGATTTTTATTTCGATACAATATCGATACGATATTGGCAAAATTTCGATATGATTTTCAATAATTTTTAATTGTGTGGGTGGTGTAATTGCGTGGGCGGCCGATATTTATAAATATGCTTGAAATACAATTTACACACTAAAACTATTGCATAAAACTAATAATAAGCCTAGAAAACTGGTAGACAAGTTTTTAAAGTGGCTAGATAGTACAGAACCAACTTTCATTTCTAGTGTGATTGTGCAATCACACACTAAATGGTGTAGATTTATCGAAATATTCTTCGATATTTCAATAATTATCGCAAAATATTACCTTTTCGATAAATATTGAAATCTGCTAAAGCAGTATCGAAAGTCGATACAATAACGATATCGACAAAATTATCGCGAAATCGATATTTTTTTGATATATCGCGCATCACTACTTTGGAACCCTATTTTTTGGACCTTGTCAATAAAACTATTTGTTTACATGGAAAACAATCAACATTCTATTAGTTTAGAGGGTGGATATCATATAGTACGGTAGTGCTGCATATTAGGGATCATGGAGATTTGTGACCGGATCTGTGAAAACCCGACGCAATTACACATTTTTCAAATTCCTGTTTATTAAATATTTATAATCTATTTAGCCAAGTGTACCCTCTGGCAAAGTTTCAGCCTCATATGCCAATAACTTTAGGAGTTACAGCCCTACAAAGTAGTAACAACAGAAAAATCGATTTGTACAGCAAGTATAGGGAAAATAAATTACAGGCGCCTACAAAAATGCTTGTAACTTACCAACAAATTGAAGTACAGAGCTAAAATTCTCACCATGTTTGCCATGAACAGGGGAATCAATTATTGGGTAGGTTTTTCCTTTACTCACCCTTCTTCACTGCATACAAAGGCGGAATTCGTGAAGAAAATCGATTGTGTACGATTGCTTCGACGTTACGTAAACAAACGTTCATAACTTCTGTTTGCTTGGGTCTACTGCAATGAAACAAAGATTTTCCAACTCCTCTTGAGCAGGCGAATAAGATGATTCCAGGGTTTTATTGTTAGTCCTATCCTTCACTAAGAAAGAGGTATTCAAAACATTTACAGAATTTTTTCAATAATACGCAAGTATTTCACCCATTGTAATCAATGCTTTATATTATAAATTTAGGCTTGCACGATTGTGTCGGGTTTTCACAGATCCGGTCACATTTGGGTTTTCCTAGCCAAAAAATTCACCCAAAAACCAGCTTCACAACTCCATCCTGGCACCTTGGCAGTATTGGTTAGGTGTAACCAAGCCCAAAAATGCCTTCAGTATGATCCTAAAGGCTTCCAATTAATTGTTACAAGATTACAAAAAATAAATTCAATGTAATGTTCTACTGACTAACTGCCTGATGCCGTGTAATTTGATAATGGCTAAAGCTATGGGCTTGATTTTTTCACTGTTCAACGTTGCTTCATCCCGGGATGTGCCTTTTGGCATACCGCAGTATGTGCAATGCACGCATCATGGACTTACCTTTATCCTCCTTTCTGTCCCATTTCTTTTTGCTGACAGCCCAAGGTGTCGATTTGCGGTAGTGCGATGCATGGCTTCCCTACAGTAGCTACGTTTGTAAATGGGAATTGTTCGTATTTTCTGTGGTGACTGGATTAATTGCAGAGACAATTCTAATGCTGTTATTTGTCTGTAGCGCTGTGTAATGGGCTGAACATAGCTGAAAGCTAAGCGTAATGGCCACTGCACTTTCGAAGCAATATTATAGCTGGGGCGAGCGTTCAGACGGAAACGTTAATTGTGGCGCCATCCTTTCTTTTGATGCGGTATGCGTGGGTTTACCAGTCATAATAATGTTACAAAAAAAATAAGCAAACAAGTTTAAGGAAAAATTTGGAATTTTAAGTTCGATTAGGGATCATAGAAAAAAAGCAGGGAAACAAGGGAGGTTGCCGCCTATACCTGCAGATATACTAGTGAACATTTAATCCCTAATTCAGTCTTGGTCTTGGGGTGTAGACTGAATTAGGGATTAAATGTTCACTAGTAGTATATCTGTAGGTGTAGGCGACCTCCCTTGTTACTTTTTTTTTTGATTCCTTAAAATTCCTAATTTTTCCTTAAACTTGTAGTGGTACAAAGCCTGCAGCTACAACAAATGGCCCATTAAAATTCCACATGAAACAAATTGTTTTCTAAGCCTGGCAGATTGAAAGTGCTATTTTCAAGGGGTTTTATTAAAGTTTTGCATTTCCAATACACACAGTTCTGTAGTATCATGTACAAAGATCATCCTGGTGTGTATCATTTCTTTATCGAAAGTGTATAACAAAAGTTATCGAATGATGAAGTTTTAATTTGGTTACAGGTGGACATAAAATTATTGAAATCCCTCTGTATATGCATAAATCAAGCAATTATCCTTGCAATGTTGATCAAATCTAATTAGTATTGTAGAAATAATACTCTGATATTCCAATGATTTTATGTCCACCTGTAACCAATTACAACTTTAGCATTCAATAACTTTTGTTGTACACCTTCAATAAAGAAATAATACACATCAGGATGATCCTTGTACATGATACCACAGAACTGTGTGTTTTGGAAATGCAAAACTTTTATAAGCCTCTTTAAAATAGCGTTTTCAGTCATTTTGTTTACTGCCAGGCTAAGAAAACAATTTGGAATTTTAATGGGCCATTTGTTGCAGCTGCAGGCTTTGTGCTGGTCTAATACTAGATCCAGCATTTAAACTAATAGGATATTGATTGTTTCCCATGTAAACAAATAGTTTTATTGTCAAGGTCCAAAAAATAGGGTTCCAAAGGACTTTTTACATGTTTCCCCTTCTAAAATCACTTAGTACACGTGCTACTACTCCCATAAGAAATTTGGTGCTTTTGTCAAAAAGTGAACGATTATTTCAATTAGAGGGTCTTAGGTGCTGCACTAAATGAATTAATGTACGCGAAACTACAAGGCCTACAGATATGGGGATAAAATCGCCTGTGAATGAAGGCACAAATGTATAACAATTGTGTCTGTTCGTGCTAGTGACCAAAGGCCGTGTTATTCCATATAATGCACACTACAAAACAGGTAATTAATGCCATGCCCAATGTGCTATATGAAAGGGAAGTCTGCCATACCAGCTGCACAAGACAAGAAACATACTCCAACATGCACTTGGGCATTTACTGTAAATGGGGCGTACTGAGTTAACGAGAGGTGTAGAGGACTTGTTTCTACCATAGTTTCTACTACCTGATTTCTTGTTGACTAGCAGCTGTCTATATCTCAAGGTACAATAATGAGTTGCAGTCTAAATAAGTTAGACATCAAGAACCAATGAGTTCTGAAAACCCTCAGGTGCTACAGCTCAAGGCCTCTGTGTTTTCTAAGTCCTGTGGAACCCTGGTTCTTGATGTCTAACTACTTTTTGTGCTAAAAACATTTGATTTTAAATGGACGAATTTGTGTATATACAGTTATTAATAACTCAGTGATGTATGATTGTATAGCTATAAATAATACAAGAGTGATTAGCAACCTGCTCAACGATGGTAAGTGTGTACAACAATTATACAGGTACAGCTATGGAATACTTTATGAACTATAGCAGTTGCCAAAAGTTTGCTATAAAAGGGAGAAAAAAGCTGAGTCTATCAATCTAGTCCACCGTGAATGTGTACAGCCATCATTTTAGTGGCTTCTTACAGCTCTGTTCTGTAATGGAAGTTACTACCAGATGTGCCTTCCACATATCATTGTGCATGTTTGTACACAAAACATTAAATGGTAGCACATTCATTGGTTGAGATGTTACTGAGATGTTATCACTTTTAGGGGTGGTAATTTGGAGAGTACCTGTTGGAAGATGTTCAGACCACTGCACAGAGCTGCAGCTAATGGTGGCGTCACTGTTGTACAGACATTACTGGAAATGGGGGCTTTGCCCAATGAGCTGGATTGTTACAAGTGAGGTCTCCTTGTGCACCAATTGTTTTATTCACTGTTCAAATTGCAGGCGTTCACCATTGCACATTTCTGCAAGTAGTGCTCACTATTTGGAGTGTGTACATGTGTTGGTAGAACATGGTGCTAAAATACGATTGGCTGATTGTAATGGAATCAGGCCTATAGACTTGGAGAAGGTGCATAGTAACTATGGTGATTTACATTTAGTGTGTTTGTTTTGTCATGGCATATGCTGTTAAATTTAGTAATTTTTCTTTATTCATTACTCACCACTCAGTTGTGCACTGGAAAATGTTGTTGGAAACATTTGTAAGACAAATATACATTTGCCAATTGAGGCAAAGTTTTTGAGCTTCTATGTATACCCACACAAAAAAGAATCAACCTGTGAAAAATAGTGTGGCCTTAGTGAAAAAATGTGTGGAATCAAAGGTGGTGGCCAAGAAATGGCTGCAATGATGTTAATGCGAATAAATTTTAACAAGAGTATATAATGGGGATAGAGAGTGTCGAACTGCGCTGTATGCTGTGAAAAATGAGCCTGTAAAGTCCTATGGCATCTTTTAAATGGCTTGATGATTTGTGTTGATTGGTGACTAATTGGGGCGAGCCTGAGTGAGCCCCACACTAGTGAGTCAGCGGTGTAATGGACACGTTTACAATAAATTACGATATAAAGCGGATACCTTACACGTGCTTCCATACCATTCTCCTTATACGGTGTGCGTAGTCCATACAAGTGCGTGTAATCGTCCATTCCACGGAGGACTTAACGCGTAGGTTACTGCTTAGCTATATTTGGTATGTGTAATGGTTCATTTCACGGAGGAGTTAACAGCGTAGATTACTGCTTGCCATATTTAGTATGTGTAATGGTTCATTCACGGAGGAGTTAACAGCGTAGATTACTGCTTAGCCATATTTGGTATTTGTAATGGTTCATTTCACGGAGGAGTTAATCCATATTTGGTATATGTAATGGTTCATTTCACAGAGGAGTTAATCCATATTTGGTATGTGTAATGGTTCATTTCACGAGAGCTATCGGTATAGATTACTGTTATGCCATGTGAGTGATGTCTGGCCACGTGTAATTATTCAGTGGATACGGAGGAACGTCTTCGACATAGGAAGAAGCAGTACAGGTTCAGAAGGGATGCAGAAACTCCTGAAGAGGCAGAAAGGAGAAAGCATAGAAACCGTGAATATATGCGACGTCGAAGAGCTGCAATGACGTGAAAAGAGGTGGTTAAAGTAGCAGATCAAAGACTTGACCTTATCAACACCTATCATACCATCAATGAAAGGTTCGCAGATGTGTACATAGTGATTTTGCACAGGCTACATATTGATTCTTAGACACTCTCCGTCTTAAAATATTATGAACTCTTTATGCAATTCCAGAATTCCTCACATTGTTTCAGTAGCCATCAATACTCAAAAATATACACTCAGGCTCGCCCCACGATGCTGTTAACATCTGTCTAGTTTTAAGCGCAGTGGGTGCACTTTGTACGTGACTACTGAGTGAAAGAACGGTGTACTAGAAAGAAGTTTGGCACATTGCGTATAAGAACTCGCTGTACAAAGAGTAACACAAGCAGCTAACCTGGAAAGCAAACATTGCGGTTTCATCATGGTCAAGATTTTATCATGGTTGCCATCCCCTGCCTCGACAGTCCTACTAGCAAAAGTGACATGTTTATAGTATGCGCAAGTTGAGCTGGATCCTGAAAAACAGCTAAAAAAATAAAACTTAGCAGAGTTAACATTTCAGCCAACCAGATGATTAGTGGTGACAGCAAAGGTGTCAACAACAGACGCGTATGGTTTGGCTCCATTACAAGTTCGGGAAGGGGCTGTAATGGACACTGCACTCTTATGGTTTCCCCACATGAAATGTATGGTGAAAATTTTGATTGGCCTTAAACATTGTCAGATATTTTGAATGAAACAATTTGAAATATTTTTAGCAGGTCAAGCAGTACTACAAGTGTCCCTAATTTCAAGATCGTGTGTACTTGTATCCTTGAGTTATTAAATGTTTTTGAGGATCTAGCTCAATGTGTACATACGGTGGAATTTCAGCCATTGTGATTCCATGCAGTATTAGTATTAGTATTTATCTGATTTGTCAAAAGACAGGGTGGCACCAAAAGGCAAAACCTGTATAAGGATGCTTCCCAAGACACAAATCCCAATAACTACAAAGTATCTAAATATCAACAGTACAGTTACAGTTACAAAAGCAAATTACAATTATTGAACAAACTGCAGTTACTGAAGTTAACAATGACAAAACAACGGATACACAGCAGGACGAAATTTCGGAGGACTGAGTATCAAAACAGAAGCCGGAACAGTGTTCTACAAGAATACTGTGTTCACAAAAAAGGAGTGTCTGAAAGAATTTATTGTAGATTGTGGTGGAACAAGACATATGGAATGAGCACGAGTGCAGGAGGAGTTGAAAGTACAGTAGTCCACAAGTTTCAAAGAACTGTATCGATCATGACTCAAGTAATTTCTACGTGACGCAAGGGTAGGTCATTGTAGTTCTTGAAGGCAAACATCTGAAGATTTGCTCTAGACCACCACCACCACCATGCAGACCACCTGTCAAAACTTTTAATTCGTTAAATCTGAGCAATCAACAGTGGTTAGGTTTACTAGAAGAATGAAGATATGTGGCACTTATTCAGCACTCCCTCCCTATTATATACTCTTGATTTTAAAAATGCACACAGCCATTATTAAAATTTATTAGCATTAACATTATTTCAGTCATTTCTTAGCTACCACGAACAACTGTTTTTCACCAAGGATCTTTAAGGCCGCACCATTTTTTCACAGCTTGGCTGTTTTGTGTAATTTTCACTTCTTATTGTACCTTGTAAGGCCTCAAACCAGCCTATGGCTGACTTTGGGGTTTGTTTTTACTTCTTTTCTATACAGACGCAATGATAGAACATGCTTTATTTCTATATTTGGTAACACTATAGTATTACTCTAGTACAGTGCATGTTTTTTGAGGGCTTCTAGTAGAACATACATAGAACAATCTAGACATTTATTTGGAATGCAGAAATTAAGTGAGATAATCGATTAAGGCAGCAGTGGTTCAGTTGTTAAGGGTGTTAGGGATGGTTTGAACTCTGGTAAGTGTTTTTCAACGTTTTTGTGCACCCACGGTGACTGCTCTATTAGAGTATCTTGATCCCACCATTTCACACTTGTTTGGTTTTTTGTAGAGGTGTACCGATATAAGGAAACTAAACCGATCCGATACCGATACGATATGGATTAATCATTTTGAAACCGATACGATACCGATCCGATATACCGATATAACTAAGTGTAGCTATTTATATTTGAGGAATCACATATGCCATGTTCAACTTTATTTTAACTACTGAAGAAACTACTGAAGAAACAGTCTTAAGATTATTGGCTATACTTGGTTACCCATGGTGGTGTGGCCTCTATTGACAGCTCAGACTATAAGGCACCCACAAATATTTTAATACATGCCCCTGCCAAGATTAGTCCGGATTACTCCGCATTTTAATGGCTTATAGAGATGGCTGGTTGTTTTATGCTGTGCTCTTGGTTCATCTTTTTGCTGTTTCCCCAGGCCCACCGCTATGAGTGTTTGCTGTATGATTGGTAAGCTTTGTGACAACAAAACAGTAATTATCCACGAACTTAGATGGCTTCGTGTAGCGTGCTGCTTTGAGACAAGGAAGATAACTACTGTTTCCCGCCCTTGTTAGCTAAGTATAGGGTTTATAATATGGCTTGATCATTGGACAGTGTCCTCAAGATAGTTCAGTTGTATATCGGCATATTGTATCATTTTTTAGCAACAATATCGGCTCCCACCGATATAGTAGAAATGTCTATATCGGCCACCGATACAATATGTATCGGTATATCGGTACACCTCTAGTTTTTTGCTTTATTAGCTGTAACACTATTGCTTTTCAAACCATCAAAAGGCACTGCTACGATATAGGTACACACAATTTTCAAGTTATTCCCATATTCAGTTTGCCCTGTAGCAGTGACCAGTTTACCCTGTAGCAGTGACAAAAAAAAAAAAATTTACGTGAATAAATGCTCATAACTCCGTGGATATTCAGTAGATTGACAGCTAACTTGGTATGTGAATTCACTTTTATATGCTCTTCACTTGTACCAAAGATTGAGGCAATCAAGTTACACATTTGTGTTTTATAGGAATTTTAGCAAAGTGTGGGGATACTTTATTCAAAGATTTTTGCTTAGTTTCTAGACTGGTAGGTCCTTGTACAGGCTCTGCCTTCTATGTTTGCCCTCCAGTGCCTAACTGGTAAAGTTGACAATAACTAATAAATAAATAAAATAAATAGTGTGAAATAAATAGTGTGAAATAAATAGTGTGAAATAAATAAATAAAATAAATAGTGTGAAATAAATAGTGTGAAATAAATAGTGTGAAATAAATCGAAGCCCCGTAGCCTCCCTATGACTTAAGAGGAAAAAAAATTAAGAAACTAAAATGAGACTTTGAGCACCTATATCTTGTAAATGGCTGGTACGAATTTAATCAAATTTGTTATGTGGCCTACCCTACCAGGTGGACAGCTATAATGCAAAAAGTAGTGTGCTTTGGAGAAGGGGCCATGAAGCTATGCATGCATGAAAAAGTGTTTTCTTTCTTCCTGTCAATCAGTGTACTTGCGATGTGGTGCACTGGCTTTCTAGGCTGCCTGACACACTACCATGTGTCTTGATTTATTTATTTAAGTATTTTATTTTGTAGCTGTGTTTGTCTGCAACGGAAGTACTGTAGATGATTGTTTGTGATGTAATGTGGTAATTTCGTAATCAAATATGCGATGGGTCTTCTGACGAGTCTTTGGAGCCATGAATACTTTAATTAAATAACTCAGAGCAATTTTATAAGCACAGTGTTATTTGTTTATGATTTGTGGTGCCACAACCCTAAACCTCACGCTGTGAGGTGTCAACACCAGCCTACATTTACTTTTCAGTTATGAAAATGCAAAATGTGTTTATAACGTTGTTTACTAGTGTTACTTTGACTTGTGGCATGCAAAAAGTATCATAGTAATAATTATGCCTCGCTCAGCTGGTGCCTCTACCAAATGTGACCGGATCTGCAAGAACCTGACACAATCTAAGTTTACATTGAATTCAATGGGTGAAATGCTTGCATATTATTGAAAAAATTATGTAAATTTTTAGAACACCTCTTTCTTAGTGAAAGAAGGGACCAACAATAAAAACCCAGATATCATCTTATTCGCCTGCTCAAGAGGAGTTCGAAAATCTTGCAGTAGACCTAAGGATACGCAAGTTATGAGTGTTTGTTTACGTCACATCTAAGCGATCGTACACGATTGTACGCAATCAACTTTTTTTCACGAATTTCGTCTGTGTATGCAGTGAAGAAAGGCGAGTAAAGGACAAACTTACACAGTAATTGATTCCCCTATTTATGGCGAACATGATGGTGAAAATTTCAGCTCTGTACCTCAATCTGTTAATAAGTTACAACCGTTTTTGCAAGCACTTGTAATTTAACCCTATACACCCCCTGTACTTGCTGTACAAATCGAATTTTCTGTTGTCACTACTTTGTAGGGGTGTAACTTCGAAAGTTATTGGAATATGAGGCTAAAACTTTTCCAGAGGTTATACACTTGGCTAAGTAGATTAATTGTTAATAAACAGGAATTTGATAAATGGGCGATTGTGTCGGGTTTTCACAGATCCAGTCACAAATCTCTAAGTACCGTAGAGGGAAATTTTCAGAAACCTGTATGAAAATTGCGTTTTGGAATTTATTTTCAGAAATAGCTAGCTAGCTGCTACTCAGACAATTCAACAAAGGGATGCATGTAGCTTTATAGCTGTAGTTACCGTAAATTTAATTTTACAGTGTAGTGAAACAGCTGTCAACATGCCATTTAGCTATCTTTGTGATAATGTACAAATGAACCGAGAGCATGGAATTTAGCACCAATACTGTCATTGGAGGGCATCATATTTACAAAGAAATTTGGGTGCCAGTTATAGGTGAGTTGTTCAGTGCGAGATAGAGCCGGGTAATGATCATGATTTGTATGCAGTGGCTATGAGAAGGCATGAAAGGATTGTTGGCCACGTGCTGCAAACAATATCTACTCTATACCACTTATTTAGGGTTGTCTAGTGGAGTGACGATTAATTGTACTGTCAATTGTGTGAGAAAATATTCTACTAATTTGCCTCAAGGAGGACTTGACGTTCCTTGTAAACTAATGTCTGATTGTAATCAAGCCATGATTGAAGAGGTCAGGAGACTCCTACCAAAAAGCCAAAGGATTCACCCAGTATTGTAGTTAAGTCCTCCCTTGTACAAAAACCCATGGGAAAAGGGACAGTGGAGAAGCCGCATGAAGCCATTAAAGAAGGAACAGTTTAGAAACCATACCTTAAGACTCTGGCCAGGCATATTCTAATAGTGGTTCCACTAGTGTGT
Source organism: Dysidea avara (assembly GCF_963678975.1). Lineage (NCBI taxonomy): Eukaryota > Metazoa > Porifera > Demospongiae > Dictyoceratida > Dysideidae > Dysidea > Dysidea avara. The sequence goes on from NC_089278.1 coordinate 39,288,535, forward strand.
AAGAGAAGAGCAATGGTGATCTCAAGGAGCCTGCTGAACAGACCACAAAGCCAAATGTTACATTGGAAGGAAACCAATGCATAGCTATTTAACCAGATGGTAGTGTGATGGATGCAGATAAAATTGTGTGGTTGAAGATTGCTGTGTTCAACTTTCTAGATTTACTTTATTTGTCAGTTAAATGACAAACATGTTAATCTAGCTCAGAAACTCTTACGAAATCAATTTCCAAACATTGAAGGTCTTACATCGACACTTAACAAACCCAGGGTAGTCAAGGCAAAATTAATTCTGGCATACGAATAATGTTCTGCCACAGTTCTGAAATTTATTTCTCATAAACTCCTTTGCAGTTTTATTGACTGACACATCGAGAGGTTGTAGCCTGTCTGTACAACAAACAGGAACCATCAGTATGTGTACATTGTTATCCCTGAGTACTTTTACCGTATAGAGGGAAACTTTGGTGGGGGAAAACTTTGGCAAATTTGGTGATTTGATGCAAATTCGCCAAATTTTAACCCGCCAATTACTCATAGCGCCTGAGATTAGCGTCCTTATAGCTAAAGATTGTGGTTATTAACAAGAAATGAGGGCTCAGGTGAACGCGAACAAACTATAGTGGACATTAAATAAATCCCTCTATAACCTAGACTGAATTAGGGATTAAATGTCCACTAGTATATCAAGGCAACTTCCTTGTTTTACCACTTGTTAGCTCTTTCCTTGTTTCACTACTACTTTTCTTTGATCCAACTTAAAATTCCGAATTTTTCCTTCTACTTGTTTGTTACTTTTTAATAGCATAATTATGACAAATGAACCAGTGCATAATGTATTAAAAGAAAGAATGGCACCAGGAATGCCATAAAAGTAATTTTGCGACAGAATGTGTGCCCAACAATCAATTAGGGAGGTGGCCATTATGCTTTGTTTTCAGCTATACTTCACCCATTACACAACATCACAAATGAAGAACAGTACGAGAAGTGCCTCTGCAATCAATCCAGTCGTTACAGAAAATACGGGTGATTAGCCAAGGGAAGCCACATCACGCTATCATGAATCGACACCTGCATCTGAGTGTACAATGAAGCAAAATTGATGGAGTAACTATTGACCACTTCTGTGCCAGCTGCCATGAGCTGATTATGAGCTACTGTATAGAGGAAAACTTTGGCAGGGAAAAACATTGGTAAATTTGGCAATTCACTACAAATTCGCCAAAATTTAACTCACCAATTACTCGTAGCACTTGAAATTAGCTATAGATTGAGCTTGAATTTGCCAAAGTTTATTTCACCAAATGCAATTTAGCTTGTTATTCACCAAAGTTTACCCTTGTCAAAGTTTCCCTCTAACGGTATATCACAAAGTCTTCTGGTAGTTTTGTGTATGAGATATTGAATCTACTGTCGTAGGCACTGGATAGTGGCATGGGTCAATTCATTCAAGACACAACAAGCTAATTTCAACAAATTTTAATATTTCCCAAACATTGTGATCATATGCAATAATTATAGACAATCCCAAAATGTTAAATTCACCTGTAGAAATAAGTGCATACAATCTCATCATTTTAAAAACAATTTTGTGTTACACATGAGACTCATGCGCATCTGTGTCACCTAGTTGTAAGTAGAGCTGGGCAATAGTAAAAAAAATATCGAGTATTGTGATATTAATTTTCAAATCGTATCATGATATTTAGCCTCTACACTATCGTGATGGATGTAACACTTCTAAATGACTACTAAGTAGTTCTATTCATGAACCATATTCTTGCCTTTTCACAAGAAGGAGCAATGCTTATTTGTAAACAATGTATAAATTAGCAAGTTTGTTCTTAATTGTACAAGCAGCTAACTACTGATGTGTCATTTAGATACTATCGTGATACATATCGTTGTCGTGATATATTCATTACTATTGATTGTCTTGTGAAAATTTTGCTATTGCCCACCTCTAGGTGTAAGTTAAAATTTGAGTTGGATGTATAATAGTAAAAGCTACTCATGGTAACTGGTAATAAATACTGTCTCTACGTACATACATTGTATAGCATATTGCTATAGTCATGAGACATTGTTGTAATGGTTTGTACATTTTATGTTTTGTATAGGCTCTACGATCAATTCAGGACCAGTTGATAAGTTCAGCTTGTGAGAGATTTGCTGATGCTGCTCTGAAATGTTCCCGTTCAGCTACTCTGTCTTCCACAACTAGCTCAATACCAACTCATACATCTTATACTGACTCCGTGTCCCTTCCTTCTGCTGCTGCTGTTGTTACTGTGAGCAGTGATAGCAGTCAACAGTTCTCGTCTAGTGACGCTGGTATTGTAGAATTACTGGATGAAGTTGTAATGCATGCTGCTACACATCAGTCTAAGCTAAACGCTGGCTTAAAGCAGTCACAGCTTAAACGCTCCCAAAGTTTTAGTGCATTGCATCATTTACAAGAATATGAAGAAGATCAAGAGATGCGCTCACTCAAGTTTAAGTATCCATCAGCTTATAGTTTGAATGTGAAAGGAATAGTAGAGGAAAGTGCCCAAGATGTAGAGAGAGCACTTCAATACTTACTAAGACGTGCAGCAGATCTAAAGGATGATGGCAGTCAGTTTGACCTATCAAAGAGAGAGCAATCGGATGCTGATGAGATTTATAATAAAGAAATAATGTATACACGTTCACTCACTACATTTGCACTAGCAACCAGACCCATTGGAACAATGACATCAGCTAGTCAAGTGACAATGGAATCTGTCAGCTCTGGGACTGTACTAAATACGGAGAGCAGTGAAGGGGCAGCTAGCGGTAGTACTCAGGACACCACCAGCACACAGATGCTACACCAAGCCTTCACTAACTTAGAGTACCAAGAGACGAAAGGTGTTTCAGATAATCATCCAGTCAATAGTGGTGGGCTAGATGAGACTTCCAGCTCTCAGGTCCTGCATAGAGCATTCAGTGATTTGGAACGACAAATTTATCAAGCAAGGGAAGAAGATTTAGATGACACACAAGAGAATGCAATTAATATTAATAAGGATGTTGCTAAGGACCATTTAAAGGCGTTCTGTGATAGTATAGGTGTGCCAGTTAGCAATGATATTAGTATGAGAACTAAGGAAGAAACAAACCTAATCTTTGAGAACATTTTATCGGAACTTCATGATCAACAGGTACCCTCTGCTAAAGTTGTGAAGAAGAGATCAAGTGAAGGACATGTTAAAGTGATCTTACCAGTACGTCGCTTATCACTAGGTCCAACAATCAATTTTCCAGAGTTGAACCATCCAGAGGATCATGCTGTGGTTCATGAGGCCACAGCTTCATTGAGTACTGAACAGGGAGAATACCTTGATAATCGTAGGCACTCTTCAATTGGCACCATAACCATACCTTATGATATGGCTGAAGATGAACCTGGTGCAACTGCCCTGAGGCAGTTAGTGACCTTGTCCAGTAATGAAGAGTGCCTGGGGCGTATTGTAGCACATGTGTGTCTGCCAGCATTTTCATCACAGCTGGTGAAGTTGTCACAGTGGCAGTTTTCCAGTGCTGGCTTGTTATCCAATATTGCAGCCTTACTCTACAACTTGTTTGAGGTGGGTGAATGGTCTGCATATAATATATAATTGTACTGCTTATTATAATTTCATCACATGTTCATTTAGTTAAGATTAAGAATTACATGTTAGGATTAAGATTACAGGATTAAGAATTACATGTTTTCTGTGTACTTATTCCAGTGTTTTGAATGTATAAGCGATCTAATCTAAACCAAAACAGCCAAGCTGTAAAAAAGGAGTGTGGCCTTCAAAAAGACCAGGGTGAAAAAAGATGGGAAATCAAAGGTGGCGGCCAAGAAATGGCTGTGATGGTAGGTTAATGGCAAAATTTTAATAATGACAATTCAAGTGAATTTGCGTTGCCTCCTCCAAGTTTCACTAGGATTCGGCACCAAATTCACCTGAATTGTCGTTATTAAAATTTTGGATTCGGCACCATCACAGCCATTTCTTGGCTGCCACCTTTGATTCCACATCTTTTTTCACCCTGGTCTTTTTGGAGGCCACACTCTTTTTTACAGCTTGGCTGTTTTGGTTTTGATATCACTTATTTTTGTTTTGCAAGCCACAAAGCCAGTCATAAACTGGCTTTGGTGCTTCCTTTTATCTTGTTTTATTTTTCTTTACTGCAGGAATTGTGGAACAAAAGAAGCAATTGTGTGTATACCTTTTTGTCTGATTAAGTATTGTATATTTAACACTGAATGATTATCACATGGGTAATAAGGTGACTTCTTACATAACTGAACTGTGGCTGAAACTCTCATTTCATATGTTTGTAGTTGAATTCCTTTCAGGGTGACTTGTTTCTAGCTGAACTCTCTATATGGTAACTTTTTTCTAACTGTAGTGTGTGAAATAACTTTTGGAATACCACCTGACATACTGTCAGGGCAAAAAGTAATTTGCATGGACATTCATGCTTTTGGATGGACAATGTTTCAGATGTGTGAATGATCATTCATTGATCATCAACATGTAGCTATTACGTAGATACCACTAATTTAGGTATTGTGTGTTATAGTGTATATGACATATTTTACAAACTAATCGATGATGATAATACTGTTACATTTTTTATATCATTTATTAACTGATAATTTATATTTATAAGTACAAGAAGTGAACAAAAGTCAAGAAATTGGTAAGTAAGTGATCAGTTTGCAAGTTACGTATACAGTAACTACATGAGTACAACTTCATCAGTACCTATTTCTAGTAGTTCACTCAGACTAGCATCAGAATCATTATTGTCACCAATGCTTATTTGCATCCACTGCTTCCACTCATCCATTGAAAGTGGTTCACTTTTATCATCATCATCACCTGAGGCTGACTCATGTGCTGATGCATTGCTAGTGGAACTTCTTGGTGTAGCGGTCACTCTTCTAGATTTCTCCTTATACCAGATGTTTAGGGAATCGGAGGCATCCCACTTCTCAACAGGTGGACCATCAACCTTGATTCATACAAGTTGGTCAAGTCGGTCTTCAGATAGATGAGTACGGCGGTCATGTTTGATTATCTTCAACTGTGAGAAGATGCTTTCAGGTGACCATTTGAGAGAGGTAGGCAAAACAATAATTCAACAATGCCTAATACATTACATCAGCATTTCGCATCAACAGAATTTAACAACTTCCACCAGATAACCTTGTAGTCATTTTGTACAAGGTTTAGGTATTGCTTGCTGTACAGGACCATGTCATCCCATTCATCTTGAACAGTGGAAACATCGATGTCTGCCTTCTCTAAAGGCACACTAAAGCGATGGCAGCCTCTATTGAATTATGCCCAAAAGAAGGAGAAGTCGTCCATTCCCAGCCTTGTGTAGCGAGAACCGTCATGGCATGTGTGTAAAGGACCAATTCTTCATCTTGAGCTTTCATCCTACTAACCAGACACCTATGTCATTGAGCCAGCCTTTGTAATCTTTACTTAATGATGAAAATGCTTGTGGGTGCAAGTACAAATCAGTACCCTGGTATGTGACAGTTGTACTGCTGCCACTGGAGGCTTCTTTTTGTTGGAATTCGTCCTAGAACTTTCTTGACAGTTGGAAAGTCTTCGAAATTCTTCGCTTTAAGTTCCTCTAGACTCTTCTTTGTTCTTAAGAACGCTTCAATAGCCCTTACAATGCACAACTCCTCCTCTTGTAATATTTTGCTGAGTATTCCGATGGGCTTTAAAACATCGTGAAACAATGCACAGGCTAACAAAACCTTTGACTTTCTCCATCGTAAAACGTAGCCCTTTAATTTCTCTTGATCAGCTGACTTGACTTTTCTGTCTTGTGACAACATCGTTAGGTGATTCAGGTAAGCTCTGTACCTGTCAATTAACCGTGCCAATGCAACCACTTTGTGAGAAACAAACCTTGCTCTGAGTGGCCTAGTACCTCCTTTCATAGGCATCTCTGTTTCTGTCAAGCACTCCTTCAGGTTGTCGACAATCTCCTTCAATTCATGGTACTTTTTAGGTGACTTCTCATAGGCATAGTAAATGTGCAACAACAGCTGATCAATTTCTTTGAAGTAAGTGTCTTTCAAAGCATCTGTAATGGACAATTCCAACCTGTGGAAAAAGCACTAGGAAACAACTAACCATGGGATGTCTTTCAGGAGGTAACTCTTGAGACCACTATCACTTCCTATGTTAGCATTGGTGCCATCACATCCTAGCCCTACCATCTTACTCCTCCATTCTACTCCCATGTACGTCAGAGATTTCTTCACACAGCCATACAAACCCTCTCCAATCTCACGTGCAAGGTGATGTACTGCAAAAAAATTATCTCTAATGTGCACTGTGCCTTCCTCAGCACTGCTGTATGGATCAAAGAAAAGAGCTAAAAATAACTCTTCTTCCACATTGCTGCAGTCAATGCTACTATCCAACAGTAACGAGAAAAACTTAGCATTACTCATCTTCTGTTTCAGTTTCCTTTGTAGATCTGCAGCGATGGCTTCCACAAACGAGGCACAGCCATGATCATTCCGGTAGCTAGCTCCAATCTCTACTCCGTATATCACATAGAGGCTTCATCTTTTTAAAAGATAGGTTTTCTTTTGCTATCATATAAGCTAGTTCAGATTTTCGCTTCAACTTATGCTTGGTGGCTTTGTCCATCGATGGTTGCAACAATGCTTTAGTGATAGGTGCGTAATCACACATATTTGTTGAGTGCTGCTTCTGGTACAAGGACATCGCGTGCTTGTGTATCTCCTTGTCTGTGTGGTCCTTGAAGGCCGATGTTCTAGTGTTCTTAGAGCCATTAATATATGCTGGGTTGTAATTTCGAAGTGAAACTAACCATTCGTTAAACTGAATACAGATGGCACACTTCAGAGCTGACGTGCTCGTGGTCACCTTCGACAACATGGTACGTCAGCCAAACAGTCGTGTCCAAGTCTTTGTCATTCTCAACAATCCATTTATCTACAGTTCTTCTTGTTAAAACTCTTTGTTTTGCTTGTCCTGACATAATTTCCAAACAAATGAGAGTTTATCCAGACATGTACCACAAATCTCCGGAAACTGTCTGGTGACTGATCGTTATTTCACACACTGCTAGCTGATATCTCTACAGGGTTACTTGTTTCTAACTGAACTCTACTAGTTGACTTGTTCCTATCCAATCTCTCTACATGATGATTTGTTTCCAGCACATATTTCTACTGGGTGATTTGTTTGTAGCTGATCTCTATACGGGTTACTTGTTTCTAGCTGATCTCTCTTCAGGGTGATTGCTCTATTAGCATGACTACTCTATAGAGTATCTCGATCTCGCACTTGCTGCACCAAGTTAGATTTCATGGTATAGCTCTGTGGCTTTAAGTCTGATTCTTCTATGCCATTGAAGAACCTTTCTAAGATAATTTCTCCACCTGTACAGTGATTTTCAATGCATTACTCTAAGCAGTTTTCTGGTAGGCATGGCAAGTAGTCGTTTTTTTATTAGCTAATCTTGATTGCATAATTGTTACACACTGTTGGTCTTTTCATTGTATCTTCGTGGTTTTTAGCTTGATTTCTTTCAAACCACAAAAGGTTTGAGGTTCAATAGTTAACCTATTCACGCACCGATTTTCAGCTTCTTCCCATAAGCGGTTTACCCTGTAGGCGTGACAATATATTGGTGTTATTTTTTTTGCGAATAATCGCTATTAACTCTTTTCCTTCTTATCGTATTCCAGCCAAACTTAGTACTAAGTTGCACCTTTATACCCCCCCTTCTTTGTGCCTAATTTCAAGGCAATTGGGTATGACATATATGTTTTATGGCAGTTTTGGTAAGTGTGCGAAAAAGACGAAGAAAAAGAAGGAAACAAAATGAAGAAACTAAGCCAATTTTTGAAGTTGCATATCTTGAGTACGCTTGAAGTGATTTTGCTCAAATTTGGTATGTGGAGTACTGACGTTGGTGGGCATGTCCACAGTAAAAATTGTCTTGTTTCGTAAAGGCAACACAGAGCTACAGAGGTGTGAAAATCGTGTTTTCTTCCTGTCAATATACTCACGGTGTTGCATGCTGGCTTCTTGGGCCGCACGACACACTACCGTGTGTCTTGATTTATGATAGAGGTAGCTGATGCATGGGATGTGTAAAAACCTGCCAGAACAATAAAAATTCTGTTTTGTTGCATTTCTGTGCATAACCAAGGGAAGAATATTCAGCTTCATATGCTTGGAGTTACAGATGTAAAAAGTACTAATCATTAGTGTTGAGCAATAGTACACTATCACAATAGATATTGAACTATTCACGATACGATAACATCATGATACTTGTATTCTAAATGTTTAGGGTATATGCATGCATAATCAAGACTCACAGTAGTGAGGCACGCAGCCAAGAAACTACGAAGGGCACGCCCAATTAAAAGACGCGGCCACTACTGTGAGTTATTTACGTGTAGGGTCGGTTTTGCAATATTAGCCCTGGATTACACAACATCTCTCAATGGATTTGTATTGTGTTACGTAATAAAAAAAATCTTTAGTCATTGTTGTTCTCTTGCGACCTTGCTAAAATATAAAATATAGCTGTATTTAGACATATTTCACTTTATTTCTCTACCTTGTGTTACACATATCGTCACGTTATACCAGTCATCTTACCCGTGTTTATACCAGCCATCTAGGCCTGACATTATTTAATTCTGGTTGGCCCTATGTGTATTTTCTCCGTTCAAACCTGTAATCCCTACAATAACTTTTAAAAACACGATGTGGACAGAAGCTCTAATGTCTGACAAGCAGGTTATGAAAGCATGCAGACCCGTAAGTTCCCTAGGGAAGGTGTTTTAAGCAGAAATATTTTAGAGTCCATTTAGTGCTACGTCCCATGTGAGCATTTATAATTGGCACATGTCTTATAAACAAGGTGTGAAAGCATGAAGAAACACTAGGGAAGGTGTATACAGTGGAACCTCTCTATTATGGACATCTTGGGACCAAAATTTTTCAGCCACTTTTTGCTGTAATATAGAGGTTTTCCTCTTTCAGAGGTAAAAAATGTATCAAGCAATCTGTTGGGAGCAAAATATTTGTCCTTAATATGGAGGTTTTTTTATTGTGTCCTTAATTCAGAGAGTTTGTTAAGAGAGGTTCCGGATCCACTGTAAATAGTTAGTCAATACTCCATTTAGTGCCATGCACCATGCAAGAAATATTTTGCAAGTTGTGTGGAATGACCTAAACTCATGTACACAAAGTCACAAACCACGAACCACATTGCAGACGAAACTTTGCTGCCCTACAGTACGTATATAATGAAAGCCACAACACAAGCTCCACCTGAAATGCCTTCATTTACTGCTGTATCTACAGTATCATGAACCACGATAGTGGGTTCATAATACATGTTTTTTGCAAAAACTCTAACAGAACGCATACCTAAAAACTACCTTGGAAAGCATCCTCCAACTCAAAACCACCCTCTGGTGGTTATTTGCATTGAGTATTGGTCCACTAGTAAGTATCAAGTGAAAAGGAAACAGTATGTGTATTTGGGACAAAACTGAAATTTGCCATTTTGTTCATATTATTATTATTATTCCTAGGACCGCGTCACATATAACCAAGTACATACACCAATGTGACAGCTCCCCGGTGAGGCTATTAGGTGGTGAATGCATTATCCCCAAATCAACTCAATATGTCACAGTAGTGACAGATATAACACAATAGTGGCATCGTAACTAAAGGCCACCAGTAGCTAAGTGCCAGTACATCATTGGTGTGGTATAAATGGCACAGTGATGTGTACAAAGTATATGTATACAAAACATACAGGAGAGAACTATACATTATTGCAGTATTATATGCAGCAATACATTATAGGCAACATCACCATGCAGATAAAAATTATTAGCCAATATACAGCAATGCATATCAACATCAACTAGAGCTAAGTAAGGTTCATCAGTGATGTAGCAATGGCACAGTGATGGGTGACACACTATAGTTATGCATACACAACTTGCAGGAGATAGCTACACAATGCTGTAGGCGTATGCAAGCCAGATGAACCAGATAAAGGAAGACAGCCAAGCCACTAGAGCCTAGTAGCTACGCCAGGTGAAGGCAAAAAAGATTAAGCACGTATTGAATTGCCTGACACCAACACAAAGAAAGTTCGCCATGCCAGCTGCACAAGACAATTGTTTACTTGTATTTTATATGTAACTGTAAGCTTATTGTAAAGAGCGTGGCATATGTCAGTTTAATGTTTTCTAGTATTGTTTATTTACATGAATGAATCCACTGGTAGCTGGCATGGAGACTTGAGAGATGTTACAAACATAAAAACTTACTTGTAATCTTCTTGTTTACACAAGTGGCTTCTGGCTCTCCTGCACGGGCATCACTAATCTTCTTCGCTAATCTTCTTCGCGCAATATGCAAGTAATTAAGCAAGGGTGTGGTACTGGGCGTTATATAGAATTACACGTATGGTCAAGTCATCAGCACAAACAGGAGCGACGATTATACGTTTGTGCCTTCATTCATAGGCGAATCTATCCCCGGTTAGTTCATGTCTCTAGGCCTCGTAGTTTTCTCAAACATTAATTATTAATTATTTATTTATTACGTAATTTTAACCGCGTTTCGTATTATTCTTAGTACTTGGTTATATAATTACTAGGCCCAGGGCAAATACAACCAAGTACAATCACCAACGGGACAACCTACTAATGGGGCATGTACAAACAATGCATGGCCAACATAGTGTGTGCAGATCATGTAGAAAAGATGCACAGGAAATGATACATATGCATATGTGCCATCCTTAGCTCATTGACGACTAAGAGGTGATCTTATTTTGTTATACAAAATTCTAAACAATTATTTTAGTTCAGATTTTCACAACTTCTTCACTTACACTAATACCATCACAAGGGGACATCAATTTAAGTTATTTAAATCATTTTCAAGAGTAAAATGTAGATCTGATTATTTTTTAAATAGGATTCTCAATGACTGGAATGGCTTACCTGACTATGTTGTAAATGCTAATTCAATTAATTGTTTTAGATCATTGTTAGATTCTCACTTAGCTAATTCTAGATTTATTTTTGTATAGCCATCTTGTGATTGTATAAATTTTGTGTTGACCCGGTATACAGGCAGAGCCTTTACCGGTAATTAATAATACTAATACTAATACGTACACAGTCAAGGGAGTTTGACTGACATCAGAAAACCACAATACTAAAACACAATTGACTGGTGATGTGCCAGTATATCAGCGGTGTGGCATTGGCACTAGTTGGCACAGTGATCAGTCTATAGTATTATGTATACAGCCATGCACAACATACAGGAGATAGTTACACATATATTGTTGTATATGCAGCAATGCATCTTCTTGTTTATTACAGACTCACAGTAGAGTAGCTAGCTAGTAGTTAAGCCAGGTGGAAAATAATTCCAGCCGCTAGCAAGCCAGATGAAGGAGGAAGATTACAAGCATTACATTACTCATTACCTTGTTGTTCACGAGTGCATCAGCTGGTTGTTTACGAGCGAATCAGCTGGTATCCCAGCTGGGCATCAGCTGGTTGTTCACTGGAGCGTATATCCTGCATACAAAATACACAGTTACAAACATTTAAACTTACTTGTAATCTTGTTGTTTACGTGTAAAGTGGCCTCTGGCTCTCCTGCTATCACTCCATGGATGTTTAATAATCTTCTCCTTCACGCAATCTGTAATTAAGCAAGGGTGTGGTGCTGGGCATTATATAGAATTACACATACGGTTAAGTCATCAGCACGAACAGGTGTACTTATTATACGGTTGTGCCTTCATTTACAGGCAAATCTATCCCCACTTAGTTCATGCCTCTAGGCCTTGTAGTTTTCTCAAGCATTATTTATTTCATTCATTATTATTTATTACGTAATTTTAACCGCATTTTGTATTATTCTTAGTACTTGGTTGTATAATTATTCATAATATTATTTTGTTTCACTCATGTACAGCAAAAGTTATCCAATTTTTTGCCCTAAAAACTATATAGCCATGCTTACCGAGTCCTTCCGTGTGTCCATGACCTATTAATAAGCCCGTATTCCACAGATCGCCAACCACCCTACACCTCGAAAATTTTCTAAGTTCTCTTCGCCATTACACTAGTGGCAGCAGCTCTGTATACTAAAGAAGCCGTATAGCAAAATAAAATTACAGGATTCCATTGTGTGAGCTCCTTTGGGTTTTGTTGCAGCGTTTATCAAGTACTCAACAGCACTTCTTAGACTTAGAAGATCGCGCATAGCGTCTTTGCATGGTGAGGATAGTCTGCTTCTTCCTATAAGCGCACGGTCGCGATTTGCTACAAGCGACCATACAAATGCTCTCTCAGAGACATAAAGAAGTGATAGCGCTGACACCAGAGATTATTCATTGTTATGAATATAGTTTCTATAAACCATATTTCCTTTCCGTGTAAAGTCTAAAGTTGGGTGGAGTCAGTGTTAGTGTTAATTAAAATATTCGTGAGTGCCATAATTGTCTGACCACATTGTGTAAACAACATGGCTTCATGCTGTTGATAACCCATGGATTGCAGCTATACACAGTACCTGACTTTGTTGTTGTGAATGATGTGTGTGTGCATGCATATTAGCTTCAGACCTTCAGTGCTGGTCACTGTAAAGTGTTAATAACACATATTGGGAAGTCATGCATTCATATACATGTCAACATAGATTTCTTCACTGTGGTATACTCAATGAATACAATACTCACATGAGCAACAAACTCTAGCTGCACAAACTATATTGTACGTAGCATTATATTATCATTTATACTACTGTGCACCAGTGAGCCAATTAATGTTGTAGTCCATGCACCCATAGAAAATCTGTACATGATTCTTCTTACTGTGTACGGTCTTGGCTAAATAGTAAATGCACAGCCACCGACTTTTTTAACTTATAATTATATGCTCGTCAGAGTTCCATGTCTTCAATTATCTTATGACAGGTAGCTAGCTCAGTATCATGCCATTTGGTGTGTGTATATTCATGAACACTGCATTAGGATGCTAATGTGAGTAAGCAGAGACTAGAGTCCTGACACATGTAGTAAGACAAGTTAGACAACAGCTGCTCACTGTTGTGTGTAATGTATAGTCTCGTCCACAGTCAAGAGCAGTCAGGTAAATACTCTAATAATGCAGTCAAGTGTGTCTGATAACAACAAAGCTTACACTGAACTTGACAGCCACTAATTGTAAACTGCTTTACGTATCTACAACAATTATCATTATCAATAAAACAAATCCATTAGAGGATTAATAAAAAGTACACAAACTAGATGAATAAAAAATTGGAAATTTTAAAATGGGAATAGGGATCGCTGAAAAAAGCCACCAAACAAGAAGGGATCGCTGGGGTGGTAATGCAAACCACAAATCCCTATTTTGACTCATTCTAAAATGACTCAGGGGAGCATGTAACTAAATATTTATGACAGAGAGTCAAAATAGGGTCTTTGTGGTTTGCATTACCACCCCAGCGATCCCTTCTTGTTTGGTGGCTTTTTACAGCGATCCCTATTCCCATTTTAAAATTTCCAATTTTTTATTCATCTTATTATTACTAGACATATTAAAAATTTAAAATTTAAAATAAGAAATAGGGTTCACTAAAAAAAGCCACGAAACAAGAAGGGATCGCTGGGGTGGTAATGTAAACCACAAATCCCTATTTTGACTCTCTATAAATGTATAAAGAGTCAAAATAGGGATTTGTGGTTTACATTACCACCCCGCCGATCCCTTCTTGTTTCGTGGCTTTTTTTAGCGAACCCTATTTCTTATTTTAAATTTTAAATTTTTAATATGTCTAGTTTGTGTACTTTTTCCAAATCCATTTATGGATTATAAGTTACATGTAATTGGCACATTATAGTGTAGCCTAAGCTAACAGAGATTCCTCAGTTTAAAAGGTTAACTCATTAACTAGATATCTTAATGCAATTTTTTGTAATTTATGATAAAGACTGTATTTTCATTCTGATTTGTACACGCACAAAATAATAAGGTAGGATATATTAATTCCTAGTCTACTCAGTGTTTCAGCCACCATCGTCACACTTTGTGCCATTGCTGAAAACACACTGCTATATGAGCTAGCTACCTGTCAGAAGAATTACTGATTGTGCACCTATCATACAGGAGACAGTGTTGATGACGGCACAGGAGACTTGAAGAAGACCAAGATGTCTTAGGTGTTTATTCTAACAGAAGGAAAAGAATGAAACTCTATGATACAAGTTATAAGAATGGTAACTGTTAGTGTTATAATTCCTTTAGAGTCCATTTTTTTTAAAAAAAAAGAGAAGAACGATGCATACATCAAGCATGTGCATTATAGGTGTAGAGTTGTCTAGCAGAATAGGTAGTGAAGAGATAGCTATACATTGTAGCTGTAGTGCTATTATTGTAGTGATGACGCTTACACCTTTTTATAAATGTACGAGATGCATGTATGAACATGCAAGGCTGCATGCAGCAGCAACCGTGTGAGTTGGTGTTAATCAAGGTAAATAGGAGGAGATGGCTAGGCTTGGCCGAAGTCTTCCTATGCCGGTGTCTGCATGTACAAATCACAATGTCACTATACTAGTGGCCAGTGGCGTAGCCAGTCTTACATGATTACCAGGGATTTGGCAGTCATACCCATGCAGGACTACTTTAAACTGGCATATTGAGTTCCAATTGCCAGGACTTAGACTGGGCTCTAGCCCTGGAAAGCCTAGGTGTAGCCTGCTAGCAGCAGTGTGTCATAAAGTGGAACACCATAGGTATAGTCAGCAAATTTAAGTCTGGTTAGCATGTGTTCATAAATACTTGCAACTGTCAATGTCACTAGCTGATCGGAGAATGTGCTAGAGTAAGAACACAATAGCTAGTTACAGTGACATAAGCACAGTAGCACACAATCCTCCCATATAAGACTGTCAGGCTTCACACCCTTAAGTTGTTTATGACATGGATACCATATGGGAGGGTTGTTGATGATATGTGGTTAGACCACAAAATATTTTTAAATGGTAGGGTTGTAATAAACACCCCCACCCAACCTTTTCTGTGCGTGAAAAGCAGCCATAATATCAGCGCTACCATTCTTCACCCTATAATGGACAAACAAAGCACTCACTGTGATGGCTAGGAAGAGAATAAACGGATGCCTTGCATGCACGCTTGAACGGCTTCTCGTAGTGAACACGGGAAGCTTACTAGAGACCCTATTATGGCGATCTTGTAAGATAAAAGAGTGCTGCACAGCTTCAATCTGCCATCTATCAATGTTATAAATACTATAGTCGAACAATACGCATCCCTGAGCACACAAGATCCCGTCATTTTGTTCTTCTACGGCTTCTTCCATATACGGAACAGCAGGCAATGGCGAAGAAGAACTTAGAAATTTATCGAGGTGGAGGCCGGTTAGCAATCTGTGGAGTATGGGTTAATTAATGGGTCATGGACACACAAAAGGACTCAGTGAGTAAGGGTGTGTAGTTTTTATCGCGAAAAAATGGAAGTCTTGGGCTGTACACGAGTGAAACAAAATAATAATAATAATAATAATATTATGAATAATAATATGAACAATTCGTGTAAAATTTGCAATTTTTAAATGTTTCCAAATTTCGTCTAGACCATTTTTACTGCTATATCACAATTTTTCTGAGTTCAGTGTTTGATAATAAGCCTTCTGACGGTTGTTTTATGCTCGAGTCTGCTTTCTAAGGCTGGTTTTAGGTGACTGCTCTATTAGGATTTTCAAAAATTCCACTGCGATCCCTATTATGAACCCACTATCGTGGTTCATGATTCTTATTATTCATAAATAATATTATTTTGTTTCACTCATGTACAGCAAAAGTTATCCCCTTTTTTCATGCTAAAAACTATATAGCCATGCTTACCGAGTCCTTCTTCATGTCCATGACCTATTTTTGATTTTGTTTTCGGATGGAAACAGCCAAAACCGGGCCATTTCTTCTTGCCAAAATGCCATTATGCTTGAGAAGCCATACAAGATCACACTCAGAGTTAAGTTTTTTGGTGTGCGCTACTTGTGGCTAATAGAATCTGTCTTTATTAGACTCAGTGTAGGCCAGGAAGCTTAATCTGGGCTGATGACTTTGTTGCAAGGTGGTTTTTTCCACTCTGTGATTATTGTACGTGGGCGGGTTATCCAGATTAAATACTCTAATAATGCAGTCATGTGTATAACAACAATCCTTGCACTGAATTTGACAGCTATTAAAGGCACCAGTAATGTAATTTGTAGCTCATATTAGGAGACTCTTAGTCTGTATGCAGTGCCAGAAATAAGAATCCATCTTTAACTGGTCAAATGTCCTAGCAAGATTAATTTGGTAGGTTGTTTCCAGATTTGATTGGCCATCTTGTCTTCCTGGGAACAGCAAGTGGTATGTAGCTGATATGCTTCTGAGGATAGCATCACAGGATATTATACTATTGGACACCACGAGCAATCCTTCACAAAGTCACCAGCGTATGGAACACCTAGAAACACTTCTAACTCCACCACATACATATTAGGAGCCCATTTTCATATGGGCTCCTATTAAAATTGTTAATCAAAAATGTGTACATTAACTAACTCATTCTATGACTAACTACCTTACAGCATGGTGACTAAGATAAAGTACGTGAGCTACGAATATCTATCAGGTTAAATGCCACAGCTTTGGTAATAGCCACACCTCATCACCATTAGAAGAAATGTGCTCCAGTACATAGATTAAACGTACTAACCACCACATAACAATGATTCAGCTACAGCAACAACCGCTACCATCCTTTATGCTATCCATGTCGAGCCAGCTTAACCTTGGCCATGAGATATGATTATGATGTGATTTATCGTCTGATATTACTGGTTTCCACTATTTTACTTCAAGATTAATCGCTTGGTATATCCCTGATGTCAGTATCGCGGAAGGGGGGCATCACTCCTGGCCAATGTGGCTCAGTCAACTGGATCCCGCCAAAAACTAGACACAAGTCGCTTTAAATTCCTTCACTCAGTAGACTCGAATATCCTCAAATGTACATAGTCTAAATGCTTTCAATCTTTTGAAGTCTTCACAAAACAAGTTAAGTTTAAATCCACCAATGTGTGCACCAAAATATTAGAATATTGTCATCTGTGGTCACGTGGTAACGTCCTATGGGCCTGCATCATCGCTGAGACATTGAGCAGCTGTGAAGTACGCTATCAGCTTAATATGACATCTGTTATAGCTTGCTTGACTTTTAATTTGTGAGCTTTTACCAACTGTCTTGCTGCTTGTCGGACGTTTGACCGAACAAGCCTCCAAATAGTTGGTCAAAACGTGATTTTGCTCGGAAAATAGCTGATGGCCGACTGTTATTTCTGGCACTGGTATGCACATTGCAATTTGATCAGTTTCATGTGTGTACTGAAATATTGACAGTTACTATGCAGAATGCAAAATCACACTATTCACATATTACCATGGCAACACCATCTAAATCAACTCCATCTATGATCTCAAGTAATAACATACCATCTCCCCCTATGATGTTACATAGTCCAACACCATCACCACCTTTCCTAACACATATTACCATGGCAACACCATCTACATCAACTCCATTTATGATCTCAAGTAATAACACACCATCTCCTCCTATAATGTTACATAGTCCAACACCATCACTACCTTTGCTAACACATATTACAACACCATCTCCATCAACTCCATCTATGATCTCAACTAGTAACACACCGTCTCTCCCTATGATGTTACATAGTCCAACACCATCACCACCTTTCCTAACACATATTACCATGGCAACACCATCTACATCAACTCCATTTATGATCTCAAGTAATAACACACCATCTCCTCCTATAATGTTACATAGTCCAACACCATCATTACCTTTGCTAACACATATTACAACACCATCTCCATCAACTCTATCTATGATCTCAACTAATAACACACCGTCTCCCCCTATGATGTTACATAGTCCAACACCATCACCAACCTTGTTAACACACGATGCGACACCATCGCTATCACATAAAAACACACCATCACCTCCTATCATCCCACATACTATTACACAGTCACCCCCAGCTCCATTTCTATGACAACAATATCATAATACTTTAATCAAAACAATAACTAGCTGTACAAAAATTATCTTTTCATGTTATGTATACTCGTGCACTATAATATAAAACCTGTTAGTGCACCAAGGCATAAACTACCAAAAATGCAAAAAAGTTTAAAATGGGATTATTGGCAAGATAATTATTGCTGCAGATTTAACTTTATGATTTATTAATGAGGCATATGAAAGTTCTCAACTTGGTGAGAAATTTACCATGGTAAACCACAAGTATGCAAAGTTAACCACGATTTTCAAAAATATTAAATTTTGTTTCTTCTTCTCTCTGCTTATCCAAAATTCAATAAACTAGGTATCATTTGAAAGCTCTTTTCACAAGGATTAATTGTTATTGATCAGAATTTTGAAATTCACCTTTGTTCACATTGTATACCCAAAAAACTGTTATTGGTTTAGCTATTTTCAGAGGTATCTAGTTTCACATGCTTTAGGGTATAAGTATGTAATTTCATATTCTGATAGTACAACTATAGTACATTAAAAGTTATTGATTACATTTTGTGTATCTGTTGCAGGTGATGCACAGGGATGCCAGATAAATGATACACAAATGCGTGCTGAAATTTACGTACATTAAAATATGCTACAATTAATAAAACATAATTGTTTGTTACTGTTACTGTTTATCAGATATTCTTCTGTGAGATTTCACTGCTTGTTTGTATTGCTTAACAGTACCTTCAAGCTCCGCTCCTCCTGGAGTACCCTCTAAGTATGCAAACATGTAATGTCGCACCTTAGTAAAGTGCTTTTGTATGCTCTCCAATGGTACAGACTCCAAGGCTGGCACAACATTTTTACGTAAAGAAACTATACTGTAGTTACAATATGCTTTAGAGTACCGCTTTGCTTGAGCCCAGACCCTTTCGATAGGGTTCAGTTCACAGTGGAACTTCGGCAGAAAATAGCATATATGTCTGTATTCCTCAGTCAGCAACCTCTCAATCCTGGACACTTCATTTTGAAAGTCAGGATGACTCCTAAGAATTTCTCTCATCTTGTCTGCATTCATGCCTTTCGTGTTAACACCTCGAAATTCAAGCACAACTCGTAATCCTTTTGGTACCTCATTGGGGTAGTTCATCTTCTGTACTTCTCCACCCCAGTGACCATCTCGCATTACCCGTTGCTTTCCTCCAGACCCTACATTCATCTTACTGACATCTAATGAATTATCTGCCATTGCAGCATGACAACTGCTGTGGTCAAAAATCCACACATGTTTCCAGCCATCTTTCTTTGGGTATTTGAATTCAGCTATTTTAATTGCCTTTCTCATTTGCCGCACAAATTTATCACTGGTCCAATAGCCCTCCTTTGCTTCGCCATATTCAAACAGAGTTCTTGCCTCCATTTGCATTGTTGGATCTACTTCACGTGCTCTTCTATACTCTTCTTGTGTCAAACAAAGGTACCCATTTATCTCGTCAATAAAATCTGAAACCATAATCCCAGATCCTTTACTTTTTGGTTTCATCACAGTTGTGCCTTTTGTTCCCCAAAATGTGGACTGGTCTTCGTTGGCCTGAAAAGTGCTTTCATCATGAAACAGCACAACTGTTTTTCTATGACTGTTTGAACCGGGCACCGAAGATCACTTGGAAGAGCAGATTTTGCGTCTTCAGTGGGTGCATTGCTTTGATTAAGAAATCCTAATCCAACCATTTTCCGTAAAAACTTTTGTCGATATTCAACAACATCTGCACGTTTGTGGCCATCTACAAAGCAACCCTTCTTAGCAGTAAGCACCTCAAAACCTAACTCGTGCAGCCAGTGCCTTGCTGTTTCAACAGATATTTTTCTTGGAAATCCTGGCTCCAATGTTTCGTTAGCAAGCAGACCCTCATTAATCCATTCACACAGTTTGCATGCAGTGAGATTGGGCCTGCCCTTAACTGCAGCATTTTGTCGCACATAATTACAAACCTTTTTATTCAACATTTCGTTTTTCCAAAGCACACCAGAACGTTGATATTGGCCTTGTTCCGTTTTGGGAATCTTGCAATCATTGTTGTAAAATTCATCTCTCCATTCTCTGATGGTTTTCTCTGATTTCCCAATCATTAACCCAGTCAACTCTGATGCTTCTGTCTGACCTTTACCGACAGTCTTACAAAGGTGATACTCCAAAAACATAGCTAGTGAATACTTGTCATCACGAGAAAGTTGAGCCACCCATTCTTCACAAAACACTTCAGATTGATGATGTGAGTCGGATTGTAGGCTGGCATTCAATTCAAACGAAGGATCTACGTCTTCATCGTCAGTATTGACAGCTTCAAACGAAAGATTGAGCAACTCTTCCATGGTTTTAGGCTCTTTCCAATGTCTCCAAATGCGCAGTCGTTTGAGGCGATCTCTAGTGCACTCAAGGTTGACAGAACCATTCCTCTGTCTTTTTCTCTTCTTCGGCATGTTAATAACTCGATAAAATGTCGAAGGAACAACAGAGAACAACCAGTTAAAGAAACAGCGTGTCCGCGAGTATTACGTATGTTGACATCATAATCGGATCAAAAAAAATCTTGAGACAAATTTTTTTCGGGCAATCGCATAACTCCATAATCCGTGGTCAAATTCGCGCAATTTTTTGTGGTTTCATAAAGGCTATTTATCATTATAAACAACATAATAAACAACAAACTACAACTGTTGACAAGAAATTTATGTTCATATTTCTATTTTGGTAGTTTATGCCTTGGTGCACTATATAATATATATGAATGTTAATAATCTTCTAAAAATCTGTTTACATTAAGCAATTAACATTACATTACTACACTCAGTAGTATTAACCATTTCCACCTTATTCAGTATTAAACACACTACATGCTTTCCAAAATCCATTTAAATGACCTTCTATTCTTGCTTTCAGTTTCCACTTAGTAATGCACACATTTTTCCACTACCACATATCAAATTATCCTTCTTCACACAATTCAGATCACCATCTACATGTAACAAAATACCAACACACATCAATATTATACACCCATATAAAATCAGTAAATCACACACACACACACACACAAACACACTAAACTACCTCAGGCTCGCCCCATGATGTTAAACATCTGTCTAGTAGAGCAGTCATTAAAATATACTCTAATGGAATGGTCATTGTGGTACTCTAATAAAGCATTCAGTATAGAATATCACTTATAGTCTAAGCCATTACATCTGTGTTAACTGTCCTAAAATTACCCAGTGAGTTATCTGCATGGCACACTGCATGGCACACTGCATGGCACACTGCATGGCACACTGCATGGCACACTGCATGGCACACTGCATGGCACACTGCATGGCACACTGCATGGCACACTGCATGGCACACTGCATGGCACACTGCATTGAGCTAATTGATCATTCATGTCATGCATTAGCATGCAGTTACAATCTAAAGCTAAACTTTTATGTTGAAAAATTTTTGTATACATCATGAAAATAAAATTAGCTACTAGCTATAATAGTCAGATATGTAACTCAATTAATTGGTAATATAGCACAAAATTACCTTTGATGTTAACAAAAAGAAGAGACTTTGCATATAAAATAGCCTCCAGATGCCATTTCAGAGCATCTATTTTCAAACGTTTCCCTAGGGGAGCATGCCTCCTGGCCCTTCTAGCTTAGCATGTTGTGTGTGCTTATAGCACATGCAGTTAAGTAACACACCAAAGCAGATAATCAGATCATATTAGATCAAAAAAAATTGAGTAATGTGCATGACTATGACCTTCATTGCAGTCCATGTCTGGCCGGACCACTCAAAATCTCTGGACCCTGGCCCTGCAATGGGTTGAACATAGATGACAATGAAGCATAATGGATAGTTCACTTTTCAGACGATAAGGGGCTGGGATGCGCTGCGCCATTTCAGATGCGGCATGCGTGGGTTCACCAGTCATAATAAAATTATTTACAAAAAAAGTTAACAAAGTACACAAAAAAATTTGGAATTTTCAACTAGAGTAGGGACCATAGCACATTGATAAAAAGTACTGAAACTTTACAATTTTAGCCTAGAATAAGTTGTATATCAATGGTTAATGTTATTAATACAAGTACACGAAAAAATTTGGAATTTTCAACTAGCACTGAAACAAGTTGGAGTAGTCCATGATATTAAATCACAGTAAAACAATAAGAAGTGTTATGTCCCTATTGTGCATTTCCGTTATGGTATCTTGAGCACAGTAGGGATACAGCACTTCTTATTGTTTTATTGTGATTTAATATCATGGACTACTCCAACTTGTTTCAGTGCTAGTTGAAAATTCCAAATTTTTTCGTGTACTTGTATTAATAACATTAACCATTGATATACAACTTATTCTAGGCTAAAATTGTAAAGTTTAATGTATACCACAAGTAAAAGTTACTCATGTTAAACAGGTTTTAAGTACATTTTACTATTGCTATATCATGAGACTAGTGGCTGGTACTAAAACCTCAGTTTACTGTTGGACATGGCCTAAAACCTGATAATTATTATGGGGTGTAGTCACTGCTAAAGCATCAACACATAACTTTTATCTAGCCTCCCCCACATCGTTATACTACACAGTACAGTGGAGATTAATATCAGATTAGATTTAATCAGAACTGATTAATCAGCTATTAGCCAGTATCGGCCCAATACTGATGATGTCCACAGCGATTGCGTTGTTGGACAATGTGCAAATCTTGGTTATAAGTAAGAAGCTGGTGAATAACCTTCATTCAGTAGGCTTCGTTGCTTCGTTGTGGCTAGGCGTTACTCAAAGGATAACTAACGAAGTTACTTATAGTAATAATATTACGTAATATTAGACTCGTTACAGTAACTATATTACTTAGGTAACGCGTTACATTTGTAAGTAAAGTAACTTGAGTTATATTACCCGTTTTTATAGCGTATTTCGTTATATTACTTAGTTACCACAAAAGTAATAATATTACATAACGTGTTACTCCCAACACTGTACCCTAATCCATAAACTGGCTTTGGGACTTGTTTTTACCGAATTTCTACTAATCTACAGGTACAATTATAATTATGGAAGTTTTTATTTGGCCATCTGTTACTTAGTTTGTAATATCTGCTTTTTATTATTGTATTGTAAATATCCCAAAGAAAGCCATAAACTGGCTTTGGGACTTGGTTTTACATTTATTCTTATCTACAGGCACAATGATGACCATGGAAGAAGTTTTATTTGACTGTCTCTTACTTGTTTTTGTAATACTCTAATATGGTGCACATTTTTGAGGACCAAGATTTCCATTGGTAGTTCTTCTATTTTATATTTATAGTGTAGAAATTAAATGAACTGAGCAGCTTACAACAGCAGTTCAGTGATAGGGTTAGGAGATCCCTGGATCAAACTCTGTTCAAACTTTAAAAATGTTTTTGTGCACCTTTTTTGCCACTTGGTGACCGTTCTACAAGAATATTTTAACCTCTTCAGTTTTACATTATGTTGGTTTTTCTTTCAACTCTGTAGCTGTCACTGCTATTTCTTTTAGGCCACAAAAGGTTTTAGCCGTGATGGTGTTAACCTCTACACAGTTTCAACGTATACGTGGTTTATCTTGCAGGTGTGACAAAAGTTTGATCCTTTTTTGTACTCATAATTCTGTGAAAGTGTATCAAATTCATACCAGACTTTGTACGGGAATTGACTTCAATATGACCTTAATGTTTGCCAAATCTCATAGTAATTAAGTTATGAATTTGCATGTTATACTGGCTTTTGTAAAGTGTGCGAATAGAAGAAAAATTATGCCCCCACAAAACATGAAGAAAAAAATATTGTCAAGGAAATTTGAAGTATTGTATTTCACAAATAGATAAAGTGATTTTATTATGTGGGATATTGAAAATAGAGGGCAGCTATTGCAAAGCTATTGCAAAGCCATGTGCTTTCAGGAAGAGATCACATGTATGAAAAATGTGTTTTCAATATACCCATGGTGTGTTGCACTGACTTTCTTGGTCACGTGATACACTACCATGTGTCTTGATTCAGTGTTAGGATACATGGACCCCTATGTGTGTTGCTACTACAGGTGGGTGATAGCACAGACAGAAAGAAGGCATTGGACAGTGGACTGCTTACTGTGATAGTCAAATTGTTACAGTCTCGCCATCCATTGCCAGTAAGATTGAGTTGTGTGTTCAGTTATTTTAATTAATGTATAATATTGTCAAAGTTAAAAGTGCTATATATTTTTTTTCTTTGTGTGACAATAAAACATACTTTGTGTGAATGTGACATACAACCCATGCATGGAGACACAATTTCCCTCAGTAGTAGCTTATAAGTACTGAGGGCATGATAGTGTTTCTGACCAATGTCCAATTACTTTAAATTTCAAGTCCAAAACAGGGTAATCATCCTATATTCACTACTCCTCAGTGGTTTATTGCATCATCAAGCTAATAGGTAGGTTTTTAAAGGAAGTGAGTCAAATAGTTGTGTGCTATTTGCAAGCTGCAGAGTCTGAACAGCTGTTCAGTATTGTACCAATATAAGCACAGTAACTATTCTGTAGACTGTCTTTGCTGTTGGGGACAAGATATGAGACTTTATTGAAACCACTTTTTTAAGTACCACAACACTCTGGCTGCTTATTAACTTCAAGTGTAAATGGGATGGCTGCAGGTTTGAGGCTGCTCATGTCCAGTCATGGATTTTTCTTTCTGTACCTTTTCAAACATACTTAATATAACATCTTTAAACAGGCTGTAGGACCAGGTGTCCTATACTTGTGCTGTAAAGCCTTAATAAATAAAGTAAACAACTGCTAGCACCTGTTCACATAACCACGCACAACCCATTACTGCTCCCTCTGTAAGGACTTGTGGCTGCAAAAACATTCTATAATAGTTAAAAACACAGCTATACCTGAAAGTGTTATCCTCCTTTGTGTCTTGCAGCACTTATGAACTCCTACCCCCATTAACATAACTGTCACTTATAGACAAATTAATGACTGGCATACAATGTTTGTAATATTCTTGTGACTTTCCATCATTGTTAGTCCAGATTATTGATTCAGTGGCTGCTCAATATTGATGCCTTCAACCTTGCTACATTGTTGGTTACACCTCAGGTCATACTCATTGCTACATTGTTTGCTACATTGTTGGCTGCGCCTCAGGTCATGCTCATTGCTACATTGTTGGCTACACCTCAGGTCACACTCATTGGCATATTGTTGGCTACATCTTAGGTCATACTCATTGCTACATTGTTGGCTACACCTCAGGTCATACTCATTGCTACATTGTTGGCTACACCTCAGGTCATGCTCATGTAATGGTTGTAACGCTGTGGGGAGTGCATTGCCTGATATGTACGCACGATGCCTGAGGGCGCACATATCAGGTAATGCACGACTTACAGTGTTGCAACTAATATGTTACACTTCAAAGTAGCTTTTTAAAGCAGTTCTAACCCTTTCAAGTTACTTTTACAGTAGTTTTAAGCTGCTAAATTCACTTTTAAGTTAAATGCCTTTGATGTGGTTGAGGGTGCCTTTAATGTGGTCTGGCATTTGTCCAGGATCCTCTGTGGTGGTTGAATATATCATTATTGTTACTATATCAAAGCTTCATATTAGCTCTTACTATAACACTAGTACTTACTATGTAAGGTTTTCAAAATGTATAAGAAACCTTATCACCATGAGACAGTTTTGATTGTGGGATTCGGTTGGTCTCAATTGAGAGCCACAGGAGGCTCAATTGTAGGCCACAGGAGATCACTGAAGCCCACAATGTAAAGTGGATGTTGGTTATATAGGTTTCATATACATTTTACTACAGTATTCAATAGTAAGAAGCATTAAAGCTGTACAGTTTGTGGAATGCAGTAATGAGTACTTTGCAGTGCGACATCTAGATGTTGCACTGCTAAGTGTGCCACATCACATTTGTAGCATAAAGAATTCCTTTGATCTGAGGTGTGAAAGTGTTACATGGCTACATTGTTGGCTACACCTCAGGTCATACTCATGGCTACATTGTTGGCTACACCTCAGGTCACACTCATTGGCATATTGTTGGCTACATCTTAGGTCATACTCATTGCTACATTGTTGGCTACACCTCAGGTCACACTCATTGCTACATTGTTGGCTATACCTCAGGTATACTCATTGCTACATTGTTGGCTACACCTCAGGTCATACTCATTGCCAAATTGTTGACTACACCTCAGGTCACATTCATTGCAACATTGTTGGCTACACCTCAGGTCATACTCATTGCTACATTATTGGCTACACCTCAGGTCACACTCATTACTACATTGTTGGCTACACCTCAGGTCATACTCATTGCTACATTGTTGGCTACACCTTAGGTCACACTCATTGCTACATTGTTGGCTACATCTCAGGTCACACTCATTGCTACATTGTTGGCTACACCTCAGGTCATACTCATTGCTACATTGTTGGCTACACCTCAGGTCACACTCATTTCTACATTGTTAGCTATACCTCAGGTCACACTCATTGCTACATTGTTGGCTACACCTCAGGTCATACTCATTGCTACATTGTTGGCTACACCTCAGGTCACACTCATTGCTACATTGTTGGCTACACCTCTGGTCATACTCATTGCTATACAGCGTTGGCTGCACCTCTAGTCACATTCATTGCTACATTGTTAGGTCACACTCACAAACAGCAATTAAATAGCTGTGCAAACTGTCCATTACTCAAAAAGTTAGCTTCTCATTTGTTCTTTTCTAGTGAATTTTGGATCTCAGATTGTACTCAGCATTGATCAGTACTTATTAACCTTCTGCTAATCATGATTAGACCATAGTACAGCTAATTTAGAGGTGTATTAGATCTCTTAGTCACCTGGCATGTTCACCTAGTCACCTACACATGTTCACTTAGTCACCTGTGTGCCCTCAAGAAATTTTGTACATAATAAACTATGAAGGGTTCCAGTAAAAAAGGCTATTAAATACCTTTATAGCAAATCCAGACAACAGTGTTAGGGTATTCCCTATAGTCTAGAGTCTTCGACCCTGCAACAAAATTCGTTAACACTTCACCATGAGCAAGGTACAAAACTTTTAATCCAGCAGCAGAACAGGACTGATATAGTACTTGCCAAGTTATTACCTTGTGCCAATGCATCAAAACTTTTCAAACAGCTTTTCTGGAGTTTAGAATCACTGTCGAGATGAATTTATTTAGCAGCGCCACAATGATTTTATTCAGTAGTGCTTAGAATCAATGCTATGAATTTTAAAGACTTTTATTTGAAATAATCTCTAAATATACTAAAAGTGCTTTATTGCCCTTTTTGACTGGAGCCCTTAAATTATAACACACAAAAAGCAAACTGCAGTACTTGGTGTCTTATATACACCATTGTGTGCATCAATGACCTAACTGTTGGAAAACTGGGTCTTTAATTTAACGGAGCCGGCTAACATTCCCTGTCATGACTTGTTGAGTAGGTGATTCCTCATTCTTAGGAGCAGAATTAATTTACACTTTTAATGCTTATTGCTAACACTGTAGTACTCTTCTTCTCTATCTTCTGCAAATGATTCTGGACAAATCGTAGACTAAGCGCATCTAGCTGTATCTGTTCTCTGGTTACGGGTACCCGCCCCTTAAATAATTATTTTTGTGGGTGCCATAGAACTTAGGATGAGTGTTCAGCCGTTTTTCGATGCTCTTTTATCCCATACTCATGTCGTGGCTACAAAGGTACGTACTTTAAACTATTGCAAAGTTTAGTCTAATAAGTTAAACACCGTGACCTATGGAAACTAGCAATATAGTATCCCCTCAAGCCCTTAGTAGCACCTTTGCTCAAGACGCTACAGCCTCAGATCTTCAGGGTTGCTAAATTGCTTAGTTCCCTTATAGTTTTGGTGTCTCACTAGTACTTATATTCTTTTATCATCATGGTGTTCCAAGTTGTGATAAACTGTGTTATAATTAGTAGGGTTGTATTGAGTAGGGTTATCATGGGTATGGCTAGTGTAATGTGTTATGTGTTAAACCATTCGCAGCCAAATTCTCAGAGACCACTGACCAAATTTCCGAATTGCATCATACTAACCATCTGAAACACAGAACTACTTAGTAAGCATACATCTAAATACTCGCAATAAACTAAGGAGGTCAGCTATATTGTTTTGTGTACATAACAGTAACCGCAATGAAGTATCGACCAACAAAGTCTAAACTGTGCCAGAAACCAGCCTGAACTAGCAACGGAATCCCAACTAACTATTTACAAAGGTGCATTACACTCCATATAATTATTCTATACACAGTGTGATCCATTCCACAACTGGTTTCTTTGTGATTTGTCCCATTTTTGGTGTTGCGCATGCGTATCTGCACTCATGTACACCATGTGACATCTGGGATAAAGCAGCTGACTGTTGACTTTACCTGTCTTCATCGATGTGTAAATATAAGCTACTAGTTTTTATCTCAAAAAACACTTCGCCTATTATAATAAGTTACACTTTATAACAAATGTGCACTAGTCCGGGAAGAATCCGGTTATCCCAGAAATGGGACCTCTATGGGGGTGTCCATTTCAGTACTAGCGCATCTTGTTTTGAAATACGTTTACAAGTTGTAGTAAGGCTACAGTTTATTCTAAAATTGAATTATGAAGCCATATGGTGGCAGTGGCCGTTAATGGGTTAAAGTATTTGTCTAGTGTTGTTGAGTTAGTATATTGTATTTGACTGGTTAATAGCTGTGGCTACTATATCTTTCAGCAAGGAAAACCCTGTGGCTACTGTGCAAAGGCAACTACTATACGAGGGTGGCTACTATTTGAGGGTGGCTACTATGGGCTTGTGTGGCAGCAGCCTGTGGTGTTTATATGGATTCACAAGTGACTGACCTTGTTTAATCATCCTTCAATAGTATCATTCATTTTAAATTCTCTCAAAAACGTTATTTCCTGGCTTGAAATAATTTCTTTTCCCGGTTTCTGCTTCAAAAGTGTCTTATCAACACTTGTATTGGTACATTCAGATACAAGCCATGGCTCTTATCCAAGGGTGGCTGTTATGACAATAATTCTAGGCTGTGGAGTGGCTGCTATCCAGGGTGACTATTAGCCGTTGAAATACAGTAGTAGGGTACTTGTCTGGTATTGTTGGGTTATTTAGATGTTCGGGTGCTTGTTTAGTATTGTTGGGTTATTATAATGTGTTGTATGTTAGTATACTTGTCTAGTATTGTTGGGTTATTATAATGTGTTGTATGTTAGGGTACTTGTTTAGTATTGTTGGGTTATTATAATGTGTTGTATGTTAGGGTACTTGTTTAGTATTGTTTGGTTGTTATAATGTGTTGTGTGTTAGGGTATTTGTCTAGTATTGTTGGGTTATTATAATGTGTTGCGTGTTAGGGTACTTGTCTAGTATTGTTGGGTTATTATAGTGTATTGTGTGTTAGGGTACTTGTCTAGTATTACTGGGTTATTATAATGTGTTGTATGTTAGGGTACTTGTCTAGCATTGTTGGGTTATTATAATGTGTTGTGTGTTAGGGTACTTGTCTAGTATTGTTGGGTGGACTGCTTATGGGTGACGATGATGAAGACTATCTTCCTACAATAATCAAAATACCGGTGTCACCTTTACTGAAGTTCTTAGAGTCATCAGAAAATGATTCAGGTTTTCGTGGTACACACACTACACACTCAAGTATGGATGGACAACATAATGGCAGTTTTGGTGATGGTAAGAGAGTGAGATCTGCTAGTCCGGACAATGCTGATCCTTCACGTACTGCAAGTTTTAGTAGTGGAACAGTCAGTGATAGTGACAGCTCACGCAGTGTGGGGTAAGCTACACTTGACTAGTGTGTAGTAGTGTTTATAGTGGATATGGTTTATCTGACCTTTGTTTGTAACAATTAAAAGTGGTTATTCTTTAGTATATGAATTTTTATTTATAGTGTAGAGGAGAGGCTGATTAATTACACATCTATATAACTGATCATCAGTTTGCGTAGTACTTTGTTAATAGGCCCCTAGGGACCCATGATAAGTGGCCTTATTAGTGAGCAGAGTGGATTATAACGGTCGGCCATCGGACATTTACCGACCAATTAGCTCGAAGACCGTCCAATTACCTACTGAATTGGTCAAGAATAGCCGACTGTTTTCCGCTAAAAAAATCAATATACTCTAATAGAACAGTCAGCAACTCTAAAGACCCAAGATAACTCCAGCTCACTAAAACAAACGAGCGTGTTGCCAAGCCTTCAGGGATCCGCTTGGCAGTGCCAAAACTTTAACATTAGCCAATTCCCTTTAACGCTATCATGTTTTCGCTTGGTTTAGTGGCCGAATTGGGCTAAATACAGCAGCCCTTAATGGTAATGAAAACGAACAATTACTGAAATATCTGTGTTACTCTACGCAATCATTAATCATGGGGTAATACACCCATTCGATACTCTTGGTTTCTATTATATACTCTTGACAATACGTATACTGTAGGAGTATGCAAGTCAAATGAGCTAGATAGAGGAAGACAGCCAAGCCAGCCAGAGCCTAGTAAGCCAGGTAAAGGAAAAATGTACAATACAAGTAAGTAAACAATGCAAGAAAACATACGACACTCTTTACAATACATTAGTACAAACAGACAGCCAACCCAACCAGAGCCTAGCAAGCCAGAAAAAATATAAAATACAAGTAAACAGTACAAACAAACATACTGGTATTAATCCTGTAATTGTGCAGCTGGCATAGCAGACTTCCTTCATGTTGGTGTCAGGAGTGGCCACCTTAATTAGCTACCTGCTTCACAGAAGACATCCACTGGGAGCTGGCATGGCAACTTGAGACTTAGTGTGCCAGCTGGCAACACTTTCAAAAACAAAGGAACAGTAGTTCGCTTGTCTAAATAGGTGTTTGAATCCACCTGCTGTGTTGTGGACGTCATGTGCTAACTGTTTTGGTCGGTATTAAAATAGAATCGTTGTACTGTTTCTATCACCTCCACAAAAACACCCGTCCATTATACAATTATGTCTTCATACAACATGGATTCTATTCCCAGTGAGTGTGAAGCCTTAGGCCATGTAGTTTTCTGAAACATTATTTATTTATTTATTCATTATTATTTATGATGTAATTTTAACTGCATTTCTTATTATTCTTAGTACTTGGTTGTATAATTATTAAAGTTTTACAGTGGCCAGCACTGAAGGTCTGACAGCAACATGTGCTGCAGCCGTCTATGGCTTAATCTACGTCTAAAAAGCTATTGTGAAGCTTTAGTTTAGCATACAAAGTTTCGTGAAATAACATGCCTCATATTTCACCTAAATAACTTTAATGTTTCAAGCCGATTTTTAAAACGACTTGGCCATTAAACAACCTAGCACTAAGCCACTTTGGTTCCAACCATATCTCACCTTGTAGAACAATTCTATACTTTTCTTTTACTGCTAACAACATGAAAAGTAGTGAAAATGCGTACCTGTGGACTACATAACAGTGATAAAATAATTATATATATACATGTATATGTATTGTGTACTACTTCGCATAATATTTATGCAAAGCAAATGTATAGTCCGTATATACGTACATACTACTTACAGTAGGTTGCAAAAAACGTTCACGTTTCGTAATCAAGATACAAGATAGTGTGTTGTGCGGCCCAAGAAGCCGGCACGCCACACCATGAGTATATTGACAGAAAGGAAGTAAACACGATTTTCATACCTTTGTAGCTCCGTGATCCCTTATCCGATTGAAACCAAATTTGCTACAAAATTGCCAGCTAGGTAGGGGAGTCTACATTCCAATTTGAAGAAAATCGCTCCAGCCATTTCCAAGATACTAGCGGCCAAAGTTTGGGTTTTTCTTTGTTTTTTTCTTCCACTTCTTCTTTTCGCACACTTGCAAAATCTGCCATAAAACACGAATGTGTGCTCCAATCGGGCTGAAATTTGGCACATTTAAAGGGCTCATTAAGGCGGATCTCAGTACCAACTTGGGTAGGAATCTGATGAACATTCATGGAGTTATGGCCGATTATTTGCGTAAAATAAGGTCGAAAGTCTGTCACACCCACGGGTAAACCCCCTGAAGGAATGAGTTGAAAATTGTAGATGGAGTAACTATCGTAGGAGTGCCTTTTTGTGGTTTGAAAGGAATCCAGGTAAAGGCCATCGACATATGCCCAACCTGTGTCACAATTACGTGATCAATTTTTATGAAAGAAAACTATTAGTTTTCATGCCTACCAGGTAAACCGCTTAGAGCAATGAGCTGAAAATCGGTGTGTAGCTGGAATAATCATCATAGAAAGTCCTTGCAGTAGTCAGAAGAATCGGAGTACAAACTATTGAGTTATGATTCCAAAGCTAACTATGCGTAGCAAATGCGAGATCGAGATACTCTAATAGAACAGTCACTCTAATAGAGCATTCAGCTACGTTTATAACTTATAGAATTGTATTACATTGCAAGTTATTATGTAGGGAGTTCAGCTACAAACAGTAATTTTATAGACAATTCAGCGACAAATATATCGCTGTAGAGATTCAGAACAATACAAGTCACACTGAAGAGAGTTCAGCTATAAACAAGTCACCCTGTAGAGAGTTCAGCTAAAGAGAAATTACCCAGTAGAGAGTTCGTCTACATAAACATAAACAAGAGATCAGCTAGAAACAAGTCACCCTGTAGAGAGACCAGCTAGAAACAAATCACCCTGTAGAGAGTTCAATTACAAACAGATAACCCTATAGAGAGTTCAGCTAGAAATAAGTCACCCTGTAGAGAGATCAGCTAGACACAAGTCATCCAGAGATCAGCTAGAAACAAGTCACCCTGTAGAGAGATCAGCTAGAAGAAGTTACCTTGTAGAGAGTTCAGCTATACCATCATGTAAAGAGTTCAGCTGCAAACAAACCACCCTGTAGAAACTTCAGCTACAAACAAATCACCCTGTAGAAAGATGAGCTAGAAGAAGTCACCTTGTAGAGAGTTCAGCTACAAAGAAACCGTCATGTAGAGAGTTCAGCTGCAAACAAATCACCCTGTAGAGAATTCAGCTACAAACAAATCACTCTGTAGAGAGATCAGCTACAAACAAGTCACCCTGTAGAGATATCAGCTAGATACAAGTTACCCTATAGGGATCAGCTACAGACAAATGACCATGTAGAAATATGTGTTGGAAACAAATCACTGTGTAGAGAGTTCAGCTAGAAACAAGTCATTCTGAAAAGAGTTCAGCTACAAACAATGAAAGTTCCAGCTACAGTTCAGTTATGTATAAGAAGTCACCTTATTACCTGCAGTATGTGATTATCATTCATTGTTAAATATTTTTAATTAGACAAAAAGCTGTACACAAAATTTCTTCCTTTGTTCCACATTTCCTGCAGAAAAGAAAAAACAAGTTAAAAGGAAGCACCAAAGCCAGTTTATGGCCGGCTTTGTGGCTTGCAATATAAAAAGAAGTGATATCTAAACCAAAACAGCCAAGCTGTAAAGAATGAGTGCGGCCCCCAGAAAGGCCAAGATGAAAAAGATGTGAAATCCAAGGTGACGGCCAAGAAATAGCTGTGATGGTAGGTTAATGGCAAAAATTTTAATCACGACAATTTAGGTGAATTTGGTGCCAAATCCTAATGGAGGAGGTAACGCAAATTCACCTGAATTATTGTCATTAAAACTTTAGCCATTAACCTACCATTACAGCCATTTCTTGGCCGCCACCTTGGATTTCACATTTTTTTCATCCAGTCTTTTTGGGGGCCGCACTCTTTTTTCACAGCTTGGCTGTTTTGGTTTAGATTATAATTACGGTGTGATTACTAAGTAATTACACATGTTTGTACTGTAATTACATTTTGACTGTAATCCATAATTTTGCAAAAAAGTGGTTTTTCACCAAAAGTGTTTTTTCACTAGCCATATTTACAATATATTCATAATTACCAATAGAGCATAATTCATAATTACGCTTTTGTAATTACAAAACATAAACTTTTTTGTGCAGCCTACTGTATGCTTGTCAATCCATTCTTTCCTTGCAAGAATAATCATTCCCCAAGATATATCAATTGAGCAAAGCCGGCTGAAAAGGCATGCGCTGCACTTTAAAAATGTTTATTATCATAGTAGTAATAATATATAAATGTATGCATTAGTATTGTTGTACATAGCTAGCTAGCTAGCAGGAGATTTAAAACACCCACC
Organism: Dysidea avara; assembly: GCF_963678975.1. Taxonomy (NCBI): domain Eukaryota; kingdom Metazoa; phylum Porifera; class Demospongiae; order Dictyoceratida; family Dysideidae; genus Dysidea; species Dysidea avara. The sequence continues at coordinate 39,323,060 of NC_089278.1, forward strand.
AAGCTATACCCACAAAGTGTCACTATCTAGTAATAATCAATGTTATTTATCCTGATCTTACCACTAAATGTACCTAGACAAAAGGTAACAATGGATCCTGCAATGTTATCTGTAGAAGATAGTTGGCTACAAGTGCACTTCAGTAGAGAACAGTGATGAGGGAGTGATGGCAAATAAATGGCTCCTGCACTGAGTTGGCTGATATAGCAACGAAACCAATCAGAACAGATCTCAGCATTGAGCAGCGATGAGGGCAATGGTGTCTGACAATCGATGTATTTTGCTGCTACAAAGAAGTGACTATTCTTGACACTAGCTGCAAGAACCAAATCCATGGTAACAACAGTTAGCTACAGGTTATACAGCTAGACTAAGTGAAGATAGCAAATTCCACTTCTGAGTTCAGTGACAACTCACAAGGGGAAACTTTAGTGACACACTGAAACTCTAGTTATAGAGTGAACTGTAGCTGCTTAAATATGAACTGTAAACTCTTTATGTATTAACTACATCACGCATTGCTTTTAAACTACTTTGTACCACGCTGTGTGGGAAGTTCAAAGGCACCACCAAAGCCATAATTTGTATGTGATACTGCTGTAGACCACATGTAGCGAGTGCATTGTAACTTGTAGCGCACTAGTTGCGGTTTTGCAGACTGCAACGAGTGCATTATAAGTTATAATGCACTGACCGCTGTGCAATATACAGATTTTACACTGGCTGCTGTTTTATACAGCATTGCCAGCAGCCAAAACTGCTACAACACTTCACCTAATAGGTGGAAAGACACCTCACACCTCGCAGTTCACTCGTATTCTTGTATGGTCTAACATGTATAAATTGATTGTGGGGCCATAATGTCAAAGGCAAACATCACCACCATGCAGCCAATGGCGATCAGAAAAGCCAACGTGGTGGCCACAACTCTAGGCTACATACATATAAATGTACTTATATAACATACTAGTCTTGTGCCATCTGTGCCTATAGTCCATCTTTGACAATGAGTCAATAAAACTGTTACACACTGTATTCTCTATAATTCTCACCAATACGTTTGATTTTTGCAACCAGTTTTTGTCTTGCCACTGTATTCGAGTTTAGCCAGTGTAGATAGTATTGCTTAGTAGTTAGGCTTTGTTTACTCAAACCGTCTAGTAGCTGCTTTCTTTTGCTTAACGGAATCATGGATGATCAAGTGATCATGTATGCTGAATACTACATGAACAGTGAATGTATGTTAGTACTATAGCCCATAGTACTTTGGTCAAATACAATATCTCAGGTGGCAGAGATACTGTATAAGGAGCGTCACTGCATCGTTCAACTCTGTCACCCACAATTGATGTTAGAAACCTGGCCTTTATAAGAAGCGCAGCTGTCCTATGAGAATCTCCCTGTCTATTAGGTGAATGGTATGTAACAGTTATATAACGTGCACTCTTGCTCGGTCTGTATAAATGCACTCATGCCTGTTGTATAATACCAATTAATTGCGCATTACTTAATACTATTTAACTGCGTGTTATGGATTGTATCACAGTACGAATATGATAACAGTACGTAAGTTTTTTATGATGTCTGCTGTATATTGCCAGAATAATAGGCAGAGCTTTTGGCAGCGAAATTAGGTACCTATAGGAGCAGCAACTCTTGCAGTAATATGTACCTTGACTACCTGCTCAGCTGGCCCCTTTATTGAGTGAGTATTGTGTTAGTACGGTCCTGCAGTATGTGACCACTGGCCTTGTTATTGAGTGGCACTATTAACGAAAATTAATCCAATGGAATAGTATCTGGAATTGCTGGACCTGGCCACTATAACAAGGTGGCCTTATTAATAATTTAGCCATTAAGTGAGGTTTCACTGTAATGTGTAGTAGGGATGATGAAAGTTTAATGCATGAAAAAGTATTGAGCAGAAGCCATCCTTAGAATCTTTCATGGTAACATGACATTATTAGTCAGGTACAATCATGATATTTGCAATAATCGTGATAATAAGCTTCACAATAACCTTGGGAGGAATTTTCAATATTGCTCAACCCTAGCAGAAAACTGGCTATAACTACAGCCCTACTTCAGAAATGGTTTACAGTACTGCTCACAGGTAACGTCACATTTACATGCACGACGCACGTGAGGGGCGCTCTATATAATGGCCCGCATGGATTCATCAAGGCTACAGTAATGCTCTACAATAGCTAACTTCACTCGAGAGCATCACACAAGACAAGAAAACAGGACTCACCTATAGTTTTGGGTGGTGGCGCTGGTTCAGTTCTGCCAGCTGTGAGGCCTCCTGTGTTGTATAGATAACTTGAGGCCTCAAGGAGGCCTCCTGTTCCGCCTGTGTTGTATAGATAACTTGGTCACTTTAGCTATTGACTTACGTACTGCAATCAGTATTGTAGTGGTTCAGGTAGCTACCATAGACCTAGATGGATTGGTCACCAAGTAATGCCTCAGAAAGAGTAGCTACGTAGTTACAACAGGTAGCTAATCAGTTTGTGCTGTTTCTTCAAGAAAACGTACTCTCTTTTGCCTGTGTGCGGTCACTTTGGGAAGATTTGCTCTCTTCCATTGGCGTGCACACAGTTACTCACGTGACAACAAAACTCTGGCGTTAGCACACTGTAGTGCTGGCACTGCCATGGCCGTAGCTATTATTTTAATGCCTGGCTGTAAATTCAATGTATTAAAATGAAATGATGACAGGGTGAGTAAAATGCAAACATGACCAAAGTTTCAGCTCTAGATACTGAGAGCTTTCAAAGTACAAAGTGGCAACAGCAGAAAAATCAATATGTACAGTGACAATAAACTACAGGTGCTTAATACAATGACCATAACTTACTAATGCAGTCCTCTACCAAGATGCAACTTACACCATTGGGTTCTCCATGAACAGATGAATCTATTGCTGGGTAAATTTTGTCCTCCAGGCCTTTTGTACAACCACCTGGGGCGAACGCTAAAACTTGAGAAAAATGATAGTGAACTGCTCACCCAACACAAGGCAGACTAACACCCATATCTTCTGTCTCCTTAGGAGTACTGACACAAAACAAAAAATTGGAACTCGTCTTCCTTTGGGGATCAGGTTTTTTTGGGTTTTTGGTGTTATCACCTTCCTTCATTGTAAAGCAAACGCTTTAAAAATTTACAGAATTTTTTTTTGATTTCATAAATATTCCACCCATTGCGTTTATTGCATTCTGCTGCCCTTGCACGAACATATGGGATTCTTGCAGATCCGGTCACAAATGTTAAGTGTTATATGAAGTTACTAAACTCAGTGGTGAGTGCATGTGCTCATGCGTGGCGAGTTACTCGTGTGGCTAGTGCTTATCCATGCGGTCTTCCACTGGTCTTGTGTAGTAAATTACAATAGAACGACCCTGCAAGAAGACACGAGCATTACTTGCAGTGCTCTACTTGTGACGTTACCTGTGAACTGTACTGTAAGTTTCCTTAAAAGAAAATCTTTGGAATATAGAATCCACACAAAACAGCCAAACTGTGAAAAAATGGTGTGAAAAAGTTATGAGATCAAAGGTCGTGGCCAAGAAATGGCTGCAATGATGTTAATGCTAATGATTAAATTTTAATTATGTGTGCGTTCTTAAAATATATTAGCATTAATATCGTTAATATCATTGCAACCATTTCTTAGCTGCCACCTTTGATTTCACAACTTTTTTCACCCAGGCATTTTATGGCTGCATCATTTTTTACAGCTTGGCTGTTTTTTGTGTGGATTTTACTTGTTTTTGTGCTTTATAAGATCCCAAAACCAGCCTATAGCTGACTTTATGGTTTGTTTCTACTCAAATTTCTAATCTATACAGACACAATGATGATTATATTGAAGACATAGCATTGTATTGCATGCTTTAGTGTAATACTCTAATGGCATACACATTTTGAGGACTTCTATGTAGAGCATACATATAACGTTCTAGTTCTACTGATAGATCTATTGTGCTCTGAGCGTAGCTGAAAGCGAAGCATAATGGCCACTTTACTTTTCAGTCAGTAGTTGACATGTTCAGACAAAAACATTAACTCAGGCACCATTCTTTCTTATGGTATAGTATGCGTCCACTCACCAGTCATAATAACAAGCATAAGGAAAAATTAGGAATTTTATGTTCGATTAGGGACCATAGAAAAAAAATAGGGAAACAAGGCAACGGATGTGTTTAGGTACAGACACTGCCACCACCTTTGTCCTTACTGCCACTGTTCAACAGTGTCACCATCGCTATTGTGACCAATTACTTATAATATAATTAATTTTACATTAACACTTTACAGTGACCAGCACTGAAGGTCTGACAGTAACATGTGCTGCAGCCTTACGATTACCTAACCTAATTTCAAGGACTTAGACTTAATGACTTGACTTAGTGACTGATAAGGTGTAACAGAAAAGGGGCCAAAGTAAGGAAAAATATGTAGTGAGTCACTGGCAGCACTTGCCAATGGCTTTCGGTATAATCAAGAGTATATAATAAAAATCAAGAGTATCTAACAGGTGTGTTACCCAGTGGATAATGATTGCATAAAGTACCACGGATATTTTAGTAATTGTTCATTTTCATTGCTATTAAGGGTTGCTGTATTTAAACCAATTCGACCACTAAACCAAGTGAAACCATGATAGTGTTAAAGGGATTTGGCTAATGTAAAGTTCTGGCACTGCCAAGCAGATCCCTGAATGCATGGCAACACGCTCGTTTGTGCAACTGTTGTTTTAGCAAGCTGGAGTTACCTTGGGTCCTTGCTACACTTTCTTTGTACAATAATACAAGTTTAACTGCAGGTTAAACAGTGCTAACTAGAATATTCATATAGCTAGCACTGTTGATCTGGAAATATGAACAACAGTACACAGTGTATTCACGTGCACCAACATAGTGTGGGCGGGAATTTTGAATAAGATTGAGGTGCCCACCAACTGGTTACTTAGCGACGTTCAACAGACAAGCCGTAGCGAGCTGGGAAGCTGTTTTTCAGTCAGGAATTATGAATGTTTTAGGACCTTCCTACTTTTATTCGCCAGCAGAACAACTCCTGGACTTGGGTGGAGGTGTTTACACTAGAAACAGTGTCGGGAGAGCTCAAATATGGACCACATTTGTTTCAGTACGTTACAGTACTCACGTAACTACTTTGCGTTTGTTACTCACGTAACTAACTCACAAGCCCACGGACGCCTAGGCAGGTAGTTAATATGGTGTATATTTGTTAGAGTTTGGCGTGGGCGCACGCTTGCCTACTGGCCGGGTGGGTCCAATGCAGAAATTTGGGTAGTGCCTCAAGGGGCTAGCTGCTTCGCATTGACTGTGACAACCTTTGGAATAACTCAGAAACATGAAACTATACTTTCCTGATATTACAATGGGAAACCAATGGATATTTGCCATTTAATGTGGGAGAAGATTCAAACAAGAGCACTCTGTGGTGGAAAGCCAACGTTCAATTACAACTAGAATGGGATGTTCATAGCTACAGCTTAATACTCTGCTTTTCCAGCAATCTAGACTTCAGTTGCTATGCAAGACCAATCAGGGATGGATCAATTTATCATGCTACCAACTGCAGCTTACTCATATTACTGTTTCTGAAACTCCACTTGATTGAAGAGCTTGAGGAAGAAGGAATGAGAAAAGAACTTTGTGTACCACTGTCCATTGGAGGTGCGACTATTGTATGGCTGTTCTCTTCTTTCTAATGCGGTATTGCATTTTTTAAGAGGGCCAGTGCACTAGCTGTTCTCAGAATTACTGGTATATTGTGTACTATCTATTATTCAAGTGATAGGTATTACTCAAATGGGACTCGGCACGCTTGTGGGACCAGCATGCTTGCCATTAATATGTGTTACGGAAAAGGGGACTGGCATGTTCACCACCATATATGTTACTTAAAAGATCAGGCACACATGCCATTATGCATTGGTTACTGGATGGTACATAAGATGGACTGACATGCTTGCCATTGTGTGTTATCCAATAGTGTGGCACAGTTTTTCCATCTCCTACACAGCTTCTTATGGTGTTCCTGTACTGTGTGTTCAGCAGTGTTAGGGCCCAGCCTTTGAAACTCAAACCTCCACTCAATCATAGTACTAAAAGTAATAGAAATGTCTCCACTGACTAGACAAAGTACTCCAATAGAACAGTCACCTCCACAGTCTGGATAACAGAAAAAATTTGGATAATTGCTGGCTGGATAATTGAGGGTCCACTGTATCTACAACACACCCATGTTATATCATGTTGTGCTCCTACACATTGTGGTTTTGGTATATATGATAGCTCATCATCTTCAACTATGACAGCTCGTTAACTGGCAAACTTTCTGTTATGTATTACTCAAGTAGGGCTGGCCATTTTGTTATTCAAGAGAGACTGGCACACCTACCATTATGACATTTGCTGTAATGACTCAAGTGGGACTGGAACATATATGTTGCTTAAGAGGGGCTGGCACACTTGTCATTATGTGTTACTTATAAGAGGCTGGTACACTTGCAATTATGTGTTACTCAAGAGGGACTGGCATGCTTGCCATTATGTGTTACGCAAGAAGGACTGGCACGCTTGCCATTATGTGTTACTTATTTAAGAGACTGGCACATTTGCCATTATGTGTTACAGGCATGCTTGCTATTATATGTTACATACTTATAAGGGGCTGGTACATTTGCCATTATGTGTTCCACAAGGACTAGTACACTTGCCATTATGTGTTACACAAGAGGGACTGGTGCGCTTGCCATTATATGTTACACAAGAAGGACTGACACGCTTTCCATTATGTGTTTCACAAGAGAGGCTGGAATGCTTACCATTATGTGTTACTTATTAAGAGACTGGTACATTTGCCAGTATGTGTTCCACAAGGACTGGCACGCTTGCCATTATGTGTTACGTACTTATAAGAGACTGGTACACTTGCCTTTATGTGTTACGTACTTATAAGAGACTGATACATTTGCCTTTATGTGTTACACAAGAGGGAGTCTGCATGAGGGACTGCTGCCAGCATGCTTACTCAAGAGGGTGACTGGCATGTTTGCCAGTATGTGTTACTCAGCTTGTCTACCATTATGCATTACTCAACTGGCATGCTTGCCATTAGGTGTTGTTTAAGTGGATCATGTGTGCTTGCTATTATGTATTTTTGGCATGCTTGCAATGTGTTGCTCAACAGGCTAGCATACGTATGCTTGCCAAATATATAATGTGGTAGTAACAGTGATAGGAGTATCTTTCATCTTAAAAACAGATCTACTGGCATGTTTACTGGAAAGGAAAGCAAAGTTTCTAGTCCAGTTGATGACTGTCACTCAGTTGCAACAATCCATCATATCATTTTTTTCTGCAAATGTTCTCTACACAGAAATTTTGTTGGCTCCACCTTGTACTTATCTCATATCACAAATAGTGGTACTCATGTATGTGAGAGCTCATTATCTTCAATCACTGACAAGCCATAAAGTATAACGATACTCTTCATCATGTTAGCATTATCATGTTAGCAATATATTTTATTTACATTATACACCTTATGTGTGGTGATACTGGGTTGTTATCCTGCAGCTGTGTTCTATCTTCATAATCTAATCACTATCGTGCAGTCCTTAAAAGGAGAAAGGGGCCTTATGTTCCACCCTTTTAGGAGTGTGATCATCATTTGGCTGTCCACTCTCTCTAATGTATTGTGTAGATAGTTGTTTTGGGTTTATATGTATGTAGGTGCTTCCCAGCAATCAATTCACTTATCTCACACCTTCTTGGTATTTATACAATGATTTACAGAGACAATGCTATTGGATTTTGATCACATACTGACTGATGGCAATAGGATCCAACAATAATGTCATCCCAACAGACTCATGTAATACATCAAGAGCTTCAGTAAATGGATATTTTACGAGGCAATTTCACTATGATTCTATTTATGTGATAAAGCTTTGGAAGTTTTAGTATGGATTATAGAATTTGCACATGTGATCCCAACATTGTCATACACTTAAAGACCCTATGTTCGTTGTTATATATTATATAATGACAGCAATTACAGCTTGTCACTATATCATAATTTTATTAAACTATTCTTTAACTTAAGCTCCACTGAAAGATACTGTAACATGTCTGGATCAAATTATGCTACAAGTGATTTTTACTCCCAGTGTTCGCTGAAGAGAAATAAAAATTTTCTCAATAAATACCTTCACAATTATTGCCCTAGCTCCTGGCACGTAATGGTACTGGAGCAGAATGCTGACAGCTCAAGTCTCTTGTATACACTATTAATGCTATAATACCTGTAATAACAATAAGGTGATGTGATAAATTTTGGATATCGGGCATACATAATAGTACAATGCTATTATTTGGATTTTTAATTGTTGACACAAGTATAACATTACTTTAAACCTTTGCTGATTTTTTCCCCTTCTTTTATAGTGAAGGATAGTGTGTTGTAAGTGGTCTTGTACCTCAAGTTAGTTGTTCATTTATTCATTGTTAGTCAGTGTAATAATCATAACCTTGCTGGTTTAGTAGTTATCGTCTCTGTAAATATCCATTAGTATGAAGTATTTTTCTACATTACTGTGACAAATGTGACACTTATTTACAACACCGTCATACATTATTTTCTAGTTTATATCATCATATTTTCACCTCCTTGGATCCCTGGTTCTATCCACAGTCCCCAGGTTCAACCTGAGATGAAACACGCCAAATGGTTTCTTAGCCCAAGCCAAGTCTGGTAAGGCACTCATTGGATAATGGCTCAGTTCAATGCCCCTGGACAATGTCGGAAATGCATGGCAAATGGCTTTCAGTGGTTTTGAGTTACCACGCGTATGCAATGTCAAAGGAAGACTCAACCTTATCCCGTGCTCAACTGATGCAGCTGCAGTGTGCCTCAAGCAGACGTCCATGCAGGAATGTTACAGCAATAATTATATCAGTTTCCACCTCAGATTAAAATAAAATGGCAATGACAGTAGCATACAGATTGAGCATCCACCATAGCTTTTTATTCTAATGTGACAGACTTGTTTGTTGGCTGTGTATATACTATCACATCTATGGGTATGTGACTTTTTAAATGCAATGGCTTGCTTGTATGGGTGTTGCCAGGTTCCACATTGTGTCTACTCATGTGGGTAATTAAATGCTGGCATCATTAATGCCAGCTTAGGTGGGTTGTTTACCACATGAGTTTGTAATGAAGATTTGTAGTGGCTGAATTGTCTCCCGGATCACGTGAACATCTCACGTGTGCCCTACACCAGGAATATGGTTAGCTACACAATAACAATACAAGACAATTCAGCCATTCCACCCTGGCACACTCATTCCTCCACACGAGCCTCATATGTATTCATATAATAGTATTGGTTGGTTGTTGGTCATAGAAACCGCAACTAGTTAACTGTTGAATACTTGGTTTAATCCAACAACTGAATGTGTTACAATATAATACTCTCAATAGCAGCTTGGCGTATTATACTGAAATACGTCAAGCGATTAGCCAATAAAATTAGTATTACACTTGTTGTCAAGGTCCCTTGATGAAAATCTGTAATACTAATTTGATTGGCTAAAATAGTGTGGTGTGTTTCTATTAGAAGTAAATGTTCGAGTTGACAACTAGTGTTACCATAGTGATAGATGCCCATGGCATAGCAACAATTTGGTTGCTTAGCAACGGTTGCTAAGTAACCGTTACTAAGGTAAATGTCACTTTAAGACCATAGCAATGGTTACTAGGCAATGGTTGCTAAGTGTGATTGGTCTTTTGCAGTGGTTATTTTTTGCATTTCTGTTGCCTAGTAACAGTTGCTATGGTTGTCGGATTAATTTGCAATAGGACAGATGGCTGTGGTATTCGGGATTAATAGTTCTCGCATTGTAAACAGGTAGGAAGAATAGTGCGAGGCAAAGTTAATCCCGAATACCACAGCCATCCATCCTATTACATATACAAATAACACGGAAAACTGGTGAACAAAGACTCGTTGCCACATATGCATTTCAAATTACCATTTTGTGTAAACAAACAATTATTGAAATATCCTTGTTACTTTATGCAATCATTAATCACAGGCTAATACACCGTTCGACACTCTTGGTTTCTATTATATACTCTTGCTATAATTTTATGTACTGAAAAAAAATAATAAATAAATAAGTACTAGTGGGTAGCAGTGAAATTTGGGATAAATACCATGAGTGTTGTATTGGAAATTTACCATTTCCAATACAACAAGAGTGGCATTTATCCCAAATTTCACTGCTACCCATGCTATTCCCAGTTAATACCATACTCGCTGCATATACGCATGCTGTGCATTAGCATTGCTATGTACGTAATTTGTCACTATGTACTAAACACGCATCAACACTAATTGGCACTACATTGTTAACATAAATTCTAGCTAATGAAATTGCAATTACAACTTTTTCACTGCTGTCAGTGAAATACAGGATAAATTTCACTGCTACTATTGAGACTTTTGTATGGGCAGTGAAATTATGGTATTAATAAATAAATAAAAAGGGAGGTTGCCTACACCTGATATACTAGTGGACATTTAATCCCTAATTCAGTCATAGGTAGCTATAGACTGAATTAGGAGTTAAATGTCCATTGCAGGTGTAGGCATCCTCCGTTGTTTCCAAACCTTTTTTTCAATGATCCCTAATTGAACTTACATTATACGTGGTTTTTATGAACCGTGGATATCTGTGATGTATTACTGTTTTGCAAAGGTTCAGGTTGAAATTTAATAAACATGTATGGGCAATAGTAATGCACTGTGGCTAATGAAGACTCGTGGCCTAATGTATTTCGCGGACTGGACTCACGGACTGGACTCACGGACTGGACTCACGGACTGGACTCACGGACTGGACTCACGGACTGGACTCACGCACTGAGCTGGAAACAGTTTTTAAACAATAATCCAGACATTATCCATCTCTTGCAACACTGGAAACCCCACTATCGAGCTACAACTACTGATACTGCTCTTCCTTACAAGTCTACAAACTAGCGCATGCACTAATTAATTAGAATGCACTTATGATACGTACTGGCAGTGATAAAGCGTGATAGAGGCTATTGTTGTTGTATAGATGTTTTCCTTTATTGTTTTGGCACTAGTGCTAGAGTTGAGTCAGTAACAATTCTTAGCAGGGTAGCTGTAGATGGCACTGCCCGGCGAGGTGATGGGGCTATACAAATAAACTGGCTCATCACTACAGCCCTAACACTAGTCCTAAGTACTGGAGCAACAAAGGAAAAAGATCTAAGCTACAACAACGGCCTCTATCACGTTTTATCACTGCTAGTACTCGTGCACTGTAAGTGTATTCTAATTAATTAGTGCATGCGCTAGTTTGTTGACTTGTAAGGAAGAACAGTATTAGCAGTTGTAGCTTGATAGTGGTGTCTTCAGTGTTGCAAGAGATGGATAATGTCTGAATTATTGTTTAAAAACTGTTTCCAGCTCAGTGCGTGAGTCCAGTCCGCGAGTCCAGTCCGTGAGTCCAGTCCGCGAAATACATTAGGCCAAGACTCGTTCAGTTTTTGTTGTATTAGAGTAATGAAATGATGGGTTACCTACTTGTGTACACTTTTTATGAAGTTTTAATCTTTATATTGCTGTAGGCCATCATTAACAGGCCAGCTGGTGACGCAGATGGAGGCAAGAAGTATTGCTCTCAAGCTGTTAGCAGCATCTTCTAGTCATGATAAAATGATAGCAGAACTGTGTAACTTGAAGTAAGTTATTTTGCTAAATTACTAGAGCAGTATACTGTGCTGTTGTAGTGCTTTAGCCTTGTTGGTAGAGATTGTGACAGAACCAGCTCAGAAAGACGTCATCAATGCTCTGACTGTGCTAGCCAATATAGCTAGTCGATCTGAGAGTCATTCTATGGTGAGTGGCAATTGCATTCTGCAGTGTGGTGTGTGGGTGGATGTGTGTTTGTATACGTACATGAGTATAGTGAAGTGTAGGATATTTTTTGATATTCATGTCTGTAGTGTGAGGGTTCCATAGAAAAAGGCACTAAATAGGGGTGTTTTCCTGCATTAATGTAGGGAAAATTTGGCAAGATTTAGTGCCAAGGCATTAAATCTTTCCTACACCAATATAGGAGAGATTTAGTGTAACAAACACTAAATCTTTCCTACATTTCTGTAGGAAAAGTTTAATGCTTGTAACACTAAATGCACTAAATGAGTACAGTACAATCCACTTACAACTTTCACACATGCGTGACATTTTACGTGTGGTGCCACACACCTTTCTGCATAGATGGTTATGAGTGGAGAATTTCATGGCCATGTGTGGGGAATTCTACGGCCACACATCAAGCCAAGGGCACACAAGGTAAAAGCCATAAGTAATGCATGAAGAACACAGCGTGGTCATTTAGTCAGTGGCGTATTTCATTACTACGGAGGTGCAGTGTAGCTACTTATGTATATATACTGTAATTTTGTAACCATTATGCTGTACTTATGTATAGCTACTTACCCTGTCTTTTCAATGTAGGTTTACTTACATCGCTATCTACTATACTCTGCCACCTGTCTGCTATAGGAGCAATAGTTTGAATCAAAATGTTAAAGTTTTAGAAAGAGCTCTTCTTGAAATGCGTTTTATCATACAGTACGATAGTACTGTATAGTAGGGACCACAAAGAAGTAGGCGTGGTCCACAAAATAATATCATCCAAAAACAGCCTCAGTTTCCCCTGACAATGATGAGGCAGCATTGGTTAGGTAGAACTAAGCCCAAACAAGCTTTCAGATTGACCCGAAATGCTTTCAACAAGTTGCTATGGAATTTTTAAAATAATTTATTTAACAGAATTTTCTACTGACTGACTGAGTAAGTAAGTAACTGACTGACTGATGCCTTCAGACAAGTGTAACTCGATAACGGCTAAGGCTACAGGCTTGATTTTTTCACTGTTCGATGTCGCTTCAGCCCGACAGGTGCCTTTTAGCATACCGCAGTACGTACAATGCATTCTTCATGGACTTACCAGTGCCCTTCTTTGTCTCCCATTCATCTTCGCTAACAGCGAAAAGTGTCAATTTGGCGATAGCACGTAATGGCTTCCCTTCGTAATGGAAATTGTCCGTATTTTTCATAGTGGCTATTTTGATAGCAGAGGTGCTTTTGAAACAGTTCTTGATTCGTACTGCTGTGTAATGGGTTGAACATAGCCGACAACGAAGCGTAATGGATACTTCACTTTTCAGATGATAATTGATATAACTGGGGCACGCGGCACCATTTTTTTTTCAGTATGCGTGGATTACAGAGGTGCTTTTCAAACAGTTCTTGATTCGAAATGCTGTGTAACGGGTTGAACATAGCTGACAATGAAGCATAGCGGATACTTCACTTTTCAGACGATAATTGGGGTGTGCGGCACCATTTCAGATGCCCGGTATGGGTGGGTTCACCAGTCATAATAATTATTTTCAAAAAAAGTTAACAAACAAGTACACAGAAAAATTTGGAATTTTCAACTAGAGTAGGGACCATAACACAACAATAAAAGTACTGGAACAAGCTGGATTAGTGTACGATATTAAATCACAGTAAAACAATAAGAAGTGTTAAATCCCTACTGTGCTCAAGATACCATAATGGAAATGCACAGTAGGGATATGACACTTCTTATTGTTATACTGTGATTTAATATCGTGCACTACTCCAGCTTGTTTCAGTACTTTTTATCGATGTGTTATGGTCCCTACTCTAGTTGAAATTCCAAATTTTTCTGTGTACTTGTATCTATGTATATTCCACATTTGATTCTTGTTCACGCCATTTCCATAAGTAGTTATATACGTTGAGGTCAAAGCTCATATACTGGACATGTCTAACCAATTACTACTCCATCTTCAAGAACTTATCAGCCAGATCCTACAACAATGCTATAAAATCTCCACACTAAATAACTAATAGGCATTAAACCAGTCTGAGTAGTGTAACTCATTTGTTCAAGTTTGGTCAGCTTGCTACATTGGATTTCCACTTAATTTAATAGCGACAGCATGTAACAGTAATACAGTAATATTTGTATTAAAAAGAGTACTGCACGGTGATGATTTGAAGTCTCCTCTAGAGCTGAGCGATACTGCCATTTTAGTATCACGATCGATACTAAAGTCACTATTGACGATACTGAATAGTTCACGATACTTATAAATAAGTCAATCATAGCTGGTGTTACATAATGTATTGCTCAGTATTCCTGCAGGAAGTCTTTAAAAGTAGCATCAAACTAACTACTATCATCCTTGTTTACAGTAACAGTTATTGTAACACATGCTTTGAGGTTATGTTATGGCGTTCACACCTTGTAACCAGGTTATCATTTACAAAAATTCTTAGCCAAGTACTGCATATCAAATAGATTTCAATGAACAATAATGTACAGGCATGGTGGTATCACGATAGTCAATAACAAAATATCACAATATCAGTACTTTCAAAATATCGCAATATATTGTTAAAACGATAATATTGCTCAGCCCTAGTCTCCTCCATAGTACAGCACACCTGAAAGTGATGACACTGAAGAAGGGCATGGTGAAGTGTAGTTATTATTGTTTGGTATTCACAGTAAACACTAGTACAAGTTCAAGCAATGAACTATAAAGATAAGTAGCTACTTACAACACATAAATTTAAATGTTTAAGCATCTTATTAGTAACCGAGCTGTACTTAGAACAACAGACTTCTGCGTTGTTCTCACTGTGCTTCTAGATGTATGTTAATAGTTGATAGATAGTGATCTTGTCTTGAAACAGGCCAGCTTCTTTCATGAGCTATGTCCATTCAAGAGATGAAATGTAACAGCTCAATCAAGACACTAGTTTAGCTACAAAAGAATTACGAGATCTGATGATGATTGATGAAAGAAGCTGGTCTTGCAGAAGAAATTGCCAAGAAGACAAAGCTGCTCAACTAAATTGCAGCAAGCAGAGTGGAGTGGTTTATAGTACATTCGCGTTGAGCTGAACCCTCAAAAACGATTAATAACTTACGATTGCTACATTGCACGGGCCTCCTGTATTGCTCGATACGTAGCGCTTCTCAATCCGCTAAAAGTATATTAAAAGCGCTTCATTCGAATGTAAGACTCTCTAGTTATGACACTGCAAAGTTTCTCCATACATTTTCAATGGGGAAGCCTCTAAAGCGCGGCCCTTTGATATTCATGTTGACACATGTTTGTGGCAAAGCCAGACATCACACTCCCGCCCTCAACACGCATGATATCACCATCTGTTATGTAAGAGGCTGTAATACACTTTTGCAAGAAAAAATAAACAGTTTTTGTGTGTGTAAAACAGAGTTGCGTGAGTAGAAGAGCTGAGGCCACTGTTGCATTGTATTTAGAAGGTAAGTGGCCCTCTTATCTTCAGGGGAAAAACCTCTTTCAGCCATTAAGAGTAAAAACCCAAATTATAACAGCTCAAGTACTTTTATCCAGCATAGGTGTACCTGCAAGTGAGGCAAACAACATGTTTTTAACTTCACATTTACCACACAGCTGCTTATTCTCTCCTATTCCCATCTAGTCAATTTGTCATTTTAATCCTTTTCCCATCACTTTGTGCACATGCCATACAAACCGTTTCAAATCAGCACCTGGTTCTCAAAGTCACATTCCCACAGAACTCTACAGAAAGTTTCACTAAATGAAATACTGTTTGTATGCATTTGGACCTATAATACCTTTAGTGACTTTTAAACACTCCTGCACTGATCAATATACACAATGTCTGGTATGTTCACCTTCTGCAAGCATAATAAAGTAACAATAACTTTGAAAGTGCATGCACTTACACTTCATCTGTTGTTTTTTTTTCATGTACTTTGCAGAATTCAATCCCAGCCATCCGATGACTCCTGGAGAACAACATACAAGTTGTAACACTAGTATTGTAAATATCAAACAATCTTACATCAGATGAAGTAGGCTCAGAAGAAGACTCGGACTCACTGTTGCTGGTGGTGGAGGAGTCATTAATACCACCATCACCATCTTCACTATCGCTACTATCACTGCTGACGTGAATGAGGAATCGTTCTAGAAGTTCCTCATGAAGTCCATCCTGTTCCCAGTAATGATCTTCGACTTCTTCTTGAACGTGCTTTATCAAAGATTACCACCTCTCAGATGTAACAGCCTCAAATCCTTGATAAACCAGTTCCTTAACTTCAGTCAAAGTAAACCTAAATAGATGCCAAACTATAACAATGTCCATAACAATGTTGATATACCTCTTGTTGTTCCGCTTTACGTGTCCTTTCACTTGACTCCAGGCCATCTCAATAGGATTCAGTTCACAGTGTGCAACTGGTAGTCTGACTACTTCATGGCCTATTATTATGTTAGCCGAAAGAACTGGGATCACAACAGTATACCAGAAAAAAGCCATACCAGAAAAATGTCAGAGCTACAATGTATACACTTAACATACCTTTACTTCCAGCTATCTCATCTATAGCATATCTTGGAGGAGCTTTTGCTCGTTTGATGATTTCCCACAGATCTCTTTTCAGTGAACTTTCTGGATATGCTATACCTGTGAATCATCATACAGTCACATACTGAAATAGTGACAGTATATACACACTGCCTTACGTTTCTTATCTAACCACTCTTTCAGCTGTGCTTTTCGCCACTTTTGCTTTGGTTGCTCCTCCAAGTGGCGACTGCAGTTAACACAGTAATGTGTACAGTTGACAAATCTAATACCTACCTATGGTAACTGGCATTGTCCATTACAATCAGACAATTGGCTGGTAATGCTGGAAGTAACTTTTCTTTAAACCACCTTTCAAAATTCTCTGCATTCATTTCTTGATGGTAATCAGCTGCAGATCATTTCTTGGCTTTAAAAACCCAATCACAACCTGAAAGAACAACTGTGTTTACTGGATACTTCACATCATAGAAAATTACCGGGAACCCATCCATCTTTGCCTCCAGCATGTAAGATAATAAAGCGCTCTCCTTTACCTGATGGCTTGCTATGTATAAATTAGGTTAAACAAGCATACTTTTGAAAGCTATTTAACCAACCTGACTCCTCCTATAGTCCCCCCAGTAGTCTTATCAGCCTCTACCCAGGCTCTGGACTTTCCATCATGCGCATTGGCCCAAGTCTCATCCAAGTACACCACTGGTTTCCCTTCAGTTCTGTTGCGCCTCATTCGTCTCAAATATTTATGACGCTGATGGACTATGCGGGGTTGCTCATAGTATACCCTGCATGTATGTGTAGTAAAATAAAAACACACAAACTGGTGCAATACTAACCTCTTGTCATTAATCGTTCTATGCTTGAATCCCATATCCTTCAATACCCTTCTAAGTGATGTTCTTCCCCCAGAGAAAACACCATCATTCCGAAGTTTTGACTGTAGACGGAGTAACAAAACTAAAGGCTCGAGCGTTCAAATTCACCCACCAAAATCTTCGACAGTGATAGATTTTCTTGTCGTATAACGAATGTATTTTCCGTCTGATTGCATCCCGGTCGAAACTGTCTGCATCGACACGGATTCATGAACGTTTGTACCTGCCATGACGATTAGATGAATAGAGTAGCCTCCTGCAAACTACTTTTGTACCTTTTTCTTGGCATAGAAAACCCGCCTTTCTTGCGGTACTCCATCCTCACTCTTACAATAGATGACTCTGAAATCCCTACGTGGCGAAATCAATACCAAACCCAGCTGCAAAGATATTTAATACTAGTGGCCTTAGAGATTCTCTGCTTCACATTGACGGAAACTTTAGACTTGTTCGCTTCTTGCTCAAAGTAGTTCCATAGCTTCATGAGTAGAAACTTTGTTTGGCTGTTTAACCTCTTTCCAAGAGGGTTTCGCTCCGCACTCACTAACGCTGCACTGGACGCCATATTTTCGACAATTAAGTACGCGCCCGTAACATGAGCTTACGAATAAATGCGTCATGAACATCATGTTTAAAGCCTTTGATCTTGTATGGCTTCTTAACCACCAACCCAGGATTCAGCTCAACGCGAACGTACTATAGTCCAGAGACAAATATAATGTTCAACAGTAGACCCACCATAATGTCCTATCATGTGCAGTCATGGTAGGACATTTCAATCAATCAGAGTCTAGTTAAATCAATGTCATTAACGCTATCAATTGCACACATTGGTGGTTGTTATTGTGAGCTAGCAGTTGTTACTAATTGAATGGGAGTAGGCCTAGTACATTCATGGCCGCCCCCCTTGGGTTGTAAGAATGTAGTGTCTCCTAGCAACCAAGTGGTAGTTATGATTAGCAGTAGAAACCATAAACTAATTGGGTAGTTGGAAAAGGTGGATATAGTCGGATGGACACGAACACAGCCATGAACATTTTCAAAATACACTTTTACATTTATACAACAGTTATTTTTCATACCTAATGTTGTTCTATACAGTAGTCTGCTTCCAGACATAGAGATCGACTTCGAGTAGTGCTTATCTATGTATAAGCGCATGTGCAGAGGATAGACTAGCCAGCTACAGAGTACCATACACCATATACTGTTGTACACATGCTGCAGAAATCTAATGCATACTCACTGGCATGCCCCAACTTAGCCTCACAAGCCAGAACCTTAATAGGTATAAGCGCCTACACCTTATACTGAGAGCTGACTGCTCTTGGATCTGGCTTACGATAGTAATCTAGATGGATCTCTACAATTACATAACTGCATATGATTTCTAGAGCATTTGTATAGCAGTACATCATCTATAATTACTTGTAGCGTGCTAACCAATCCTCTGCACATGCGCTTATAAATGGATAAGTGCTACACGAAGATCATGTCGGGGCCTAGAAGCGAAGACTACTGTACGGAATGAAAATTAACTTGATGTAAAAGTGTATTTTGAAAATGTCCATGTCTGTGTCCACCCATATCTGCCTTTTCCAACTACCCAAACCAAACAGATAAACTGTATTCCTTAGGTTCCATCCCTTTTCTTTTGATACGTAGCTAGGACATTATGTCTGAACAAACTGAGTTATGGTCAGACATGCAGACTATTTGGATGGCAAATGTCTGGTGACCAACCATTATATTTGTTTCTGGTTTAGTCACACCACGACTGAGTACGGTAGCCGTAAAAATGAGTTCCCATTCCATTGCATTGCACTACCAGTACCATTCCACTGTCATTTCGATACCATTCCACTGCCGTTGCAACGAACTGAAACATCTTCAAAATTGGATTATTTGATGCCTACTGTAAGCACAGCCAGACTGAGGCCAGAGCATCCAAGGTTGTGGATAGTGATGGTAACGAGGAGCAGTTGAAGGCAGATATAAAGAAGCCAAATGAACGATATTGACCTGTATTATTGCAAAAAGTTGTTACCATAGATTCCCTAAAAATTTGACAGAAATAAAATTATTTAGTTTGTGTCTGGGTGGATACTTAGAACAAATATGTACAACTGGTGTTGTTGCAAAATTTTCAGGGATGTGAAAGAGAAACCATTGTTATTATTGATGAATACAGAGAACAATTCAGTAGGATGAGTCCACTGACACACTCAGCCACAGATGGGTAAACCCCACAAGTAGGTGTGGCAAGGAATAGTAATAATATTCCTTTTTCCTTGCAGGCATAAGACTTTGAACTGAGTTCAAAGGGCTCTAACTTGGCTACCAAGTTATTGCTCTTGTTATAAATAACTAAGCTGGCATGATAGGTGAAACAAGTAGAGAAGGGGAAGTGTTCACTTGCCAGCATAAATCAGCATACAACGATAGCACACATGATCCAGTGAAAAACTTAGACAGCTCAGAGGCCAGAAAAGACCTTATTACAATTGTATATAAACGGCCTGAAAACAAAACCACAGGACAGCAGCTTAAATGTCAGCTGTTGTAGGCTGGGCACTGCCATGCAAAGTGCACTTTGCACCACATTGAATACTCCAATGATGTAAATTCACTGCTGTAGGAAGAGTGTCAGAGGGGCAGCTTGCAGAATGAAGGAGCATTGACCTAGATTGCATCCAAGACCAATCTATTCCAGGCCTCACAACAGGATTCCAATGATTTCGAGTCTTGATACAGATAATGTACCTGATACAGTTTGTGTACTTCATGACTTTGTTGGTTCTTATTAGTTTGATGCTAATTATTGCTCGGTTTCTTATTACAGGGCAGAAACGTTGCTGCACATGCCAATACAACACCCATAAATCAGAGTCACACAAGAAGTCATCACCCAGGAGGTCAATCTTAACATGGTTAGGGGCCACAAATATTGTTTTTCTGTATATACGATGAACCAAATAACTTAGAAATGATTAATAACCACAATGAACAATTATATTAATTTGTATAGTTGCATGATAGTTGGCAACTAAACTGGTGTCAGCAGTTGTCAGGTACTGGAGTCAGCAGTTGTCAGGTACTGGAGTGTTGCACATTTTTACAGCAGACAGCATTGATATCGCATTTATAAGGACTGTTGAAAAAATAGCGTACTTTAAATTAAAAACTTTAATTTTTTTGCCGCATACGACATTCACGAGGGGATACCAAATAAGTAGAGGTGTCAGAATATATAGTATAATGAATAATAATATGTGTGTATTATGTACATAACTAAATATCATACATGGGCCATAAAGCGGCATTTTTGATGCCCACGATGCTGTACAGGCTCCATCAAGAGCAAAGCTGGTGACTTGGTTGCTGCCAGCCAATTTTCTACATACCTTAATATTTAGTGTATTGCAAGCTTTAAATCTTTCCTACATTATTGTGCTGGTGGCACTAAATTTTCCCTAGGAATGGTTTAATGCCTAGGCACTAAATCTTTCTTACATTAATGTAGACAAAATTTTTCATTTAGTGACATTTTATCCTAGTCTTTAGTGTAATATGGTGTGTTGTATAAAGTCATGTTTGCTTGAACAATTCCCTTATTGCAGCTATATCAGTTGGGTTTACAAAACAAGTTGAAGGGATTATTACAAGCTGGTCCCAGTGTGAGACATCAAGTGCTCAGATTGCTAGTGTATACTGGTGGAGTACTAGATGACCAACATGATAACCTGTTCACTATTGGAGAGTATGGTAAGTCACTTCTTTACATCACAATGTATTGTGTTGTGTGGCCCAGGAAAGTTGGTGCTGACATGACAGATAAGTGTATATCATATGCAAACAATGATACTATCTTCACACATGTCTATAGAATGAGGGTGATGTCTTCTCTAGTGTGTTAGTTTGGTCTTTTGTGCCTTCTCTCCAAAGGTTTGCTCACATTTTCTCAGTACCTTCAAAATCAATCCCTAATTGACTTTAGCATTTATATATATATAAAGCTGTCTGTCTGTCTGTCTGTCTGACGGTCACGCTGCTTACTCACCAGACTTGGCGCGAATCGACATAGTCTGTGCTGATAATGAAGCGCTCATCATCCGCCTACTCTAAGATTGTTATCACGAATTCACGCGTGCTTCCGTTCGGTCTCTACAGTGCGTAGAAGGCCAAGGTGTAGAGAAAACTTGAGCAACATTCCTTTGACAACCACAGCACATACTGTTCAAGTGGTAGAACGCCTGACTAGCGTGTAAGAGGTCGTGGGTTCAAATCCACGTGTTGACAGCTTTTTTTCTTTCTACTCAGTACCTTTTTGTGAACACCTTTTTAAAACATGACTTTTAGCTCATCATATCTTGGCATGCAAAGCACGTATCGAGGCGGGACTTTAGCGAAATTAAACGCCCATCATCTGGCAACTCGAGTGTTGTTGTAGCAAATCAATACGTGCTTTTGTTCGCTCCTTATAGGGCGATGAAGGCACTGGTGTAGGGAAGGATCACTGAAAAGTTGAGCTACATTCCTGTCAAAACTACTGATAAACAACTGTGGCGATTTGTGCACCTCAAGTTATTATAACCAGCCAGGGTTCAATCCCCGCCTAGGTCATAACTTTTTTTTTCACTTTTGGGACCTTTTTGATGCACCTTTTTGCTCTATCTGTTCCATGCAAGTCTTCATCTACAAACTCTTATGATCGGTTTTTCAGCACTGGCACTGAATTACCTCACATAATAGGGACTCTTATAGCACTTTTGGGACAGGGCAGACAAATTGCCAACATATTTGTCCATCTGTGTGTTGGTCCAGTGTGTTGTATTAGAGTAGGTAAAAGCTTCTTTCACCAGTATCCAGAATATCTACATCTTTGTTTTAAGCACATAGGTGTGCACTGACATGAAAAACTGTTTGTTCAGACTTACCTCAATACTGCTGTAGTAATAGGCAGCTTGCATGATTGAACAAATACTACTGTGCATCTGAAAAATGATAATACCGGAACCATGCAGATCCATAGTTTACACCGAGGAACTGCATCTGACCTGGCACAACTGTTTCACTATCCTGCTTACATGCTTTCACTCTAAAGATTCATACATTACCTTATTGGTCAATTACACTGCAGGTGTTTCAAAACTGGGTTTTTGTATGGCAAGAGGTATGTGTCACTGCAACATCAGAACTGAAAGTGCATAGGACAAGTTCTGAACTTTTGCTTGCCATGCAGTAACTATAACTGCAAATTGTGTTGACTTTAAATTATGCTCAAGTTCATTTCTCTTTGTGACAGTCGGTAAGGTAAACATCAAAATGTAGAAACTGAAACTGTACCGTGTGTACACAACCTGTATGTAATGTAGGGTATACTGTATACAATTGCCTTAGCTCGCATGCAGTTTAACTAATTAGCTAGCCTTGCATGCATGCTTCACTATAAATTATTATGTACTGCATAAGGATCATGTACTTTAAAGCACTATCGACATACATGCTACACAGCAAATATAGGACACTAATATTTATGCTTGGTTCCCAATATATTAATTATTGTTGCATTAGTTCTCATGTAAAGCAGCAAAGGTTCCGTTTGTTCTATACAGCACGTTGAAGTCACTGGTAGGGAAGATGCACTGAATAATTAAACTACATTCCTGTCAAAACCACAAACAATAAACTTTAGTGTTTTGCATCATTAATGACATAAGAAAACCTCATGCTCTTTAAAAAATGTGACATCACCATGTACCCTACATAGCTACATTAGCAGTGCTGGTGTTTAATGCTTAGTCCCTCTTCGTGGCATTAAAATGTTTAATGTGGAGATGGTCCTGCACATAGAGCAGGTACCAATGCTAGTATGTATATAAGTTGAAGTTTAAAACATAATATTTGAGCTGTGAAAAGAGAACAGCATTGACAATTGGCCATTATAAGTTGTGATACTAAAATAGTGGCCATGTTATAACTCAGCCATTTCTTAGCTGCCATCTTTGATATCACATCTTTTTTTTGCATTTGAGGTTCTCTTTTAAACCCCCCCCCCCCCCCCCCCCCCTCCAACAACTTAGTATTGTGTTGTTATATGGTTACACAACGGGCATGAGTGCTCTGCCTGATATAAACACACAAGCCTGAGGGCTGTTATGCCCAAAGGTGAGTGTGTTTATTATACAGGCAGAGCACGAGTGCACGTTGTATAACTGTTATGTACCACTCACCTAATGGTTGGGTAGAGTCTCACAAGACAGCTGCACCTCTTATAAAGGCCAGGTTTCTAACATTGATTGTGGGTGACAAAGCCGAATGCTGCAGTGATGTTGCCTCTACAGTATCTCAGCCACCCGAGATATTGAAAGCTAGTATGCTATGGGCTATAACCTGCATTCGCTGTTCAACTCCCATCATGTAGTGCTCAGCATTCAGCATACATGATCTCTCGATCGCCCGTGATTCACTTGAGCGAAAAAAGCAGCTAATAGTTAGTTTAAATAAACAAAACCTAGCTACTAAACAATACTAGTTTAATTCTTACTATCCACACTGGCTAAACTTGAATCTGGTGGCATGACAAAACTGGTTGTACAATTGAACGTGGTGGTGAATATTATTTAGAATATAATAGTTTTATTGTTGAAGTGGACCACGATTTAATCTGGGCTCAGATGGCACCAGACTAATAAGGTGTATTTAAGTATATATATATATATATGTGACCTAATTTTAGAAAATCGTTGATATACGCACAATAGTACTTTTGTAATAAAACGCATTCAAAAACGATGGGTAAAAAATGCAAGCTTCAGAAAAAATTTACGGAAGTTTTTATCGCCTTGTTGGTTGGTGAATTGACACTCCAGTGGATAAATCCTGCATGGGCATCATCGTGTTCCCCTATTCATAGGGAGTTCAAAATCCTTGTTTCATCTTCATACACAGGTGGGTTTCGGAGCTACGGACGTTTGTTTACACTGTGGTGATGAAAGAATTTACGACGATATGAATTCACCTTCCTTCCGGATCACAGAAGAATATTTTTGGCAAAAACTATACCTTGGTGGATGCACAAAGTCATGGCGAATACAATGAGCAATGATTCAACTCCGTACACTGTTGTATCAATAAGTTATGGTGGTTTATGTAAGCACCTGTATATTATTTTCTGGATGTCTTCTGTACGTATAGATTTATTTGTTTGTCCTGGTGTCTACTGCTGTATTTCCCACACTGCTTATCTTATGATGCTGAAACTTAGCCAATCCATTCCTCTGTCCCTGTAGACAACAAAGAACCAATAAAACAAATTTTGATAAATGTGTGTATATCGATGGTTTTAGGTCACATATGTAGACTAGAGTCGTGGCCACCGTGTTGCTTTTTCGATCATCATTGACTGCTTGGTAAACATTATACATATTGGTGACGTTATGGCCCACAATCAACTTTTACATGGCAGGCTATAAAAGAATTCGAGTGATCTGTGAGGTGTTTTTCCACCTATTTCAGTGGGGTGTTGTAGCGGTCTCAGCTGCCAGCACGTGTGCAATGCTGCAGAAAACTGCAGCCAGTGCAACATTTGTATATTGCACTGCGGTCGGTGCATTGTAACTTATAATGCACTTGTTGTGGTCTGCAAAACTGCAACTAGTGCGTTATAAGTTATAATGCACTCGCTGCAGCCTGCAGCAGTGCCATATACAAATTATGGCACTGGCAGTGCCTTTGAACTGCCCATGCAGAGTGATACATACACCATTATATGACTGTGCCAGGAGTCCATGTATAGAGGGAAGAGAGTGTTCATTATACCTTATTAAATATGAGCCTTTCAACCCTTTCGATACCGCTAACGTACCAGTGTGTTGTATAGCATATACCGTGTAATCTCACTGACGCACTAGTGCATTTTTGTTGATTTCCGTTAGCCTTTTGAGCCTACAGATCAACCCAACAACAGTATGAACACACAACTACCACTGTTTAACTTGATATACAATGGAGAATAAAATGACACTAGAAGCACGGCCCTAGCGATTAACACTGAAACTTGTATAGCACTGAAATATCACAGGAAAAGTTGCACACTTTTCTAAAATGCTTCATAAGTCTATTTCTGTAAGTCAGTTTGAAAAGCAGTAAGTTTCAATAGACTCAGCATTAAATTCTGCATCTGGTGATTTATTATATATCATATGATATGGTTGCACAATCAAACATGGTGGCCAAAGATATTCCAATAAAGTGCTGGCGCAATTGTGCAAATGAAACGCTTTGTAAGTTTGTAACAGAAAATAATACAGGAATGAAACCTAGATGTTCATGTTAAGATATGATGAATGATCCTTCTCAGGCATGTTCTACAGGCAAAGTAAACAATAAGTGAGTTTTCAAGGTGAAGGAATAAGGAATGCACGTTTCCTTAACTTGTAACCTAGTTGAACTCTACAGGGTGACTTTTTGTAGCTGAATTCTACATGGTGACTTGTTTGGGGCTGAACTGAGTTGTTTCTAGCTGAATTCTCTGGAGTAACTTGTTGTGTAGCTGAACTCTCTACAGGGTGATATGTTTGGAACTGAACTCTCTACCTGGTGACTTGATTGTAACTGATCTCTCCACAGGGCGACTTGTAGCATTGCTGATCACTCCAGTGTGGGTGATGTTTTGTAACTGAACACTCTGTAAGGTGACATGTTGGTGGCTGAACACTCTGTAAGGTGACATGTTGGTGGCTGAACTCTCCGCTGGGTGATTTGTTGTTAGCTTAACTTTCTTCTCTACTGGGTAACTTGCAACAAAGCTAAACTCTGTAGAGGATGACTTATTTTTAACTGACATCTATTCTCTACAAAGTGACTTAATGTAGCTGTATTCTCCAGCTTTGAAACTAGGTCACTACTACTGACCTGGATTACCCTCTGACCCAGATAGCAATCCAGGTCAGACCCAGCGGATGTGACCCAGATTAATCATAACTTAGGTGTGTGCCAAGAGCTACATTTTGAGTGCTCGACTAGTGCATTAAGTACAAGGGTAGCTATATAAAACTCAGCAAGTGACTAAATATCCACCAGGTATAGGCGATCCTCTTGTTTGCAACCTTTTAGCTATTTCATTACTTATTTGCGCTAAGTTTGTCCATTCATCACTGAGATATGCACCTTTAAACTTTGTTTTAGGATTTTTCTTCATCCTGTTCTTCTTTTTGCTCCACTTAGAAAGTCGCTCTAACTATTCGTGGTTAGGTCAAGTTTATCTTTCAAATTTGGAGTGCGGTATGAGCGTAATGCAGCACATTACAGTCAAAGTTTCGTACACATTGGATATAGAACAAGGGAGTTATGTGCAGTTTTTGAAAGGTACAAAAACAATTATTTGTCACAGCCACAAGGTAAATTGGTTGAAGTAATAACACAAAAATTGGTTTGTACATGGAGTAATCGTCATAGTGAAAACCTTTTGTGGTTTAAAAGAAATCGTACTAACGATCATGGAATAATTGCACTAATGATCATGAAGTTATAATGAAAACTCCAACCATGTGTAGAACTGGTTTATTGTGTTTTCTTAGCATAGTTGCCATGTCTACCATGCAAAGTAGTTGATGTAAAACATTTAAAACAGTGCGACTATAAATCTCTCTGTAGCAGACACTTTTAGAGTAAGAATTTATAGGTCATTATTGCAGCAATATTGAAGTTTAGGTCTTTCAAAGGCAAAATTGTATGTGGACAGGACCTGTTTAGCTGTTGTTACATTATTGAATTTGTGTCACTGTAGATATGTTTCAAAAGTTACTTTACGTCCTCGTCATTAATAAAATATACTGAAGTTAAACACTCTTTTCTATTGTACTTATTGTATTATCACTATATCATCTTATTAGCTTATGCTATTGAAGATCACATGATCTTGGATGAAACTGGTGATCCACCATTTGTCAGGTCTGGTAACTAAGGTGTTATTTTGTGTTGTCATTGTGATTTGTTGACAGGGGGGCTAGTGTGGAGCGACTGGTTGAATTGTTAACTAATAACTACCGGTTGCTATGGGAAGGGGTAGAGCTTAGCAACAAGGATAAATGGAAGGAGGTGTTGGGAGCAATCTCAGAACAAGAACTGTTGTTACTGACAGTAGTAGACTTCTGTCTGACAACGTATCATTCCTTCATGGAGCCAATCATATTCCTTCGTCTCTTGTTACATCGGTTAGTTGCCTTATAATGGTCATGGCAGGTTACTGGTTTCCTAAATCCTAGATGAGCACACACTTCAACAAATGCATGTTTAGCCTGGATACCTATAAATTAGCTGTTTGAGAACTTTGTCTAACTTTGGACTTACCCTCTGCACAATTAAATTCAACTTACCAAATATTTATATTAAGCATTGAAAATAATTATTTTTCTCTCCCTCTTGCTTTACATGTACGTCCTTTCCTTTTCATGGTGATTAAGTGTAGTTTTGTAAATCAGCTACTGGTAGTCCTTTTCTTTAGCTGTCATGCACTCCAATTCAATTATTATACTTAATCACCGTCTTAAAAATTGTTTTTGTTTTTATCTGAGTGATTATGTACATGCTTGAGAAACTATATTAAACATTTTTGCAACTTGTTATCACAAGTTTATTTGCTGAGGTACAGTGAAACCTTACCTCTTTGATATAGACCACCTTGTTACAATGGCCATCTCTAATATATCACTGCTAAACTGTACTTTATGTCCTTATTAATAAAGTCACGTCATAATTCAGGCCAAAACTTTTGGTCCCACACTGGTGAAGGTTTCTCCAAGGCTGAATAACCACTGTTACAATGGACTACTGTCGTGACTTTATGAAGTGGTAAAAAATGGCAGTTATGGATTATATAGCAGCCATTATGTTCTCACGTGAGATGTGTTTTGCCATTGATTGATTAATTTATTCCAAGTAAATAGAGCGAGTTATTTGCTATTTACACTTGACTGCATGTTAGCAAAGCTCAGTAAATTTGAATCTTGTGGCTACACAATAATGTCATGATTTATCCTCCAATAAATGTAAGAGAACCACATACAGTAGCAGTCAAAAAAAGTTCCCGTTGTGTTTGCCTCAAACGCAACGCAATTGCTCCGCTTTAAGAAGGCTTCCAAGAACGCAAACAGAATGCAAACGCTTCACAAACAAAAAGGAGTATATGGTGGTAAAAAGCTTCGTCAAACTACAACAGTACAGCGTAGGCTAAGCCATTGATAATAACAGCTGTTGTCTATACGATTTAGTTAATAGTTGAAGATTAGTATAATTATTGTTATAACTTAGCTGTAGAACGAATGATGTTTACAAACAAAAATTATGCCTAGCTTGTACTCAATCCGATGGCTACCATAGTTTATGTAGCTGTTTCTAACCCATGTGTATCTATTTCTTTTTATCCAGCTAGACAACTAACGTTTACTTTGCCAGCAGCAGCAGCTAAGGGAAGAGGAGTTACAGCCTACCAGCTGAGGACGAAACTCTTCATTCTTATGTAGCTAGAAATATTCATTTAATGTTCTGTGTATACTAATATCAGTATGAGGAAGCTCTTTTTATGTAGCCGAGTAGTGGCTTTGCCCCAACTGACACTTCAAAAAACAAAAACTCTTACTGTTTAAACCCCCATGGTCACACCTATTTAGTGATTTGGCAGCTTGGGCTTGGACTTATGCTCTCACAGCCACAGGTTAGCTTAATCAGTTTGTATTTACAGCAGCTTTCATGGATATATCCTCATTGACGACTAACTCAGCTGCTTTGTAGACTTTTGAGCCCAGTCACAGGCTGTCAGCGAACGCATCGCTTATTAAACTTTCAATAAATATGCCATGCAAATTATTTCATAATGTTAATTTGTGTGTGTGCTTATGGTAGTTTTCAGTCCAGTTCCTTCTCGGTAGACTTCCCTGGCTGGTCACTGTAGGTGCTCTCAACAGAATCTAAAATATAGAAATGTACAAATACAAAAAGATAGCTATATGATTGCTAACCTGATACATAGATCATCATGCTGCTGAACCCTGTGTCTTGTCCATTTCTTACCAGCCTTCCTTCAACGCTCTGTAAACTAGTAAGCCTTAAAAACGCACAAAAACCAAAATGCAGACAGAAGGCAATGAGGAATGCAAACACAATGCTTAGCGAACGCAATGCAAATGCAGAGCAACCCAACAGAAATGCAAATGCAACGGGAACCTTTTTTTTGACTGCTACTGTATTTTCTATGAGGTTTTAAAATGACTGATAAATCATTGTGCATGCAGTGTTAAAATGCAGGTGTGATCATAACACTTTATGGGTGTCCACTTGCATGTTTAAATTCAGCACCCTAAAAGGTGCCGTGAAGGTGCTGTGATGGGTGTTACAGAGGAGTGCTAAAGTATACAAGAAGTGTAACACCAAGGTTGTTATATATAGATGTAAAGGGGTGTTTCAGTGACACACTAGGCATTCATTTTAATTTCCGAAACTTTGATGGGGATGGAGCCACATTGATAGTTATTTAGGAAACATAGTTGCTGTGAAATACTGTAATTCAACAAGATTACAAATACACCTACTTCCTTGTCTTTCTACATGTTATGTACAGTGTAAGTTACTTAAATTCTAACTACCAAGGAAAGTTTTAATTGTGGGATTTGGTTCACAATGGTGTTACAGATACACTGGTGTAACTGTAACACCTTTTAAGGTGTATGTTAATTTTAGGGATGCTATAATAACACTGCCTCGAATTTTAGAAAATATTGTACCACCTTTAACAGTGTGGTTTATGTGTGTTTTAAGGGTTTTTGTGTGTTATGGCATTGTTGTTTGAATTAGTGTTAAGGGTGCTCGCTGATATTTGAAGTCATTTAAGCAACAGCCTAATAACCGCATGTGGCTATTGCATCATAATTGGTATTACTACGTATACCTGCAGTATCCATGTTAAGAGAACACACAGAAAAGTAGCATGTTTTTACTTTAAAATTGCCACTGAAGTGTTAGCAAACAATCGTCTGATGATTCAAGAGCTTGTTCCAAGAGTTACAAATCTAAAAGTAAGTGTTATTTAAGGCGACAATTGTGAAATCACGTTTCGTTTGTAGCCAACATACATTCATGCCTTGTTTTCTCGAGTGATAGCATATGCTGGTAGTTTGTTTTGTAATTGTAAGCCTAGTTATGTAGGGGATGATGTTACTAACTGGAATCACAAAGTGTTACAAGCTGCTGATGATGGCGTGCCTAGCATAACCTATTCAAGAGCAACTTGGAGGCTCCAGGCATAGTAAGAAGTTGTTCCTGTATGTGAAGAAAAGGAAAAAGAGCTTCTTTATAGTTAGAGCAGTGTTTGTGACATGTTATTTTGAAAAGTTGGTGATTGCGGTTTATAGGAATTTGTGTGGTTATTATACAAATAGTGTTGGGTGTACGCTATGTTTACTAAAAATGAAACTAGTTTTTGAGTGATAGCCAAGAAGGCTTCAAAATTTGTAGGGAGATTTGCTGATATATTCTCTAGAGGTCTATGTTTAGGTTTTGTGTGTAGCCTTATGGCTTTGCGAGTTGCTGCGACAAGAACACGAGGATTTGAATGGTGTAACATATTTTTTAGTGCTAGCTTGAGTTCTTTGTGAGCTACATATTAATACTAAATATAGAGTTGTGAGTTACTAGCTGAAGTTTGTTCAACGTGGTTTCCAGTGCGCTACTGTAAAAAATGAAGGACTAGTTTCAATTTAAGCGCTTCATATAGAATCTTGCATAGCTGTAAAACAGTATAAGCCAGCAGAATTCTGTTTGGTTTGTGTTGAAGAGAAAGGGAAGCACTTCCAACATAAGTAATGTATGGATTCATTTTACACATTGTGTGAGTACAAGTAAAATACATGTTGTATGGCTTCAAATAGCTGCGAGCACCCTTAATTATGCAGAAGTTTATATAGTAGTTGTATTGTAGTGATTTGCTGCAACAAATATTTGATTTGTTTGAGTATTTAGGTCCACTAAAATGATAAAATCATCTTGTGCTATAGCTAATCCTCACTAATAGTAATACAAATTTATGCATGTGATTCAATCTGTTTCCAGTTAGATCAGTAGATATGGCAGATTTTAGACCTTTGCGGTTGATGACGTGAGATACGTCATAAAACATCATGCCGGGAAAGCTCAATACGCATCACCGCTATAAAGATCATAACTAAAGCGATGTTTGCTTTGTAGTTGATCCATATAGCTTCTGATAATGCTTTACTCATGCCAAGATGCTGTGTAGCAGCTATTCTATGCAGTGGAGGAACTACTGACAAATTTCTCAGAGCACTGTTCCACATGAATGTTACCTGCATCACTGATCAAACATACTATACTCATCAAAAGGAATATTTACAGCCAGCAGTGATATCAATTTGGAACACAAAGCAATCTGAATTATTGAATAGATGCATGGCTACTGGTATACTTTCTTCACAATTGGTGGTGATGGCCATGCTGATATCCCTGGTCACTCAGCTAAGTTTGGGTCATATGGGATCATTGACTTGACAATCAATAAAGTTATACATATAGAGTTAGTTTCAAGTAAGTCATAGTAATTCTTTACGAACACAATATATTTTGTGTTCTTGACTATTGTGCTTGTCAAATCCAGTAGTCATCATACAGTATGATAGTAACTGTATAGTAGGGACCACAAAGGAGTAGGCGTGGCCCACGAAATAATATCACCTAAAAACCAGCCTCAATTTTCCCTTACGACGATGAAGCAGTACTGGTGAGGTAAAACTAAGCCCAAACAAGCTGTCAGATCAACCCTAAACGCTTTCAACAAGTTGCTACAGAATTTAAAAAAAATTTATTGACAATTTTCTACTGACTGACTGAGTAAGTAAGTAAGTAACTGACTGACTGATGCCTTCAGACAAGCGTAACTCGATAACGGCTAAGGCTACAGGCTTGATTTTTTCACTGTTCGATGTTGCTTCGGCCCGACAGGTGCCTTTTGGCATACTGCAGTACGTACAATGCATTCTTCATGGACTTACCAGTTGTGTCCCATTCATCTTTGCTGACAGGGAAAGGTGTCGATTTGACGCAAGCATGTGATGGCTTCCCTTCGAAACGGAATTGTCCGTATTTTTCATAGTGGCTATTTTGATTGCAGAGGTGCTTTTCAAACAGTTCTTGATTCGTATTGCTGTGTAACAGGTTGAACATAGCTGACAGCGAAGCGTAATGGATACTTCACTTTTCAGATGATAATTAATAAGATTGGGGTGTGGCACCATTTCTTTTGGTATGTGTAGATTGTAGAGGTGCTTCCGGGAAAGTTCTTGATTCGAAATGCTGTGTAACGGGTTGAACATAGCTGACAACGAAGCGTAATGGATACTTCACTTTTCAGACAATAATTGATATAGTTGGGGCACGCCCGTGGTGCCATTTCAGATGCGGTATGCGTAGGTTCACCAGTCACAATAAAATTATTTACAAAAAAAAGTTAATAAACAAGTGCACAGAAAAAATTTTGAATTTTCAACTAGAGTAGGAACCATAGCACATCGATAAAAAGTACTGAAACAAGTTGGAATAGTCCATGACAGTAAAACAATAAAAGTGTTGTATCCCTACTGTGTATTTCCGTTATGGTATCTTGAGCACAGTAGGGATGTAACACTTCTTATTGTTTTACTGTCATGGACTACTCCAACTTGTTTCAGTACTTTTTATCGATGTGCTATGGTCCCTACTCTAATTGAAAATTCCAAATTTTTTTGTGTACTTGTATGTAAAAAGAAGAGCTATGTCAGGCACTCAAATATTTAAGTGATAATTCACTGGATGTTAGTATACTGAAAACTGATAGGCAAAAACAAATACACAAATTTATGAGGCAGAGTTATCCTGATATAGAACACAGATACGATGTCCGGCATGTTGTTAAAAGTAAATGAGCACTTCAAGTGTGCTTGCATATGACTATCTTGTGCCTATTCAGGGCTGAAGAAAAAATTGCAGAAAGCTGCCAAATACAAGGATTGTGCTGTGTTTGGGGAGTGGACCAAGAACATCACCAACCACATGTATTGGTGTGCAGCATCTTCCCCAGATGGTGATGGTGACGAAATGGTGAAGAGATGGTAATCTTTAATCGACCATCTCTGTAATGACCACAGTAGTTGCTATGGTGACTGGAAGACAGGCATAGAAAATGGCTAATACCAGGTAATTACATGCAGTATTTCAAATATTTGATTAATAACACACATACACACTTAGGTAGTAAGGCATGCGAGAAGGTCAGTGACATCATCAACAACAACAGGTTGATGGAAGATGTGTGGAAGCTATCACCCCAGCACCAGACCAGTAACTTGGAAAGCTACCACAGTGTGGTAAATCATTTTGTACCCAAGCTACTGGCCTTTTCTTATGTGGGAATATACTGCAGGTAGAAGCATTTCAATAAATTATCACTATATTTAAATTTACTATTAACATCTTATTATATTGGCTGTGCTTACCCAAACCCGGGTGCATGATTGGCATAATTTGGGAAACAATTGGCAGCCCAGAACGTGGCTAAGTGAAGTGCCTGACCAAGTTCGGAAGTGGTGGAGTCTGGAATGGACCCAGCATGCGACCCATGTTGCATTCTTCAGGCATCCAGTATGCTAGGGTTTTGGAATGAAGAGGGAAGGTTGCTGCTGGAATGTGTAAATTGTGGTCCAGTGTAGCCAATGTCACAACCATGCTCTAGGTTGTGAATTAAAGTGCGCACTAATGCTTGATCAGGGTGAAGCACTGGTTCTTTTTGTAGAACATGCAGGTTGATTGGTGTGCGGGGCTTTGAGTTAAGATGATGTGCACTTATGAGATACTGCAATTGCCATGGTGCTTTGCATGCGAGTGCAACAACTTTGGAGTGTTAGTGCATACATTAAGTGGTGGGTGTGGTGCTTCAGTGTGGAAGGCAGTGGTGCAAGAGTGGGTATGCTCCCAAGTTGTGGTGTCAGGAGTGTATGAGTGTTCTTGCCCTTTAGTGCATGAGGTGTGTTCTAAAGGGTTAGTATAAGCAATGGTTTGTAAATTGTCTAAACCTTTACTGCACAAGTTGTGTTGTAGAAGTTTAGTGTGTGGGTGTGCTAAAGCTTCAGTGCACAAGGGGTGTTCTGAAGCTTCATTGCCAAAGGCATGGGTGTACTCTAAAGGGAGTAAAGGTTGAATGCCTGGCTGCCTGAATGTAAGCAATGGTCTATAAGGGGCTTGGTCATACTCGAAAATGAGCGGTCGTCATGGCCTGAGGTTAGCCTCACTGGTTTTGGGTGGCTGGTCTCCTGTCAGGGCAGGAGATGCGAGGATGGGGACCCTTGCATGTAAGGCAGATGTGTTGAAAAGTGCATGCATTTCTGGTGCACTGGCCGTTGTTAAAGTCACCGCATATTGGAGCTCCAGATGTTCTGCGATTTGGTGGTATAGAACGTTGCAAGCTGTCACGAAAGGGCAAGTGAGGGCAGTTGTCTGAGTAGTAGTTTTTAGCCCCACAGTAAGGGCATGGCCATCGTTGTGAAGTGTTGGGGTTGGACATGTTTTCGTACCACAATTCTTGATGGCGCTGATCCCAATGAAGGTAGGGGTTAGAAGCAGCCATTGTACGAAACTGCCCGTCATATCTGATCCAGGCCTTCAATGAAAAGATGTGGCTGGCAGATGTTATGATGCGTTGATATCCAACCAGCTCCAATGCACGTGCAGGGTTGTGTGAAAGCAGTACCGTTAAATAAGTGTTCCATGTTTGCATCCACATGAAAAAGATGTGATGGGTGCAGGTTTATGTATGGCGTGTGTTGTGAATGTGAGGTATGTGTGGCATCAACAAATGATGTTTTATCAAGTAGCACAGCAAAGTCAACATACTCACCCTTAATTATCTGTTGTTGTAGCTGAATTGGCACAGGTACGGGGAGCTGCTGAATGGCATACTGAGGCGGTAGTTGTTGAAGGGGTGGCTGGATTGGCGGCTGGATTTACTGATATAGCAGTGGTTGTGCTGGTATAGGTTGGGGCTGTATTGGTGCTGTCTGCTGGGGAAACTGTTGGTTGTTGATAACTGTAGCAGGCTGTTGTAGTGCTGTAGCGGGCTGTTGAACTGCAGGCTGTTGTAGTGCTGTAATCGGTTGTTGAACTGCAGGCTGTACTGATATTGTTTTCTGGGGCAGCTGCAGGTTGTGGGCAGGTTGCAGAGCAGTAGTGGGCTGAGTTTGCTGGTTGCCATCAATTGAAGCAGGAGATAGGGCCTGAGGCATTGACTGGCCAGTGGCCTGGCGCAGGAATTGATTAAATAACTGTGCAAGGTCTGTTGAATTGGCAGTTGTTGGTAGCGATGATGCAATCTGCGACAATGCAATTGGTCGTGTCAGCACAGACGAAACGTTCAATGGCAGTGATGATGTTACTGGCAGCGATGCTGATGAAACCGCCGACGGCCCTGTAACAGTTAGTTGTGGCAGCGATGATGGTGGCGGTGGGAACAGTGGTAGTTGTTGAGTGACTGTTGGCGGCTGAGAAGTTGGGGTGTATTCCTGCACGTGGCAGTGCTGGATCACTCTGTTGTTGCGAGACAGGTGTTGCATGGATGGCGTCGTGCAGCCGTTGGGCCATCACGGCCTTGGTGCCAGTTGTCACGAGGTGTCTGGAGGCCAGATGTAGGCGTAATACTTCTGCTGTTAATCGCGTTAGCTGGGTGATGTTGGCTTGCATCACATCCAGAGTAGCTGGAGGATTAGTTTGACGAGATGTTTTCGGCATGATAGCTTGATTTCTCCCGGATGATGAAGGATACAATACTTGTCTCTAATAATTTCACCAGCGCAACGTGTGGTATGTGCATGCATACTGTACTAATAAACGATGCGTGGTGCATGTGACCCATTGTCCCCCCACTACCCCTCTGTCTTATAATAATCTGTTAACTTTTATTTACTGAGTAAATAACATTATTTAATGTAGATTGTTGATTGCTGTAATATACTTCAACGAGAACTTTGTAAGGCAGCAAGCCGTAGCAAAGTCTGGAAAAGAAAGGATAAAATTTTATTATCCAAAAGCAAAACAGGGAGAATGCACACCTAAAATTGTGCCAGTGCCACCAACCTATAGTAAGCCATGTGAAGATATAAATCATGGAGTGAAATTATGCCTTCGTAGGGTATGCAGCACAATTAATGGCGAACACAATACATTTTGTCACACATCCTGACGAAAGGCCCCCTTTACCTGAAGCACCACCACATTTGGTTATCCAATATGATCACCCTGACAAAGACTTGATACCTCACTTTTCACATTATAAAAAAACAACTATTTCAATTTAATAATAATAATAATTTAATTGTTACATGGATATGATGTAATATGATACATACTTAATCTAAGGTGTAGGTGGTGGGTATTTATGCCCAGTGTCTTCTGAAGGAAACTTGTGCCTGATCCTGGACACAATGCAGGATGGTAGCACTACACACCTTTGCCTGCCACTACACGCCTGTGCCTGCCACTATACGCCTGTGCCTGCCCAAATAGTGCCATCCCACCAAGTCATCTGCCTATAGGCCAGGTGTTGGAGTTTCCTGGAGGGAATGATCTCTATAAAATATAGAAACAAATTTATCAGCAGCAACCTGTTTTCATCATCAGTAACATCACTACTGCCATGGTGGTAACGATGACTATGCAGTGAGACCAGTAGTACTGTCTGGAATAATTACACTGCAGCAAAATCTGTGTGCTGTGTAACACATACAGGATGGGTTGCAGAACCAGAATCTTCCAAAATGGAAACACTCTGCTCAAGCTTTTTACAACAGATTGATTCTCTGTGCATGGACATTACTTCATAATGGCCACACGTGCACCTGTATTACAGAACAAAAGGTTATTTTTCTAGCTACTTGTATTATCTATACACACAAAACTTATCAACTTACCAGGTAGTATTCCATACGCGGCTAACTTCACAATCTTTGGTTTTGGTGGGTAGGCTAGAACTCACGCTAGTAGAAGGCCCAAGAGAAGGCCCCTTGTCAGAATTGTACACAGGCTCAAAGCGATATGGCAATACTTCAGATGGTAGAGACAAATACAACTCTTTGCTCACCTCTGCTGATGAGTATGTGGAGGAAGATTCGTTTGAATCTTTACTGCTGATTGATGAATTGTGCAAGCTGCCAGTTTCTGCCATTGCAACATGTGTAATAAAACTCTTACGGTACCCAATCATATGTCACAGATTCAATTATTCATGATGTGATCGAGCTTTGCGAGTTTATACCTCGGTATATCATTACAATGAAATCATCATACAGTATGGTAGTACTGTATATTAGGGATCATGGAGATTTGGGTTTTCCTAGCCAAAAAATTCACCCAAAAACCAGCTTCACAACTCCATCCTGGCACCTTGGCAGTATTAGGCATAACCAAGCTTAGGCATAACCAAGCTTAGGCATAACCAAGCTTAGGCATAACCAAGCCCAAAAGTGCCTTAAGTATAATCCTAAAGGCTTTCAATAAATAGTTACGAAATTTAAAAAAAATTATTCAATGGCATTTTCTACTGCCTGCCTGCCTGCCTGCCTGCCTGCCTGCCTGCCTGCCTGCCTGCCTGCCTGCCTGCCTGCCTGCCTGCCTGCCTGCCTGCCTGCCTGCCTGCCTGCCTGCCTGCCTGCCTGCCTGCCTGCCTGCCTGCCTGCCTGCCTGCCTGCCTGCCTGCCTGCCTGCCTGCCTGCCTGCCTGCCTGCCTGCCTGCCTGCCTGCCTGCCTGCCTGCCTGCCTGCCTTCAGGCAAGCGTAACTCGATAATGGCTAAAGCTATGGGCTTGATTTTTTCACTGTTCGACGTTGCTTCGTCCTGAGACGTGCCTTTTGGCATACCACAGTACATACAATGTACGCATCATGGACTTACCTTTGTCCTCCTTTGTGTCCCATTTCTTTCTGCTTACAGCCCAAGGTGTCGATTTGTGGTAGCGTAATGCATGGCTTCCCTACAGTACGTTTGTAAACGGAAATTGTCCGTATTTTCCGTGGTGAATGGGCTGATTGCAGTGACGATTCTAACACTGTTCTTCGTTTGTAACGCTGTGTAATGGACTGAAAGCAAAGCGTATTGGCTACTGCACTTTCAAAGCAGTTTTTGATAGCTGGGGTGCACGTTCAGATGAAAACATTAATTCAGGCACCATCCTTTCTTT
Source organism: Dysidea avara (assembly GCF_963678975.1). Taxonomy (NCBI): domain Eukaryota; kingdom Metazoa; phylum Porifera; class Demospongiae; order Dictyoceratida; family Dysideidae; genus Dysidea; species Dysidea avara. The sequence continues at coordinate 39,361,767 of NC_089278.1, forward strand.
TGATGCAGTATACGTGGATTCACCAGTCATAATAATGTTACATAAGAAGTAAGCAAACAAGTTTAAGGAAAAATTAGAAATTTTTAGTTTGATTAGGGATCATAGAAAAAAAAAGTAGGGAAATAAGGGAGGTTGCCTACACCTGCAGATATACTAGTGAATATTTAATCCCTAATTCAGTCTTGGTCTTGAGTTATAGACTGGTTTAGAGATTAAATGTTTGCTTGTATATCTGTAGGTGTAGGCAACCTCCGTTGTTTCCCTACTTTTTTTCTATGATCCCTAATCGAACTTAAAATTTCTAACTTTTCCTTAAACTTGTTAAAATGGTGTTTTTGTGCACTGCACATTATAAACAACACATCCGTACAATAAAATAGAAGGTAAAATTTTTATTTCAGTGGACCTTTAAGATTTTATCCGGACACTAATTTTACCCGTTCGGATATTCATTTACTAATAGTTTACAGTCGGCTATAGCTATATTTCTACAAGATGGACTGTTCTGCCATGTGAAATTGCAGCCACCATTAATTTTGCGTATATTTCAGAGAGAACTTGGCCATGTATATGGCAATATGTAACTAAATTCTAGCATTTTCACATTAATCAGAATAGTTTAGTGTTCATTTGCTAAGGCATCCAAATGTCCAAATACTAAATTTGACATTCATTGTAGCCCTATTTGCCTGATACGTACACTCAAGCTCAAGGGCCACTAGACTGAGGGCGTGGGTGTACATATCAGACAAGCCATGAGGAACTGATTATGTACTATGCCAATTGCAGGCTAATATCCCATGTGCAATTAATCACCCAATCCAATATGAGACTGACCACTGAATTGATTATGTAGACCAACTTGTAAAATTCGATTATGGGTCTGCAGCAACTAACCCTGTGGCTACGTTTGTTAATATGAATGGGCAGGTTCTAAAGGTATCACAAGTACAATTAACTGATTTTACATGTATTTTAAAGATGCCGCATCATTTTACAGACTGTTTACAATATTTGCTAAACATCTAGAAGGGTAAACTTCACTGTAGAGTGGTTATTTTGTGTTACTTGAAAAATGGGCGTGGTCTGTAAATGAAAATGCAGTGAACCATTTGTGAATATGCTATAGCACTAGGTTAACCAATGTTTCTCACCTTAAACCAATGTTTCTCAACTCGCAGAAGGCAAGTGTGACAAATCACGTCCATCTGAGTGCTGTAGGATGCAAAATTGGATGCATGTCTTTCATCATGTGACCAATAAATTCTTACAATTGATTTTGGCTTCACTTTAATAAAAAGAAATTGGTGGTACTGTTCTCACATCAAGGCCATGGTACATTCAAGGCCTTGGTACAATTTAAAATATATGTACCATAGCCAGCCATTGTTTAACTTAAATGTACCATGGCCTGCCAGGGTTTATAAGATATGTTCCCTGAAATTTACCTTTGAAGTTAGGTGGCTTCATGGTACACATGTACAGTATTAGTTAAAATGGGTCGTGCAGCCAAGATGATTAATTGTGTGTAGCCAAGCCCACATCATCTGAGGGGCTCTAAATAGCATAGAAACCAACCATTCTAAGTAAGAAAATTTCATAGGTTTAGAGTGAGAGAAGTGGCAAACTGTACGTGCTAGCATTGAGATTTATCCTTAAGTTTAGTTGATCATGTGCACCGGCATGACATCCATAACCATTGCATGACTATAGTGCCGGTATCAAATAGTTACTATGCCGGGCTAGGAAGACGCTTGTCTTGTCCAGAAGTAAACTGTTAAGAAGTAAATTGTGAGTCCTAGCATCGATATTTATCCTTCAAGTTTGTTGTGTCAGCGGCACACCGCAGCACTGTGCGGACGTTAGTATTGAATGCCTAGTTGAATGTTAATGATGCCTGTCTTGTCCAGAAAGTAAGTTAACAGTAAGGACATTTTGTTTTTAGCTTTGTCGATTTTCATTTGATGAATGTAGTAAACAACCACTGGTGAGACCACAGGTTAAAGAAATTTAAAAGTAGTGAAACACAAGAAAATAGCTAAAAGGTAGTGAAACAAGGGAATATACAGGTAGCTAAAAAAATAATGAAACAAGAGAGGTTGTCTATATACTTTCAGATATACTGATAGTGGACATTTAATCCCTGTACTTCAGTTTATAACTGTGACTGAAATAGGGAATAAATATCCATTAGTATATAATGCAGGTATTTAGACAACCTTTCTTATTTCACTACTTTTTAGCTATGTTCTCTTGTTTCACATTTTTTTCTTTGATCCCTAATCCAACTTTTCAAACATACTTAGTGCAGTTAATATAAGCATCTTAGGCCTTTATAAGGCCTTCTGGTATACAGGCTCTGCCTTTACCAGGTACTTTAATCATAATAAAACTTTAAACTCCCACACAGAGAAAATTGCGCTTCCGGGCTGTGCCCGTTCTACTGCATAGCAAGTGCAGTGAGAGTGATCAAATGGGTATCTCGTGGAATCCACCATACTGGCTCCACCTGGTATTGACTTCAATAACCAGCTGCTCATCACAAGGTAGATCATTTTGCCATGGAGAATACCACTTGAGACACTACAGGGTAGCTGGAGCTAGTTATAAACAAAGCCATTTGAATTAATTAGCTTGTTTGCGAGTGACTACACCCATTGCCAATGGTGAAGCACAATTGTGAATGGTGTTGAAGAAGCTGTAGCTGAGGAATTAATGCCTTATAGAGAGTTTTTTTATAACAGTTATTCTTCAACAAGATGGTGAAGCAGCTGCTACATCTTGTTTTTGTGTTCACTGCAGCTTCCAATCTTGTTATGGACGAATCCTTATACATATGCGATGAATTCAAATGCAAAACTGACAAATTCAATTGCAAACGGGACAAATTCTACTGCAAAAGCGACTAACTCTACTGCAAACGGGATGAAGTCAATTGCAAAGGTGATGAATTTAATTGCAAAAATCTGTAACAACCAAAAGTTATCACATACCTGTAACAATCACTACATTACAAAAATACAGTTCATACTCACTCCATGCTGCCAAAATGACTGATGATGCATGACTGAAAAGTCTTCTATTCCAACAATCAAAAGTTATTACACCCCTGGCACTATGGAATACAAAAATACAGGTCTTCAATTATCCATATGCAACATCTGATTATTCTTCAACGTGTAGGCCAGCTAGATGTGGCCAGCTCACCTTAACTCAAATATGCTGGCTCCCTTACTGACCATTCCAGTTCGCTTAATTTCACATGGTCTGCTGACAATAATCAGCTCTGATAATAGCAAACATCTTCTATCTGTTGATGTTGAGGGAAATAGAACAACTCTTGCAAATATTCCAAGTTCATTTCCTACATGGACATGATACCCGGATATCTGTTCACTCAACATGTTTGGCCGGGTACATGAATGGGATCTTTTTATTTATCCATGCTAGCAGTAACGCTGAGCTTATACGTGTTGACACCGCCACTAATACTCCATGCAGTATATGTTGTGAAGCTTGTTTTTTCCTATTCCTTCTATATACATGTTTTATGCCTGTACATATATACCACATCAAAAGGAAGTATGGTGACAGGTATGCCATAAAATTAATTTTGTTTTCACCTTTGTAATAACACAGCATTACAAGCAAAGAACAGTATGAGAAGTGCCTCTGCAATCAATCTAGTTGCTACAAAAAATATGAGTGATAAGCATGATTGCTATATAGCTAGTCAACACGGGTAGACATAAAATGAATGGAACGGAATACTGTATAGTGGGAAATTTCGAGGGATGAAACTTTCGTGAAACTGTGCAAAATACGATTTTCACATTTTTAAATTCACAAAAGTCTAGAAAGTGGGTAATAGCTATGTGTATAAACTGAAACATTTCAAGTTTATATTTTCACGAAGCTATCATCACTCATGAAATTCATGAAAGTTTCATCCATCAAAAATTTCTGGCTATACGGTACATATCAGAACCAATTAGGGGGTGTGCCAAGTAAAAAATTGCTTTCATCACCGTTTCAACTATCATATATTAATCAGAATTGCACTATAGCTCTTAGTTTACATTTAAGCATGTTACAAATATTTTACACCAAGCTGCAATGCACTTTGTTGTACTGAGATACTAAACCATAAAGTCTGGTTACGTCACACTGTGATGTAAGACAAAGAACTGGAAGTACTGTTTGCAATGGGAAAGGTAGATAAACAGTGGAAGTCTAATGTGTAAGTGGCAATACTTAGTTCTCCTTTTCAACGTCATAGTGTTCAAGATTACTTGAATGGTCTGCTGGAAAACAATAGTGGAGTTGTTCAGTTGCCTATAGCAGCTTGGCCTGTGTGCTTTGCACTATCAAAGCTCACGCTTCATTATGCTTCACTGAAGTAACAATTTGTTTACAAAGCTGGGTTAGCAGTACCATGAAACAAAATCTATATTACACTTTCCTGAGTTACTTCTCTGCCTGGTAGGGATAATATCTTGCCAGTGGTGCCATTGCAATTGTTTTTTTTCACCCTTAATTATGGACTATCCAGCAATGCTTTACTGTAAAATCATCAATATTTAGCCCATTAGAATGCAGCTGAAGCCTTTAACAGCTACTGTAATGGCTTTAAAAGAAAAGACGATAATTATTTTAGAGGCGCTTATTGTGTATAAAGGTAAAAAATAGTTGCTTCAAGTGATATTTATACTATGTGGAAAACAAAAAGAGTATAATATAGCTAGCTAGCTAGACAAAAAAAAAGTAAACAAACTAGCTATTTAAAAATTTAAATTTTTAAAATGAAGTAAGGATTGGTATAATAATGCTACAAAAAGTAAAGAAGCAACTCAAAAATGTCACAGCTGAAATGAGAAATGATCCAGCAGTAAACAGTAAGGAAACAAGGTTAGATGACTACTTGCTAAAATGAGACACACTTTAATGCCTACTATTGGCTAATTTGATGGTCTCATTTCAAGATGCTAACTAGCCAAAAGTAGGCATTAAAGTGTGTCTCATTTTAGCAAGTAGTCATCTAATCTTGTTTCCTTACTTTTTACTGCTGGATCATTTCACATTTCAGCTGTAACATTTTTGAGTTGCTTCTTTACTTTTTGTAGTATTATTATACCAATCCTTACTTCCTTTTAAAAATTAAAATTTTTAAAATAGCTAGTTTCATAATGTGCTTTTGTATTTCATAACCAGTTTATACTGGAGCAACTGTGCTTATTTCGTATTCAGAAACTGTGTGTTTATACTGGAGCGACTGTGCTTATTGTGAGCTATTTCTGAATTCTTAGTGATTTGACCTGCAGAATCACATTCCATTTATACCTGTAAATCAATTGTAGTGAAATTTGAGGCATTTTGAAAGCTTACAAAAGGTACAGCTTCTGGAGAGCATTACTATTTCTGAAGATCCTCTGGTCAGCTCCTATTTACTTAGTAATTTTCTACACACCATGATTGTATTGTATAAGGGACAGTGTTCATGTCCTGGGCTTAGTGGCTACTCTATATCTATTTTACTTAGTAATTTTCTAACCCCCTTAATTGTAACGTATAACAGACAGTGTTCATGCCCTGGGCTTAGTGGCTGCTCTGTATTTGTATAATACATATGATGTAAATGTTAATGTGTCTTTTTAGTATCAGGACATTCAGCAGAGGTAGAGCAACAGTCAGCAGTGTAGAATCCTCCAGTATGATGGTGTTGGCAAAATGGCTTGAGACATTCCCTGATGATTTTCAAGATCAGCTTATGCAGGTTAGTTGTGAGGGAGAGGGGCTGATGTACTGATGCTATGTACCCTTTGTAGAAGGAAGTTAACAGACTTATAGCTCAATTGAGAAAACAAAGGGGTCCTAGATTACGGCATGCTCACCAGCTGAAGGTCCTTTTAAATGCAGCAAAGGTTGATATTTTATATGGACAATAGCTACTGTATATAGTAGGTGTTGTCATTGCAGTATCCACAAAATGATGGTGTTATGTGTGATAGTGAAGTTACCAGAATACCTCATCATGACCACCTGTACCCTCTAGTGAGCTATCAAGTTTTGCTAGTAACGTCCTCAATACTTTGATCTGCTATAGTGCCAGAGAATGATAGTACTAGAACACTTACCGACTACTGCTGAGCAAGCTGTTTATATGGCTGCACTTCAATTACATATAGAGGTGTGTATAATTAATAATGTGTTGCAGTAATCAAACAGTATGGTAGTACTGTTTAAGTAGGGTTTGCATCAAAAGTGATGCTCACCGCCAGAAATACCGCTTTTAAAAACCAGCTTAGAAACTTCTCACGTGACAAAAATCACCTTTACGGAATAATATTAGTCCATCTATCATCAAATGTAGCGTTAAACAACAAGAAAACTCTTACTGGCAGCCGGACATAGAATTTTTTAAAAATCGTCAAAATTGAAATTTCGTCTCACTCACTCACTCACTCACTGACCACAGTCGCAAGCCTAGAGCCCATATGAAGCAGTGCACGGTCACCATTTTACGCCACAACAACAAACATACCGGTGGGATATGCCTTTTGGGGTTCCGATGAGTGTGCACCCTGTGCGCCTTGTCTTTTCTTTTATCTTCAGTCAGGTTGCTTGTCTTCTTCTTCATCCAACGAAACCATATTGAGGCATTAATTTTCCATATCAACACTTTCTTTAAGCAGCATAATAGACGCCACAAAATTATTTAAGGCGCTTAGACTACACTACTGTACAGAGGTACCGGTACTCCATGATAGGTCACAAGGTCATGCCTATTCTTTATTCTACTATTATCAATCTATCAACTGAGACCACGATGACCACACCCCTTTTATGCTAGCTGTATTTGTGACCACACACCCTGTAGGCTGATTCGAGATACTCTAGTCTAATAATCAATTGAAATCACGATGACCACGCCCCTTTTTGGCAAGCACACATCTTTGCAGGCTGACTCGAGATTTTCTAATACAGCAGTCACCCTAATAAAACGGTCACATGTTTATAGCTAGCTGTATGCTTTAACAAAAAACTAAACAAACTAGTATATTAAAAATTATAAATTTAAAAATGAAGTAGGGTTACAAGCGATAAAAAGTAGTGAAACAAGATATGAAGCAATGGTAGCTATTACAGCATAACTCAGTGTTAAATCCCTACTTTGACATATAACAATTATTTTGTGTTCAATGCCAAAGTAGGGATTTCCCACTGAGCCATGCTGTAATAGCTACCATTGCTTCATCTCTTGTTTCACTACTGTTTATCGCTTACTTCATTTTAAATTTATAATTTTTAATACACTATTAGTTAACATGTTTGTTCATCATATAGAATATCATTGCTCTAAACACTGATGCTACAAGCAGCCCCAAGAAGACAAAACATACAAGGTGCGTACTTGTGGTACAGTGGCGGCAATATAGCTGTGCTTTCATTGTGATCCACTGCAGGTCCCTAACTAGCTCAAGAGTTAAGCTAGCAGTACCTCATACTTACTGCAGAATGAAACAGCTGAATAAAAAGTATGCATTATGCTGTGGCTGGCTGTAGTGACCATTTGTCTTTCTAGAGTGAATGCACAGTTTAGAAAATTTGCAGAATTGTCGGAGCGAAATGCTAAACACTTGTACATTGAGCGATGTCTGGAGATGCCTGGTTATGGGTCTACATTTCATGATGTAAAGGTATTTCGTATTCACAAGATTTGTACGTATTATTGCTTGGTGTGTGCAGGTGTTGACTTCTGGAAGATTTAGACGTTCAGAATATGTAAATCGTCTAATGGGTATTAATGAAGTTGAAATCATATTTCTAGATAAATCATCAAGGGTTAGTGTATGTGTTGCTCATGAGCTAAGATTATTAGCTGGGAACTAAGCAAGGACTGTTAAGGTTACGGGAGTTCTCATGGTTCTTCATTGGTCTTATTTTTAGTTCATAGTTTTTACTAAGTGGCATGGGGACAACTCATGTTTCCATGACAACATTTGAGTTCCATGTCAATTAATGAGAAGTAAATCATGAAAAATGATTTATAGCGTACATGTGGGTTTGCGGTATCCTGTAACCTTATAAGCTTAAGTATAGCAGTCCTGCATGGTTAATTAACGTACATTGGTATATGACTAATAGGGTCACATTAAGGTGTGTATACATATATAAGTCCCTGCATGCATCTGAAAGAATTTTAATTACAGTATGTTTCAAAATAAAAGCAACGTTGTATCTGTGCCATTACTACATTTGTTTTTTATATGAAAGTGTATTACATTTACGGTTAGCTCCTTATCTTAATTATAATAGAATCATGACCAAAAATCATTCGTTTGAATTGCAGGTAAAACAACCAAAAAATTTGGGTCATTTGTACCCATTTGAATTTACAGTAAACCACTGTACCAAATGTGATGCTTTAATCCGCTGTGTCATGATCAAATCCATAAGGAACCAGACTAGTAAGGATCCAAGCAATAAAAAGTAGTGAACAAGAGATGAATGATGGTATTACAGTATAGCTCAGTGGGAAAATCCCTACTTTTGCTTTGAACAAAATGATTGTTATAACATGCCAATATGGAGATTTTCCCTCTGAGCTATGCTGTAATACCATCATTCATCTATTGGTTTCACTACTTTTTATCGCTTGGATCCCTACCTCATTTAAAAATAAATTTAGCATGCCAGTTACAGTACAGCTCACGGGTAACGTTGCATGATGCGCGTGACATGCGCTCGAGTTATCCGTGTGGATGCAGCAAGGCTACAGTAATGCTCCATGATAGCTAACTTTACTCGAGAGCGTCACGCAAGGCCAGATAACAGGTCTCACCTATGGTCTTGGGAGGCGGAACTGGCTCAGTTCCGCCAGCTGTGAAGTCTCCTATTGCAATGCCTGTGTTGTAGCTACCGAATACTTGGTAACCTACTCGACTCTGTCACGGACTACAGTCAGTACTGTAGCTAGCAGTAGCTACCGTAAACCTAGATGGATTGGTCGCCAAGTAATGCCACAGAACCCCAGTTAGTGTATTTTTCTAATTTGTATTTTCTTTATCTAGACAGTTAAAGGAATGGTCAACCGAAGTTTCAACTCTAGAAGCCAAGAAATTTTGAAGTTACAGTGCTACAAAGTGCTAACAGCAAAAATCGATTTGTACAGTGACAATAAACTACAGGCGTTTAATAAAACGACCATAGCATACGGATGCAGTCCTCTACCAAGATGAAATTTGCACCATCGAATTCTCCATGAACAAGCAAATCCATTGCTGGGTAAGATTTGTCTTCCAGGCCTTTCCTACGTCCACAGGGGACCGGCGAAGGCGAACGAATGTGAGAAAAAGCGATGGTGAACTGCTCGTCCAATGCAAGGAAGACTGATGCTGATATCTTCTGTCTCCTTGAGAGTACTGACACAAAACGAAGATTTTGGAACTCCTCTTGCTTTTGGGATCATGATGCTACCAAGGTTTTTAGTGTTATCACTTTCCTTCATTGTGAAACAAGCGCTTTAGAATTTACAGATTTTTTTCGTTTTCGTAAATATTCCACCCATTGCATTCTGCGGGCCCGGTGTACGTTTATTGCATTCTACTGTATAATTAGCTAGCTAGGCTTGCACGAACATAATTATGGGACCGATCACAAATGTTTATGTGATTTAAGTGTTGTATGAAGTTACTAAACTCAGTAGCGAGTGTTCTCATGTGTGGCGAGCTTCTCGCCGGCTAGTGCATATCCACGCGATATTCCACAGGTATTGTACAGTACATTGTAAAAGAATGATGCCACGAGAAGATGCGAGCATTACTCGCATGTGTATACTGGCGACGTTACCTGTGAGCTGTACTGTAGCTATATTTATAATTGCAAGAACTCATCATGCAGAAAGAAACAACTTTGTTTTTATTTACGGTGAATAAATAATTTCATTGCAAAATTTTATTAGCCACAAAATTCTCTGCATTTGGGAAATAAATTACTAGTAACATCATAAATGTCATAGCTGATATAAATGATCATAACTTTGTAATGAATTCACCTATTGACTTCAAATGAAAACCAAGTCATTTCTTTTAGTAAGACCTTAAATTTGAAACTATGCTTAAAGAAGAGGATGATTAATTTTCAATGCAAAAATGGCTGCAAGGCTCAATGGCATTATTTCGAAATTAAATAAATGTCACACAGAGTGCAATTTATGTAGAAAATTTTATTGTAGTATCATAAATGGCACATTGTTTGCACTGTGAAAACAAACGTGTGTCAAGCAAATTTTGATAGGACAAAATATAACATTATATTCACCGTTATGTGGGTACTATGTGAAGTAGTGAGTTTATTGGATGCAATAAATGATTGCACCACTTACAGTGAGCAAAACAACTTCTGTAGTTTTTAGAAGTGTGCACTATGGCCGGGAGTTTGTTTAAGAGGCATGCATTAAACCCAGTTTACTAGGTAATGTGTTTTTAGTGTTTGCATTTTTTAAAATGACTGTAGTTGTGTACAGTATCTTAGACTCTATTTAGGTCGTTTTGGGTGGGTAATAAATCTCATATACTCCACCTTGTTTTCTAATATACTCCACGCCTTCAGGCACAATATAACATATGCTCAAAATCTAGGTTTATCCAATTGCTATGCATTGTTCACATGCAGTGATTTAACGAGCGCGATTATTTTGTCACGTGAGGACGCATAGTTGCCATGGCGCTAGTATTATCGCAAGAAAACCAGCTAGTTTTGTCGAGCCTACAGCAGAAACAGCCGTGGATGAGGTAGGTATAATCTGAGTGTAATGTGAAATAGAGTCTAAAGCAGTTATATGGGCACAATGTGGAGTCTATGAAATTTATAAACCCGAAGGCCCGGGCTGTAGCGCACGAGCGAAGCGAGGGCGCTACTAAGGGCCTGAGGGTTTATAAATTTCATAGACTCCACATTGTGCCCGTATAACTATTATTTATTCTTTGTGGCATGTCTACTTTCACCATTTAGTTTAAAAAAAGTATGCTTCTGCAAACTATAAAATTTTTTGCTGAGACAGTCACGTTAACAGACTTTAATTAAAGTTTATTACTCTTCCTGGTTTTCTGGATTTCTTACACTGGTTACTAAAATATGGAATCGTATTTGTTATCTTTAATGTGCGTACCCTATTAGCATACCACCCATTTATTTTTGTTACTCGTAATGATTGATTTCAGTATGATTGTAGTGTTATGTTCCTTCTTGATATGTTCCTTGTTATGTTCCTTGTTATGTTCCTTGTTATGTTCCTTGTTATGTTCCTTGTTATGATTCACTTTTGTTATGTGTTATGTTTATAATAGAGAGTTGTGTCTCGTTATCATATTGGAGAAATGATGGGAGTTTACCTTGAGCCACGAGATGGCACTGTCACTCTAATACTTCAAGGCACTCAATTACAGCTTGTAGCTCGTTCACCCAGGTATATTGTTTGTGTGCAGTGAGAAAGTTAATGTGTTTTGCTGGGAATTACAATTCATGATTGAGTGATGGATTTTGTTGTTTGTTATGTAAAGTAATATGGGTGCGTTATATTACTAGCACAACTCTATAAAGTAGTTTTGCACCAATATCTGGTATTGGGCTGACATTGGTTACTAGCCAATTCATTGGTTTTAATTAAAATGCCATAAAAAGTTTGTCACATTATTCTACACAGTGCAATGGAGATTAACATCGGCTTTGATTTAATCCAGTTATGTGTGTATGTGCTAATGATTTACAAGCCATGCATGCCCATAGTAACTATCCGGTTTTAGGCCATGCCCTAAGTATGCTGAGCTTTTAAAGGTTTTTATGTAGTACCAGCCACTTGTCTCAACTGTATAGCAGTAGTAAAGCGTACTTAAAACCTGCCTGGTATACATAAGTAGCTTTTGCTTGTGGTATACATCAAACTTTACATAAATCTTAGAGTTGTATATCAATGCTTATGTCAGTAGTATAAGTCATTTAATAATGATGAGAATGAGTGTTAGTGATATTAATGTATATTGGATTGGTTATTGGTATTGGCTAATTCTGTTACTTAATATCTACCGGTTATCAGAATAATTGGCTAATTTGGTTATTGGTACAACACTACTATAACCCTTAAACCTGTTTTTTAGAGAAATGCAAGCACTGAAAACGCATAATCCAGAAAACTGGATTATACGCAAGCCTTTTAAACAAGCCTTTAAAGTACAAGAACCGTTAAAGCTGTCTAAAAACTACAAACACCATGTTACTCACTGTTAAATTTTTGGTTTAAATGGTGCTATCCTCTGTCACATTCTTCCATCTCAGAACTTCACTATGTGCCTTTAAAGCACAAAAGAACTATCTCTTTGTCTTCTTCCTTCGCATATTGATATGCAAAATGCCATAACTTGGCCATAGTTTGTTGTATTATCTTTCTCTGGGCGTCATCGTGCTTGTCACGTGATGGCAATTCAGTTAATATACAAATATCACGTGATTGACAAAATGGTCGACAAGAACACTAATGATAAACCCAAGTAAGAAAATCTCTGTTTCTAAGAGATTGGATAAATGCTTTGCGAGATATGCCTGTTTAAAACCACGTATGTACAATGACAAAAGTATTGTGCATTTTTCGTTTGTGTTTTATCAAATCCAATTTTCTGGATTATGTGGGCTTAAGGGTTAAAACGATCTTCCTAGACTTTAACCCTAAACTTAACGGTTATGTATTCAGAAATAAGTGACTGTTTAGGTAGACTTGACTAAGTATGTGTTTCTTCAGATGTTTGTTGAATGGCTGGATCATCACAAATGGTTATGTTACGCATCAAAATAAAGGAGATATTCCACTTGACTTCGCCTTCCTGTGCACCAAGTTTGGTGTCAAAAGGTGCTTCCCTTGACCAGTAACGACTGAAAACGTGAAAAGTCGAAGTAACCGTTTATCAGAACCATGGCTCAATCACCAGAACTCCATAGGCTTGCCTGTTTCCATTATCAGACAGTAGCCCAATGACTGGTCATGGCCTCGCATTGGAACCTCACAAAATTTGAAAAAAAATATTTATGAAGGTATAACTGATGTCCATGCAAAATTTCAGCACGTCAGATCGCGTAATGTGTGAGCTATGATTTTTTTGTAAAAATGTGCACATAAATTGCTTGATAATTAAACACACAATAGTCGTTTAAGGGCTCTACAGTATTTAATAGTGGAACAACCAACTCCCAACCAATTGTAAATCCTTTTCTTGGTTCTGTTCTTAATCTCTTGTAGTTTCTAGATGCTTTGTAGGGAAAGCATAGAGTGGCATGCTTGAACTACAGTCGTGGAGATGAATATTAGACTTCCTACACTTCTCAACAGTTGGCTAGATGGTAGTACAGTATTTTGGACTACATTCTCACCAATCTTTGCCTTCATTACAGCCGCCATGTCATCCTAGGTTACACCAGTTCAACTGGCAAGCCCGACACTAGCTGTACTGTGTTTTTCTGTGGAAGTTTCAGTGACTGCTGGCCTTGATCATGGCTTGGTTTGTTTCCTTTATTGTTTGGTGACTAACAGTGAAGTAGAAATTAACAGTACACTGTCATGGGCTTTCAAAATGACGAAGGGAAAGTGCCATTCATGAAGCAGGCTAAACTAACTTCTGAAACAGCCCCAAATCTACAGTACGGAAGTTATGCTAACTGTTAACCTTTGTTCATTCCTTTGTCAGTAGAAATACATCCTTTAACAGACATAATACACTCTCTGTCAATCATACCACTTCTTTGTACCACAGAATTCTCCGTATTTATTAGTATAACATCCGTCTTATAATTGAAGCATGTGTTTCTGGTACTTGAGCCCATCCGATAAATGGTTGCTTATGCTAGCTGTAATTATGGTTGTAGTACAAAGTTTCTATAGATGTACTACAGTGTGGGGTAGTCGTGATACGTAGTATATGCCTTGTACTATGCGAGGCTTCTACAAGGGTGATTACGGTTCCGACCATGCTGTCTAGAAATGGTTATGTGTGCCAGTGACGTGCCGCAACCAGAGCTCAATAGCAGTCAGCACTTGTCATAGTCTACTGTACATAGTCAGTTTATAAACATAGTTTAAAGAAGAAAAAAAACATTGATAAGGCTCATGCATGCAATTGAGCTCTGGAGTAGTGAGCATACATACTGCAGATGAGAAAAGAATGCTACCACAGTAAAGAATTGTAAATTATATGCAGCTAGCTATACAATGGATGTGAAATAGTCACACACATGAACCATCATGCAATGTAAATAATTACGTAGCTAGCTATGTAGCTACGTATACTCGTTTCTATTAGCAAATTGCAACATAATTACAATAGGAGAGCAATTGTAAGTATGAAGCTTATAGATGTTTCACAATTGTAAAAACGATACAATGTAATTATGGAACATTACTTGTATTTTGATGCATATTGTAACTGTACTGTATTTGCTGTGTAACTATACTGTATGAGTCATAGCACATGATTGTACTGTACGACTCATAGCGCACAGTTATGCAGCTAATGTGTACAATATTGAAAAGTACAGCATGAAGCTGCACCCACGCAAAGTACAATGAAACAACAGGAAGTGCCAATTTAATTATAAGAATAAGGCATACATTAGCTCTTACGGTTACAACTATACATACTCTGTGTTTACTGTGATACTTGAGAATTATGTAATCATATTGCGATACAAAATACTAAATTTATATCATGTTAAACTTGTATAAATCCCTTACTGTGTAGCTACACATGTTGCTATGTATTTTAGTACTTATTTAAGGCTGTTACTGTTTACTGTGGCTACAAATGTAGCTATGACCATACTATATTTTGTACTACAATATCGTACTATGATACATTTTTATGATTAAATTGTGCTATGGCATAACTATGCTATGACATTATTTTATTTCCATACCTTGAGGCTAGATTTCCTTTAGTTTAAATCATGTGAGATTTATAATAATTGACATAATAAATTTATTGATTTTTATTTCACTAGAATAGAAATTTGTTACAAAAAAAGTGTGAAATGTCTGTGTGCTTATTATCAAAGAGCTACGTAGATTCACAGACTTTGGTCCACATGCATATTTTTGTTAGGTAAAGCAGACTAAGTATCATTTTAATCTTTACATCATTGCATCTTATTGAATAAATCACAATTGTTTAGCCATGTGACTTATGAAAATACCAGCTCTTTGTTTTCAGTCTTGTGAGATAAGCTATTATGCTTATGTGTGTAAGGGTTAGTACTAACTAGAGGTGCACTGATATCAGTATTGGTGAAAAGTTGACTATCAGATATGAGCAGTTATTACACTAAGTACTTTAATCAAGAGTTTATAATAAAAAATATTCTTTATTATGAACTCTTGCTTTAATTGTATCAAATTATGGTTGACTTGCTAGCACAATGGTTAAAGCATGAGTCTCAATTTGCAAAGGTTTCATGATGGCCAGGGTTCAGTTCCTGAGTGGGTCACATTTTGTAAAACACCTTTTTATCACTACCTTTTTCACAATTCTTTTTTTTCTTTACATAGGTTTTAGTGACCACCTTTTAAGCTTTTTACCACATTTTTTAAAACATTTATTGTAGTGTCCATATACTGAAAACCTTTTATGTCAGATATTGGTATCAGTGTCGGAATCAGTAATTTTGTAGCCAATATATTGGTTATCGGCATACTGGAAAGTTTCCATATTGGTGCACCTCTAGTACTAACCCCGTGCGTTGATGTACAGTTCAATTGTGTATGGTATGATTTTGAAAACAATGTACTCAGGTTGTTGTCTGTTAATTTGTGGTTGTCAACATCTAGTGCTGCAACAGAGATATGCAGAAATTTAGAACAAGCTCAAGATTATAATGATTGGGCCAAAGTATGTCCATATATGGTTGTGTTGTTGTTAATTATGGTTGTTCATGTGTAGCTTTGTAATGCGGAAGACTTTAACCACAGTGGTAGCTCTATATGGAGCACCTACTCAGGAGCTGCTCAGAACAATTCTAATGAGTCAAGCTCAACACCTTCATCACCTGATTTCTCTCCACTTGAGCACTTACTACAAACTGCAGCAGCTGGTCTCTCTGTAGATGAGCCCCAGCAGGCCACTAATGGTGATGGTACAAACTGGCCACAGGACATAATAGCATCTTTTTGTGATTGTCCACCAGACATACAATTTCCTAAGCATTTGCACCATCAAAGTGTTAGGTGGGTATATTATATAGCATATCAGTGACCTCCAAAGTGAGATAATCAACATCAGAAAGTCAGCAGACCAACCGCTGTGTCATTAACAGAGAAGGAAAATGTGATTTTCATAATATCAATACAGTTCTCGCCCACCCTGTATAGTAGTTTTGAGTAAGATATGCAAACCAGTGTTTAGTTTTTCTTCAGTACAGAGTCCTACATAGATTCTCTACTTTTTGCACACTTTGCACTGAGTATTATAAGTTACAAATACAACCTGTTATCATATTGTACAATAGTACTGTATAGTAGGGACATTGAAGGTATGGAGGCGATCCGTGATATAATATAACCCAAAACCTGCCGCGATTTTTCCTCACAACGACATGACAGTATTGGTTGGGTAAAACCAAGCCCAAAAGTGTCTTCAGATCGACCTGAAATGTTTCTGTCAAGTTGCTACAGAATTAAAAAAAAAATTAGTCAGTGGAATTTTTTACTGCCTGCCTGCCTGATGCCTTCAGTCAAGTGTAGCGGAAAACTGGCTACAGCTACAGCCCTAATTCTTTCACAGAAACGTTTCTAGATCACTTAAGAAAAAACCTTTGGTGTATTGATAAACATACAATACTTGCGCTATTGTCTTACCTTTTATCCTTCTTTACCATGGCCATCAGTCAAGGTTCTACCGCTGAGTGTTAATAGACAGACTACAGTACGGCTTTCATCTACCAGTGTATATTGCATCAAACTATTTGAATACACGTGGTCGCCAGGTGCACCAAACTATTTTGAACACACGCTTAGGTTACTTGCTGTTGATAGTGATCAGTGAAAGCAACTCGCGGCCAACTATATAGCAATGTGTAAGTCAGTAAATATAGTTTATTTAGTAACAATGTTAAACTGAGTTGGGTCATCCAGGTCCTGCTTTACAGATTATTTGGGTCTGACCCCACTTGCTAAACTAATGTGGACGTGTTACTACACGTCATAGCGTAGCTCTGCTTCTTTCGTGAGTCATGCCCACTTACATAAATTACTGTCTGTAGACATATGGTAGCCACGCCCATTCATCAGTCTGTAGGTATGCACGAATCCATGTCCATTATTGTCTGCAGGCTTATGTAGAGCCACGCCCACTGATCAGTTGTTATTGTATGAGTCATAATCTAGTATAATAGTGCTGTGATTAACTCTTAAAGTATTGTGACTGGTTTTGTGAAAAACAGGCTATTTTGTGGTCATGAGCTTGCAAAAAAACTTCACAAACAAGTATAAGAAAAAAATAGGAATTTTAAATTAGAGTAGGAACAGTGTATAGTGCTGCAATAAAAAGTACTGAAACAAGCTGGATCGAAGTAGTACATAATGTCCAAATACTGTAAAACAATAAGAAGTGAATATCCCTACTGTGCATTGAGTGTAGCACAGTAGGGATATTCACTTCTTATTGTTTTACAGTATTTGGACATAACGTACTACTCCGATCCAGCTTGTTTCAGTACTTTTTATTGCAGCACTATACACTGTCCCTACTCTAATTTAAAATTCCTAATTTTTTCTTATACTTGTAGTTTAAGCAATACATGCAAAATCCAGCAATTACAGGGTCAAACAATTTAATGGAAAAGTCACAAAGAATTAAAATGGTGCATGAAGCAATGTCAAAATCTACCTCGTAAACAAAACCTCATAATTTATATTTTTGTCAAAATCCTAATAGAACTCATCTAAACTCCACCTTAGAAAGCTCCTCCAACCACAAAAGAAACTAATTCAGGGTCCACTGGAAAATACGTCAACAAAAGTACTTAAAAACAGCTGAAATATGCCATTTTGTTCATGTTATTATTTTTATACTGATCTACAGGAAAATCCTTCTTGGGAAGAAAATTGCATAGGTTTCCTTCCTTTGTCTTCGTGTCCATGACCTATTTTTCAATGCATATTGCTATTGCAATGATTACATCCATTAGTTTGCTTCTTGTAGATTCACTTTGCCTTTGATCTGACTTTGTGTTAACGCTTAAACCTGCAAAGAACTTTTTGGGGAATGCGTATTTACACAATATGGGCATGTATGACGATGTTAGGTGGGGTAACTTAATTTCTTATGGCCTAATGTAACACATTGTTCAGAAGTCTGTTCACTGGGCTACTTGGAGAAGGTTAAATGAACACTGTAACTACAGCGGCTTACTTGTTATGAAGTGATGAACAACAGGGAGTCGCATCTCCATGTTTCAAACCTCTTGCCATGTCTTTAATTTCGATTGTGGGTTTATTCATGTGAGTCATTTGTATATGGCCTGATAGAAAATTTTATGGCGAAACAGACAGAGCTTGTTACAAGTTGATAGGAGTAACCACCATAAAGTTATGTATTATTTTATAAAGGTATGTAAAGGGTTTGCATGTTTCTTGCCAAAAAGTTATTTACACAGCTAGTTTTGGCTTCACTATTAGCATTAGAGAAAAACTCTTGGTATCATTTTAATCCTCATTGGATCACAAGTAGAATGACGTAAATTGCGTAGTCATAGGATGGTTACTTCAAAAGTTACAGCGCTTTGTGCAAGGCATGCAGATTTGGGCAAGTTTTCTGGCCTATGTGGATTTAAGGATGAATATCATACAGTATGATAGTACTGTTTAGTAGGGACCACAAAGAAGTAGGCGTAGCCCACAAAATAACATCACCTAAAATCCAGCCTCAAATTTCCCTGACAACAAATAGGTAGTATTGGTTAGGTAAAACTAAGCCCAAACAAGCCGAAACACTTTCAACAGTTTGCTACAGAATTTAAAAAAAAAATTTAATGATTTTCTAATGACTGACTGACTGACTGACTGACTGACTAAGGCCTTCAGACAAGCGTAACTCAATAACAACTAAAGCTATGGGTTTGATTTTTTCACTGTTCGACGTCGCTTCAGCACGAGAGGTGCCTTTTGGCATACTGCAGTACATACAATGCATTCTTCATGGACTTACCAGTGTCCTACTTTGTGTCCCATTCATCTTTGCTGACAGCGAAAAGTGTTGATTTGGCGGTAGCACGTGATGGCTTCCCTTTGTAATGGAAATCGTCTGTATTTTTCATAGTGGCTACTTTGATTGCAGAGGTGCTTTTCAAATAGTTCTTGATTCGTACTGCTGTGTAACAGGTTGAACATAGCCAACAACAAAGCATAATGAATACTTCACTTTTCAGACAATAATTAATATATAACTAAGGCGCGTGGCACCATTTTTTTTGGTATACGTGGATTGCAGAGGTGCTTTTCAAACAGTTCTTGATTCAAAATGTTGTGTAATGGGTTGAACATAGCTGACAACGAAGTGTAATGGATAATTCACTTTTCAGACGACAATTGATATAGCTGGGGTGCGTGGCACCATTTTAGATGCGGTATGCGTGGCTTCACCTGTCATAATAATTATTTTCAAAAAAGTTAACAAGTACATAAAAAATTTGGAACTTTCGACTAGAGTAGGGACCATAGCACATCGATAAAAACTACTGAAACAAGTTGGAGTAGTTAGTTCCTTAATTAACTCTTTGGCCCTTAAAACAAAAGTTATTTTACGAAAAATACGCGTTTTGACATACAAACTTGGGCTCCTGTTACTCCATGTAGGGACCACCTATTCCTTCGTGGTTTACATTTACTGTGATCACAATAAGCCAAATACACAGTGTTAGTAACAATATTGCAGCTACTCTGATTAAGTAATGATATAGGATTTTTAAATGAATGTGTTAACTTAAACTAAAATAGATTGAATACTTATTAACACACAAGGACACAAAAATATCAACTAGAGTAGGGACCATAGCACATCGATAAAAAGTACTGAAACAAGTTGGAGTAGTGCACCATATTAAATCACAGTAAAATAATAAGAAGTGTTATATCCCTACTGTGCTCAAAATACCCATAACACAAAATACCATAATGGTAATGTACAGTAGGGATATAACACTTCTTATTGTTTTACTGTGTTTTAATATCATGCTGACAGCAGATTTCATTTTTCAAGAACAAAAGCTACATGAATGGACTATCGAATTTCACAATCAAATCTCAGCTAGGTATGCTATTGCTGGCTACTTTTGCCAAGCAAGCTGTACAAGTGGTTGGGCGATAAGACCAATTTTCCCAGACCCAGTCACACATATTATATGTATATAGTCCAGCGCCTAAGCCAAATATTCGTTCACTTTTTTGATAAAAGCACCATTTTTTTTTACAGAGTATATGGAGCGTGCACTAAGTGTTTTAAGAAGAAGAGGCACGTAAAAAGTCCTCAGGAACACCCCTTTTTGCACCCTGACAAGAAAACTATTTGTTACTATTAAAAATCAATCATGTTTCTATCAAGTTAACTGCTGGGCCTAGTATCATAGCAGTACAAAGCATACAGCTGGAACATAATAGCCTATTAGTAATCTATAAAAAAACAAATAGTTTTCCCACCTAGGCAGTAAACAAAATCACTAAAATTTCCATTTGCAGGGATTCTGTTAAAGTTTTGGACCTTCAATGCTGACGATTGTGTAGTACTATGTACAAGGATCATCCTGATGTGTATCGTTTCTTTATTGAAGGGGTATAACAAAAGTTATTTAATGCTAAAGTCACAGGTGGATAGCTCAACAAAAAACCATGAACTACAGCAGTTCAATTATCAAGTACAGAGCTTGAACAAAAGGTCTCTTGTCCTTATACTGGGCACCATATGAAAGGTAATTAAATTTTTAGTTTAATGAAGGCAGTTGCAAGTTGTTTCAACATCTTGTTCTCAAGTTACAGCACTTTCAATTCAGTGTAATATAGCATAAGCAAGAAAAGCACATGGATGCGTCAAAAGGTACTTCTTAGTGCTCAAGATCTCACTTCATTGGAACCCAGCTCCTTTATACTTATTTTGAACATTATCACAGCACTAAGAAATACCTTAATACTCATCTGTGTGCTTTTCTTGCTTATGCTATATTACACTGAATTGAAAGTGCTGTAACTTGAGAACAAGATGTTGAAACAACTTGCAACTGCCGTCATTAAACTAAAAATTTAATTACCTTTCATATGGTGCCCAGTATAAGGACAAGGGACCTTTTGTTCAAGCTCTGTGCTTGATAATTGAACTGCTGTAGTTCATGGTTTTTTGTTGAGCTATCCACCTGTGACTTTAGCATTAAATAACTTTTGTTATACCCCTTTAATAAAGAAACGATACACATCAGGATGATCCTTGTACATAGTACTACACAATCGTCAGCATTGAAGGTCCAAAACTTTAACAGAATCCCTGCAAATGGAAATTTTAGTGATTTTGTTTACTGCCTAGGTGGTAAAACTATTTGTTTTTTTATAGATTACTAATAGGCTATTATGTTCCAGCTGTATGCTTTGTACTACTATGATACTAGGCCCAGCAGTTAACTTGATAGAAACATGATTGATTTTTAATAGTAACAAATAGTTTTCTTGTCAGGGTGCAAATAGGGGTGTTCCTGAGGACTTTTTACGTGCCTCCCCTTCTTAAAACACTTAGTGCACGCTCCATATATCCAGTAAAAAAATTGGTGCTTTTATCAAAAAGTGAACGATTATGTCAATTTTAAGGGCTTATGTACTGCACTAATATGTGACCGGAGCTGCAGAATCAGACCTAATCTTGCAAGCTTAATTTTACAGTAGAAAGCATTGAATACAATGTGTAAAATACTTGTGTATTATTAAAAAAAATTCCGTAAATTTTTAAAACGTTTTGTTCTCTGTGAAGAAAAGGTCTAACGGTAAAAATCTGGATACCATCTTATTCACCTACTCAATAGGAGTTCGAAAATCTTTGTTTCATTGCAGTAGGCTTGGGAAAACGTAATTTATGGGCATTTGTTTATGTCATGTTGAAGTGATAGTACACAGTCGATTTTTCTTCACTGATTCTGTCTCTGTATGAAGCAAAGGAAGGTAATACAAAGAATAACTTACCCAGTAATGGACTCCCGTATTCATGGTGAACACGATGCTGCTTATTTTAACTCCATACGTGATTTCTTTTGTAAGTTACAATTGTTTTAGTTAGTGCCTGTAATTTTCTTTTCCCTATGCTTGCTGTACAAATCGATCTTTTGGTTGTTGCTACTTTGTAGGGCTGTAACTCCAAAAGTTGGTTGAAACTTTACCAGAGCATCCACTAGACTATGTAGAATATAAATATTTAATAATATGGATTTTGCAAAATGTGTGATTTGTCCGGTTTTCGTAGATCCGGCCACATATAATAAGCTTAAATTCAACATGTGAGCTGACCATTCATTAGTACAGTGGATCCTCGGCTATCCGAACACCTCTGTTCCAAGCTTCTGGGAAAAAGGTTCGGTTCGGATAACTGAATAAGCAAAGAATCTTAGTATATGCACAGTAAATATGTATAATGTGTACAATACAAGATAATCATCTTATCTACTATACAAAGACCTGCTTTGTATAATGATATAATACAAAAAAGCTGTGGAGTCTACATCAGGGATTTTTCTACAAAATAAATTCAGGGGGGCAATCCAGAAATTGAGGGGGGGGGGGGGGGGCAGAACTTAAATTAGGCTAAATTTGTTTTATTGTAGCTAGCTAGCCATCGACTAAATTTTATGATTTCAAATCAATTTATCATTGTTTCATCATTGGGCTGGTTGAGGCAGAGTTTACGGGGGCAAAATCATTTTCAGGGGGGAAAATGCCTTTGCCCCCCCCCCCCTAGAAAAATCCCTGGTCTACATCATAATGTTATACTGTACATGTGTACCTATATATATATACACATGTATACAAATAGCCTGAGGTTACGTACACTGTACTGTATTACATAGGATGAGATTACTGTACAGTAGTAGACATGCTTAAGGTATTGCTGTAATATACCAATACTGTTCAGTTATTACATATATTACAGACATCTGTTTAAGAGTTGATAAGTGTTTCTTGGCAGCCATGTACTTCAGTGATATCAAAACACTCGTGTTATAGGCAGATGCCTCAGGTTGATACTGAAGCCAAGTGATACACTTTTCAAACATGTCCATGGCTTGAGCATGAGTTATTGGACATGCTACAACATCTGGCTCCTCTTCATTGTCACCATCATCTTCACAAATATCTGCAGTGTCATCACCTCCCAAAGCATTCGTCGTCATGCAAATGTTCATAACCTGGATCATTCTGATCATTGTTTAACCACTCTGTAACCTCATCTTCACTTAATGCATATCCCATTGACTGAAACACATCAATAAATTTTGTTGCAGTGGGCTCACTGTCACTGTTTGACGGTGTTGTGTCAGCCAGTACCACAGCAGTGGAGTCACTGTCACTGTTTGATGGTATTGCGTCAGCCAAAGGTATCAACTTTCTCCAGGAATGACGAATAGTGACTGTTGTAATTTGATCCCAAGCAAGAGATATATTATTCTACAGCTACTTTCATTGTAATGGACTTGGTAAATGTTGTAGGATCAACAGAAAGCAAAACATGTTGAGGGAGGGATCTCCTGTATCACCTTTTCGTAGACTTGAGCACACCTTGATCCATCGGTTGAATTAAAGAAGTCACATTTGGAGGAAAAACACTTTGCAATGACTAAACCATCATCAGACACAAGAATGCCTTCTTCAGGATGTGCAGAGCAGTTGTCAAGGATAAGCAATGCTTTTGGTGGTAAACTTTTGCTCTTCAATTTTCTTTGTACATAGGGCACAAATTGGTCATAAAACAACGAAGAAAATATTTCTGTATTAACCCATGCATTCTTCTGATTCCTATATATGACAGGCAAACTATCCATGTAGGTGTTCTTGAAACATCGAGGACGCTTAGATTTACCAATGGACAACAAAGGCAGCTTGATAGAACCTAGCACAAGCATTCACTGTTACACAATCCTTGGCTTTCTTTCTTCCCTCAGCCCTTTTCTCAAAAGCAATTGCAAGGGTTTTGTCAGGGAGACAACAATAATACAGCCCCGTCTCATAATAATTAAAGATTTGATCTAAGCTATAACCAGAAATAAGTGATGGAAACACTTGCTAAAAGTTTTCTGCTGCTCCACTATCAGCTGAAGCCTTCCCCCCCTGAATAGCCAGATTCCTTATTCCATGCCGCTTGCAAAATTGCCACTGAAAACCGGTACTCCCTGTAAATGTTTGTCTGAATCACCGTATAGCATTAAAAACAAAATTCTGGCCTTCTCCATTAGAAGCAGGCCACTCACTGGTACATTTTTTTGCGCTGTTTGCAAAACCAAATGTACAGTGCTTCATCCAGCTTCTCATATTCACCTACTTTCTTTGTTTTAGCATTCTTTGCACCCATATCAACCATCTTTTGTGAAAATCATAATAATTCATCTTTGTTTTGGCTTATGTCACACACTGTGCTTTGGAGGTGTACCGATATGGGTTTTTGGTATGTACCAATATCCGATATTGATGTCACCAAAAGAAGCCAATAACCAATAGTCGATCTGATATTTGCATTCTAGTTTTAAGCAAACAGTGTACATTTACCTACCCTACAACAAAATGTGTAAGTATCCATTGCTATACTCTGCCTGTAGTGGTTTACAGCTTTGTTTCTAATGTGCAGTCCAGACAATTAGGCACCCAGAAACATTTTTATGTATACTCCCATGAAGCCTTATTAAACGGAAATTTCTGCATTATTCCACATTCTAATGGCTTGTGAGAAAGCTGGTACAGCGAGTTTCCTTGGTTATCTTGTGACCCTTCTTTTTGTTGCAAGGTACTCTTAACGGCTTCATTTGTAAAGACTGTGATAAGTTTTGCAGCAACAAATACTGGAATTGCATGTATTAATATAGGCTTCTCATAATGTAGTGCTTGTTGCAGAGTGAACTGGCACTAAACAGCCACATGGATAACGTAGAAAACTGATGCACAATCCGTTTATGTACAAACTACTACTACTGTATAAATATCGGTAATGATATTGGTTCTCCTGCTGTTCTGTACTGATACCGATACAGTGGAACCTGTCTATAATGGTCACCTTGGGACCAGATATATCTGGCCTATATATACAGGTGGCTGTTATAGAGAAAACCTGCATAAGGTGGTTAGTAGCATTTTAGTGGCTATGACTGCTATAAATGAGTAATTATTATTAAAAGGCTTGTGCCAACCGTAACTTTTAGTACAGAAAGGGCAAGGTGAGCTTGTTATGAATGTTGGTTATAGCCAGTGTTGGGGGGTAACGCGTTACTTATGTAATGTGTTACATATTAAGATGGCGCTGAACCGATTAAGGGCAGCCGCACAAAGTTAATTGTACAGCATGTTTGTGGTAATGCACGAACAAACGCGGAAATTCATAGACCACAGCGAAGTGCCTCAGTTGACCAACAGAACAAGCTCTTCAGTTCAGACCGCCCAGCTACTTTTGTTGATACAACTAACATTATTCAGGGTAGTGCTAAAATCCGGAATGGAACGAAACGAGGCGCGCGCCTAGTGAATAAATATAACTCGCTTTTGCAGATTATACACCGTTTCTAACCATTACATAGTGACTAGAATTGTGCTGAAGTTAGTTTTCTTCTATTTGTAGGCATGCTAGAAATCGCTCGCTCGAAGTTTCTATTTAATTCCCACTACACGAAAGCGTTTGCAATTACCTATGCTGAAAAACTATCATTTAACCCACTACACTATTATTTTGTAAGCATATGACTAACATGCACTGTGGTTAACTCTAGTAAATTATTGCCCATGCTGGCAGACTTCAGAAAACCATCCTCGCTGTTACTAATAGTGGAGGACCCGGCTTAAATTTGTATGCACTTAATTTAGGAGAGGATAACTCAACTGTTTTAGACTAATTTGACCCCAAGGAATAAGATAGGATATGTGCCAAATGCTCTATCCGGGGCGAAATGCCCCAAAATGGCCACGCCCTTTTTTTGGAAAACATATCACTGTATCTTCTAAAACATTGCTACTGTAGAGTTCCTGTGGTGCTCAAAATGTTTAGAATGGCCATATTTAGGGGGTAAAAGAAGAATATAGAGTATATATAGATATATCATTGAGTTTAGCATTACAATAAAATGCAAACATGATTATAAATAATGTTATGTTTATTCAGTAATTGGGTTTTGGCAACTGTCACCTCCCTTACATTTACAGTACTTGCAGCACTTAATTCCAGCTACTCTGCAACAACACCCATTCTTGCGAGCACACTTGCCACATGTGCAGGGATCTGGCAGGCCTTCAGGTTTAGAGTTAGATCACAATCTCAGGTACCATTATATTTCCCTTCTTTCAAAACCATAAGCCTCAGCATCCATGGTGAAAGTGGCATCTCTAAATGGTGCTTGAACCCACAGCTGCACTTGATAGTATGCTCTATGAATATGCTTCCTTGCATTGGTTGAGGTGCAAGCAGTTCTTGCAAAGTCCAACTTGAGGGCATTGCTATTGAATGCAGCAAGACGTAGGTCATCAAATGTCTCCAGATCCGTTGTTGGTTTGAGACATTTGACCAAGAATGTCTCTGCCATCTGTATTGAGCTTTCTGTTAGCTCTGGAGAGTTCAAATCAAGCACCAAAGAAAAACTTCCTGGTTTCTGAACAGCATTTAGGGCTGCAGACTTGGTTGCTATCTTGCTGGTGGTATCGCATCCAGTTAGTGCATGAATTGCTGGAAGGCACTCGATCAAGTCATTTCCCAATGCACTGCAAATGTCGTGGAGTGGCAAGATCACTCTTCTCATTCCAGAATTGCGAATTAGCCAGAGTTCTTGTAGACCAAAGTCTCTCCAATTCACTGTAAGGTGGTACAGTAGGCACACAAAGACATCTGTATCACCTGATGACAGTGTCATGGATGTAGGTCCCAACCAGCGACTTGAGATGTCTTGTATATGAAACATCATCCTGTCATCAGCTTCCTCATGTGTGCAGTTGAGCTGAGGAAATACAGAAGCACAACCAGCCGACACTATCCATGCTTGTGGTGATATACCAAGATATAAAGGTTTGGAGCCATGATAATTGGTGGTGAGCCATTCAACATAGAATGCTTGGAAAGCACTTTTGCTGGTAGAAGATGACCAAAAATTCTCTAAAATTACTGGAACAGTCTGACATCCATCAGAGATAGGTTAAATGAAGGTTCAGCTATTAGTACAAAGTACCATCTGGGATTTTCGTTTATTACTTGGGTATGTAAAGCAGACAGCATCACCATATAGCTCAATGATTAATTGCTTCACAGATCTGTTAGACACTATATCAGCTGAACCTTCATTTAACCTATCTCTGATGGATGTCAGACTGTGTGCTGACTTGCTGAAATCAGGGTTAAGGGCCAAGAATCTAGCCTTGAAAGTATCATCTTTGGCAGCTACCGAGTCCTCCATTTCAAGGTTCCCCATTATTTCTGCTATTTTAGCCTGATATTTATTGAAATATATAGGCCTTGCAACAGTAGTCATGGTACAAGATATCAGCTGCAAAAACATCATTTACATCACACATTGCTGCTGTCTCAGTGTAGACTTGGTCTTTAAATAACATAGCTGCATTCAATAGTTTTTGGGCCATTGGTTTTTCATAGACTCTGTATAGTGTGTGAATCTTTTTTTGCTTGACAGTCTTGCGATCTGCTCCACAAAAAATGCAGACATTTATAGCTTCACTAGGCTTAAATCTTTTGCATCGCTGTTCTGTTGGATCATTTCCAAGTCCCTGGGCCTGCTCAGGTGATTCAGATTGCTCTGGTTGAGCTAATGTGCTAACAGTTTTTGTCACATCCCTCTGAAAACTTCTGTAGCATGAAGAGGCATGGTATTAAATGATACCTTGCTCTGACACTGTCAGTTGGAGGACCCTAGCTGCCCGAATTTCACTACTCTCTATTTGTTTGGCAAGTGAAACAATACAACTCCTGCCAGTTTCACCACTAGAGAGGTATTCAGATCGCTTCTTTTTTTGACATAGGATACACTCATCAAGGTTGATCGCCTTTGGTGCAGCACAAGGAGCAGTAAGTCGTACCCCATCCTGTAGGGAAATGTGTTTCTCAACATGGAGTATCACCATTCACTACTTAAAATCTAGCCCACAGAAATTGCATGCTTATTTTGTCTTACCATTACACTGGTGATGGACCTTTCTCTCTCCAGATCTTGTAGTTCTTGTTTTATTATATAAACAAGGGAGCCTCTTTCACTTTGCCAGAACCAAAATGACAGATAAGCAGCTGTACTGCTCATTTAATAGAACCAAAATAACAGGCATGTAGCTGTGCTAGTATTTATCTCATTTAATAAAATTTTAGGCATGCAGCTGTACTGGCATTTATCTCAATTTTTAGGCATGTAGCTACATGCATGCCCAGCTGACCTCCTATAACTAGATTTATCAGGTATATGCATGCAGGTGTCACAGTTGCATGTACTAATTAGGTCCTAACATGCATTATTTACCCTTACGTAATAAATTTAACATCAAATTGCAAGTATACATTTTATATCCTTCAATGTTCCCCCTAAATATGGCCATTATAAACATTTTGAGCACCTTAGCAAGTCTACAGTTGCAGCGTTTTAGAAAATACAAGTGAAATGTCTTCCAAAAAAAGGGCGTGGTCATTTTTGGGTATTTCGCCCCGGATAGAGCATTTGGCACATATCCCATCTTATTCCTTGGGGTCAAATTAGCCAAGAACAATTGAGTTATCCTCTCCTAAATTAAGTGCATACAAACTCAAGCCAGGTCCTAGACTATAAAGAGTTGGACACGACTATAACATGAAAATACTACAGTAGTTTACCTTTTAGAATGATAAGGAAGCAATTCTACATCAGGAGTAAACAGAATTTGATGGATTGGTAAGCTAGAGCACAACATGTTACGTGGCGGGCATTAAATATAAACTTTGAGAGCGCGATTTCTAGCTTGCATATAAGTAGAAGGAAATGAATTCTAGCACAATTCTAGTCACTGTGTGGCAGTTGGAAACAATGCAAAATCCGTCTCAAACGATTTTTCTACTTGGCGTGCGCCCCAATTGGTTCCATTCCGTTCCGGCTTTTAGCACTACCCCATTATTCACGCTTTACTGGCGAATGGCACCAGCTGCCATTGCGGGATTACTGTTATATGGACTGTGCCCTGATTACCCACACCGTCTCCTTTATCGCTAATTAACTTTAAAATTATGCACCACAGACCATCACAATTTGGTATAGGCATTGGGTAAACGATACTCCACAATAGTACGCTTCGAATATTTGCAATTCAGGTTTGATGGAGTTGTTAACTAATGTTGTAGCCCACGGGTGTGCGTTTTTCACTACTTTCCATGTTGTTATCAGTGAAAAGGAAAGCGTAGAATTGTTCTACAAGGTGAGAAATGGTTGGAACCTAAGTTGCTTAGCGCTAGGTTGTTCATTGGCCAAGTTATTTAAAAATCAGGTTAAAACTTGAGAGTAGTATAGGAAAAAAATGAAGGCGTGTTATTTCATGAAACTTTGTATGCTAAACTAAAGTATCACAGGCTATCACAACAGCTTTTAAGGCGTAGATTAAGTTGTACAGTAGCAAAGTTTTGGGCCACCCTAAAATAGTCTCATTAAGTGCATGGGTTGAAACAATTGTTTTGTGTGGCTGGACTTAATCGGTTCAGCGTCACCTTAATTATTACTTTTGTGGTAACTAAGTAATATAATGAAATACGCTATAAAAACTGGTAATATAACTCAAGTTACTTTACTTACAAATGTAACGCGTTACCTAAGTAATACAGTTACTGTAATGATTCTAATATTATGTAATACTATTACTACAAGTAACGAAGTTACTAATCTCGTTAGTAATCCTCTGAGTAACGCCTATCCACAACGAAGTAATGAAGCCTACTGAATGAAGCTTATTCACTAGCTTCTTACTTATAACCAAGATTTGCACATTGTCCAACAACGCAATCATGTCACGTGGGTCATTCCGTGTCAAATCAACAAGGAATTTAGGGTCACCTCTTGGATTTTGACGAAACTTGGTGTGTTTGTAGTACCTGTGGTGCTTATCACTCACGCAGAGTTTTAGCTCCATACATTCCATAGTTTCTGATTTATGACCACAAATATTTTGAATATTTCATGAAAATTTGGTCCATCTCTAGTTACAAAATCAACTGCAACTTTGTACTGTGTAAATATTTTTAAACACAATTTTCAGTGATGGAAGACTGTTGATAGACCTTTCTAGTGATCCCTAAATTATGGGATATCTACTTAATTATGGTTCAAAAGTGCTTCATTGAAAACTTTAATCCTTTATATTTTGAAAAATGCTGCATGAAATTTTTCGAATTCTTTCGTGAATAATGATTGGGTCATAGTCTATGTTTGATAAAATTTTTGTGGTGGGACCACAATGGGCTCAAGAGATATAATGAATTATGTTGTGGTATGCGGTGGAATTTTCAGTCTATTATTGCTGTATTGGAGTGTACACCTCCAATGACCACTCGCAACAAGGCCATGCCAAGTTTGTCTTACAGAATGAAGGTGTCTAGGTGCATTGCAACCTGTGTTAATGACCACCTGTATTGAAAGACCATCTATGTGCTGCAGTTAAGTTATACTTTAATTGGATATTAATGTATAGCACCAAAACATCAACCCTTTCTAGCAAATCCAAAAATGGTCCTTATTAGACAGGTTGACTATAATTGAGATTATCATGCGTCCATAAACACATTAATGTTGTACCATCTCTTCAGTTATACCTTATTTATTAAGTAAAATCTCACCGTAGTGCACTCATATACATATCCCCACTCTACACTATTCAAGTTACGTACATGGCTGCATAGGTACTCCTCAAAAAGGATACTTGGGTACCTTAATAGCCTCATGATCTTGCTTTATAATTGTACATACATTTTGGACCCAAGACAAGTCTGTGGTTTCTCAAAAATGAACACTTCATCAATGGTCCAGGGAATAGAATAGTTACACTATATACGGTAGATGCATTACTTGTACCAAGAGTTTTTATATTAGTAATACTTGCTTGCACCTCAATGTGTGATTTATAGCACTGTAATTACTAAAATGGTTTTTCAAAGTATTTTGGGTTGACGCTTTGAAGATCAGTACAGGCAAATGTTAAGTATGTGGTCAGCATGTCCTATATGAGTATGTGTATGAGTTTATGACTTGATCTTCAAAGTGGTCATGAATGTAAAGTAATGTAGCAATTAATTTCACACATTGAGGCACAAGTAATACATGCATATAGTAAAACCCCTCCATTGCTAGGACCATAATAAAGTGCTCATATTACAGAAGCCACAGAAGTATCTTGGTCTAAATGTATGTGCACCGCTAGAGTGGGAGTACAGTGTATAAACAGGTGTCCTGGTTACCAAGGTACCCAGGTATCCCTTCTGAGGAGTTCTGTACTATGTATCTATGTAGCCACGTACGCAACTTAAATATGGCTAAGTCCACTACAGTGGTATTCAACTTAATAAAGAAGGTATTTGTGAAGAGATGGTACATTTACATGATTTTCATGGACACATGGTGGTCAGATCTGTAATTTATAGTCAACCTGTATAATTAGGACCATTTTTGGATTTACTAGAAAGGGTTGATGCTTTGGTGCTATACATTAAAGAAGTATAACTTAACTGCAGCACATAGATGGCCTTTCAATACAGGTGGTCACTAATATAAGTTGCAATGTACCTAGACACCTTCACTCTGTAAGACAAACTTGACATGGCCTTGTTGCGGGTGGTCATTGGAGGTGTACACTCCAATACAGCAATAAATTCCACCGCATACCACAACATAATTCATTATATCTCTTGAGCCCATTGTGGTCCCACCACAAAAATTTTATCAAACATAGACTATGACCCAATCATTATTCACAAAAGAATTCGAAAAATTTCAAGCAGCATTTTTCAAAATATAAGGGATTAAAGTTTTCAGTGAAGTACTTTTGAACCATAATTAAGTAGATATCCCATAATTTAGGGATTACTGGAAAGGTCAATCAACAGTCTTCCATCTCTGAAAATTGTGCTTACAAATATTTACACAGTGCAAGGTTGCAATTGACTTTGTAACTAGAGATGGACCAATTTTTCATGAGATATTCAAAATATTTGTGGTCATAAATCAGAAACTATGGAATGTATGGAGCTAAAAGTTTGCATGAGTGGTAAGCACCATAGGTACTACAAACACACTAAGTTTCGTCAAAATCCGAGAGGTGACCCTAAATTCCTTGTTGATTTGACACGGAATGACCCACGTGATAATGTGGTAGTTCCACATGTGACAGCTTAAGGCTGTGGATACAAAGTAATATAATATGTAATGTTATTATAGTTACTTTATTTTTTTGGGTAATATGTAACTGTAACTAAATAGTTCTGTTGCAAGTAATATGTAATATGTGACTGTCCCAACACTGGTTGTAGCTATTGAGTACATTTAAGCAATGAAGCCTGATAGCATTCATTGAAAGGCAGGAAGTGTGATAATTGCACATTAATTGAAATGGTGCCCGGTGCCAGCCGGACAATTGACTTAACAAGCCACCATAAAAGGTAGCGACTGCTATACAAAGGATGAAGTTATGTATACAGTGATTCATAGGCGAATTCTTGGTTGGCTTTTATATGCGTTAGACAGGTGACCGCTTAATGCATACCACAACGCATACATTTGTATGGGAAAATACTTGGGACCTCGTGACCATGGTCGTTATGCAAAGGTGACCGCTTAATCCAGGTGACCATAACACAGGTTCCACTGTATTGGTAAAATTTCCATATCGGTGGCCGATATTTTAGCCGATTTGATTATCGGTATACCGTATAGTGGAAAACTTTGGCGAATTGAAGTACAATTCACCAAAGTTTTACCCTCCAAATTTAACCAAAGAAACTAAGCCAGCGAGTATCCGTACACGTGATCTGGCAACACGACGCGGCGAACGCCATACAACAGTTGTTAAAATGGCCGGTATTTTAAAGTTCTTCAAGTATAAACGTGATGTTTCCGCTTCATCTACACCCAGTCTGCCGGAGCCAAATGGTTCGCTAAGGAAGAAAGTGCCACCCAAGGCAATTGAACTGGCGAACGCCGAAGTGACAAAACTGGTAGGCAATACTCCACGTGGCAGAGGTCCTTATTTATACCTCACTGGAGCCCAGAGATACAAAGTGGGGAAGCGAGCAGCGCTATATGGTACGACAGACACGATGCGATACTTCGCAAAGAACTATCCTGATTTTCCAGAGTTGAAGGAAACTACAGTAAGGAGGCTGAAAAACCTTTACAAGTCGAACTACTGCAAGCTCCGCCACCGAAGAAATCGGATACTGATGACAGTGATGAGGACGAGGATATTAAGAAGAAGCCCATGGAAGTTAAAGAATTGGCTCGTAAAAAGACCGGTCGGCCATTGCTAATTGGGGAGGAGTTAGACCAGCAAGTACAGCAATATATAAAGGACTCAAGGAAACGTGGTTTAGCCATTAACACCTCTGTTGTAATTGCTGCTGGTCATGGCATTGTGATGGCCCATGATGCAAATCAGCTGGCTGAAAATGGTGGAACAATCAAGCTAACAAATGACTGGGGAAAGAATGTCTTAAAACGAATGGGCTATGTGAAACGGAAGGCTTGCAGCAAAGCAAAAGTTGACCCTGAACAATTGGGAAGCTGAAAGAAGATTTTTTACTAGAGATTAAAAATATTGTCACAATTGATGAGATTCCTGATGAGCTTATTTTAAACTTTGATCAAACAGCTTTGAATTATGTACCTGTAACACCTTGGACCATGGAAGAAGAAGGAGCCAAAAGGGTAGAGATACTTGCTAAAGATGATAAGAGGCAGATAACAGCAGTGTTTTGTGGCTCAATGACAGGAGATTTTTTGCCACTTCAACTAGTTTATGAAGGAAAGACTGATCGGTGTTTACCTCAATATGATTTTCCATCAGCGTGGCATGTCACTCATTCAGACAACCACTGGTCTAATGAAATAACAATGAAGCGATATTTTGAGAAGATTATACTGCCATACGTGAACGAAAAGAGGAAAGAACTCAAGCTATCAAATGACCATCCGGCTTTGTTAATTTTTGACAATTTCAAGGCTCAAACAACTTCCTCCATTCTCAAGCTATTAGATAGCTATAATTTGGATATCGTTTTATTGCCAGCCAATTGCACCGATCGGCTACAGCCCCTGGATCTATCAGTTAATAAATCTGCCAAAGACTTTTTACGCTCACAGTTTCAGGACTGGTACGCCAAGAAGTTACATTCACAATTACAAGAACAACCTTCCAAAGTGATTCCAATTGATTTGAAAATGGGCATAGTGAAGCTTTTAAGTGCTCAGTGGATGGAGTCGATGTTCCAATATTTTAAGAACAATCCCAGTATAGTTCAAAATGGGTTCAAGGAAGCTGGTATTATAAACTGTTTGTCTGCATAATTATTATTGCTATACATGCAGTGTCATATAAATCATTCCATACTTCATATGAAAAAATTGAATGCCAGCAGTATTTGATCATATAACACAAACAATTCCTAAGTACAAATCAACATCTTATAGTGATGGGACAACTGTAAAGTGTTCTTCAGTGAGGCAGCGTACTAAATGAGCTCTCATATCTCCTTGTTTCAATTTTAATTTACTAGGATTAATTTCATGGGCTATAGCTGTTGCAAATGCAATGGCGTAGACCCCACAGTCAGTAGCTCCTTTCTGTTTTTGAGAACATGCCACCTTTACTCTAATCTTCTTAGAGCCACATTGAAAGAGATTAGTAATAATGCATTCTGTCTCCTCATCACAGTTATAAAATAGGGAGTCATACACTTTTACCTCCCCAAGAGTGCAGTTTAGAGTTGATGCAACAATCTAGTGCTGCCTTGATTTGCAATGTATTATTTGCAATTTGTTCTGCACTGAAGCTTCAGTAAGCTCTAACTTCTTCTCTTGGTATAAAGGTGAAGCAAAACCATTCAGCTTGGGGAATTGGTTTTTTAGCTGTGACTGAGCAAAATTTATCTCTATATCAGTTAACAGTTCTCCCATGATTATACCCTCAAGGTTGATAACCTTAGCCCTTTTAGTGGGTGGTTCTTCTAGGTCTAGCTCATGACCTACCGGTAAATTTATCACTTCTTTAGTTCCACTTGTTGAGTCAGGCTTACTGTGAGCAGGCGATGTGTTGGACATTCCCTGTGGCTGTGCTTCCGTTAATGCTTCTATTCTTTCCTCTGAAGCTGTCACATCTCTCGTTACATCCAAACTTAAAGTACCTTCAATTAACTTCTTAGCCTTAGTGCTTTCCTCTCTGCTGGTTGCAGTTAACGTCAATTTTGCCGGTATTTTGAGACCACCTTGCGGTAAATCGGCGGAGTATCTTGTACTTCCAGCTACTGTACAAAGAATTGTACTCCCTCTTCTAACGAACAAAGAACAAATGGCAGATATTCTCCGTGGTACATGCCCAACGACTCTTTCTTCTCCGCCAATCCTTTTCTTGACAGCTACGGCGTATGGGTCATGTCTATTTCCCAACTCGCGACAGCATGTAAGCTCTTCTCCTACAGCAGGTGCTCCCCAAATCAATTGATACTCATGGTAGCCACGGATCATTGACTCGAACGTAAACGTGTATACCACGCGAGATGCCATGCCGTGACACACGGTACTACTCTTTACAGTGCGCACTAGTTTACGGAGGATTCCAAAGATTTACCGTTTTTGTAGCGCCTAGTTTGGCACAGCCGCCCCTTCGCATAAAGAGGAAGGCCGCGCCAGACTAATGATACTTATGCTTCGCTTTACTCCGACGATCCTATATACGATAATTTAGCTACATATTTCAGTCGACATATTTCGCCAACATTTTCCCTTGCCAATATCCTATTTTTGACAATTCGCCAACATTTTTTCCGCTAATACGGATTTTTAGCAATTCGCCAAAGTTTTCCGCCGCCAACGTTTTCCACTATACGGTAACTCTACTGTGTTTTGTCCAATATCGAAGCACTGCAAGATAACAGTGTAAGAAACATTGGAATCAATGAGCTTAAGTATTTTTAGCTTATCCTCGATTGAAAGAACAACTCCCTTTCTCTTTTTTCCAGTCTTCTTCGTGTTCCCACCTTGAGTCCCACTCATCACGCTGCCATTTATTACTGTTATATACAATAGTTTTGATTGTGGGATTCAAGGTTTTGAATTCGGATAATTGAGGTGTCGGATAACTGAGATTCGAGGATCCACTGTATAAAACAATTTTGCCTTTGTTGTTACAGCTATTTTCCATCTGGTTACACGTGAAGAACAGTACAAGAAATTCCTTTGCAGTCAATCCACTCACTACTGAAATTAAAGACGATTCTTATTATGTTATGAGTACAAGAAACCATTGAAGTACTATCCCCACATCAAGACACTGTTGTGCGGCCCAAAAAACCTGCACACAACACCATGCATATATTGACAGGAAGAAAGAAAACGTGATTTTCACACATTTGTAGCTCCGTGCTATCTTTACGAAATGAAATGATTTTGCTGTGTACATGCCCGCCAATCAAAAAACCTGCACACAACACCATGCATATATTGACAGGAAGAAAGAAAACGTGATTTTCACACATTCGTAGCTCCGTGCTATCTTTACGAAATGAAATGATTTTGCTGTGTACATGCCCGCCAATCAAAAAACCTGCACACAACACCATGCATATATTGACAGGAAGAAAGAAAACGTGATTTTCACACATTCGTAGCTCCGTGCTATCTTTACTAAATGAAATGATTTTGCTGTGTACATGCCCGCCAATGTCAGTATTCCACATTCCAAATTTCAGCAAAATTGCTGCAAGCATTCCCGAGATATGTGACTTCAAAAATTGGCTTAGTTTCTGTTTTTTTTCTCTTATTTTTCTTCTTCATTTCACACACTCACAAAAACTGCCATAAAATGCGAATGCCATATCCAATTGCCTTGAAATTTGGCACACAGTAGGGGGGGTATAAAGGCACATCCCAAGTTTGGCTGAAATATGATAAACAGTGAAGAAGTTATTAGCAATTATTTATGAAAAATAACACCAATATGTTATCACGCCTACAGGGTAAACCGCTTATGGGAAGAAGCTGAAAATTGGTGTGTGGATATGTTAACTGTATTGAACCAAACCTTTTAAGTTTTGAAAAAAAAATCAAGCTAAAAGCCATGAAGATACAACGAAAAGACCAACAGTGTGTAACAATTATGCAATTGAGATTAAATAATAAAAAACAACTACTTGCCACGCCTACCAGAAAAACCGCTTGGAGTAATGCTTTGAAAATCGTTGAACAGATAGAGTAATCATCTTAGAAAGGCTCTTCAACGGTGTAGAAGAATCAGACTTAAATCCACAGAGTTATAACATGAAATCCAACTTGGTGTAGCAAGTGTGAGATCAAGATACCCTAATAGAGCAGTCATCCTAGCTGATCTCTCTACAGGGTGATTTGTTTGTAGCTGATCTCTGTACAGGGTGTTTTGTTTGTAGCTGATCTCTCTTCAGGGTGACTGCTGTATTAGAAATACGTCACCCTGTGGAGATATCAGCTTGATGCAAGTTACCCTATAGAGATCAGCTATAAACAAGTCACCCAGTAGAAATATGTGCTGGAAACAAGTCACCACGTAGAGAGATTAGTTAGGAGGAACAAGTCACCCAGTAGAGAGTTCAGCTAGAAACAAATCACCCTGTAGAAATATCAGCTGGAAACAACTCACCCTGTAGAGATATCAGCTAGAAACAAGTTACCCTATAGAGAGATCAGCTATAAACAAATCACCCTGTAGAAATATGTGCTGGAAACAAACCACCATGTAGAGAGTTCAGCTAGAAACAAGTCACCCTGACAACTACAAACAATTGAGAGTTTCAGTTACAGTTTTGTTATGTAAGAAGTCACTTCATAACTTATGTGATAATCATTCAATTTATTTAGTGTTCAATATACAAATACTTAATCGACAAAAAGCTATACACACAATTGCTTCTTTTGTTCCACAATTCCTGCAGTAAAGAAAAAAAAACAAGCACCAAAGCCAGTTTATGGCTGGCTTTGTGGCTTACAATGTAAAACAAAGTGATATCTAAACCTAAACAGCCAAGCTGTAAAAAAAGAGTGCAGCTACCAAAAGGTCAGGGTGAAAAAAGATGTGAAATCAAAGGTGGTGGCCAAGAAATCGCTGTGATGGTAGGTTAATAGCAAAAATTTTAATAATAACAATTCAGGTGAATTTGGTGCTAAATCCTAGTGAAACTTGGAGGAGGTAACGCAAATTCACCTGAATTGTCGTTATTAAATTTTTTGTCATTAACCTACCATCACAGCCATTTCTTGGCCACCACCTTGGATTTCCATCTTTTTTTTCATCCTGGAATTTTGGGGGCTGCACTCTTTTTTTACAGCTTGGCTGTTTTGGTTTAGATACATATTTGTGGAGAAACAAAGGACATGGAACATGCATTATGGCTGCTGTGGTAGGTGACAAGACACGCAGTTATAGTTAATAGGTAAAAATTCAGCGTTATAGCCATGACGCATGGTTGGCTGAAAATATTGGACAGTCAATTAACTAACAAAAACTTCTGTTTTACACTAATTCCATAGAACCTAGGTGATAGCATTTCGGGTTGATGTAAGCACACACTTTGGCTAATCAACACTGTTAGATTGTTGTGAAAGAAAGTGTGATAATGGTTTTTGAGTGGCATTTTCAGGCAGGAAAATGTAAGCCTTCATGATTCTTACTATATTATACTGCTGTATCGTATGTAAAATATGAATGGTTGGCAGTATACTATGTTCTTATTGTTCAGCTTAAAGGAGTTACTGCAGTATCCTATTGAACTAGCTAGACAAATAACCCTTATTGACCATGGTAAGTTTGACTAACTTTTATGGTACACATGTTTGTTAGTTTATGCAATCAACAGAATTACTGTGTCAGATTACTACTAAAGAGTTGCTACAGAAAGCATCAATGGCTAGAATATCATCAACGGCCTCTGCTAATTCTGTTCCAGTAAAGACAGGAATCGACAGTGTAGCTACACAGTTCAACAGGGTTAGTTAGTAGTGTTGCTGTGCTACATTACTTGTTCTGGCAGCTTGCTAGTCTCACTGTACAGTGTGTAGTGCAACAACATCATCTGGACAGTAGAATTGAGATGATCAAGGCACTAATTTTGGTTGCAAAGGTTTGTCCATATTTTTAAGTTAGGTTTGTAAAGTTCACTTTTTCTAGAACTGCTTTGAGCTAAGGAACTATAGTGCAGTAATGGCTATAGCAGTTGTTGGTCTTCACTCAGTACCTGTTCGCAGGCTCAATACTACATGGGAGGTGAGTGATATGGATAAGATTTGCAAAAGCTCAGTCCATTTTGAATTCACTATATATATAGTGTATGTAAATGAAGCAAGTATTCCTTGTAATATTAAGCACTATAATATCTCGCAATAGATAATTTCATAGCAAAAGTTTACCCTTAGACCCTCAGCTGTTTTAAAAAGCACATGCACTGAAAATGCACAATACAGTAAACTGGATCGTAGCAACAATTCAAAAGATTAGTTTTGACATCAAACCTTATTTCTACTGCATCATACAGTACGATAGTACTGTATAGTAGGGACCACAAAGGAGTGTGTGTGGCCCATGAAATAAAATCAGCCTCAATTTACCCTGATGACGATGAGGCAGTATTGGTTAGGTAAAACTAAGCCCAAGCAAGCTTTCAGATCGACCCGAAACGCTTTCAACAAGTTGCTACGGAATTTTAAAAAATATATATTTTAACAGAATTTTCTACTGACTGAGTAAGTAAGGAACTGACTGATGCCTTCAGACAAGTGCAACTCAATAACGGCTAAGACTACAGACTTGATTTTTTCACTGTTTGATTTCACTTTGGCCTGACAGGTGTCTTTTGTCATACCGCAGTACGTACAATGTATTCTTCTTGGACTTACTAGTATCCTCCTTTGTGTCCCATTCATCTTTGCTGACAGCGAAAAGTGTCGATTTGGCAGCAGCACATGATGGCTTCCCTTCATAATGGAAATCGTCTGTATTTTTCATAGTGACTACTTTGATTGCAGAGATGCTTTTCGAATAGTTCTTGATTTGTACTGCTGTGTAACGGGTTGAACATAGCCGACAACGAAGTGTAATGGATGCTTTATTTTTCAGATGATAATTGGTAACTGGGGCGCACGGCACCATTTCTTTCTTTCGGTATACATGGATTGCAGAGGTACTTTTCGAACAGTTCTTGATTCGAAATGCTGTGTAACGGGTTGAACATAGCTGATAACAAAGCGTAATGGATACTTCACTTTCAGACGATAGCTGAGGCGCGCGGCACCATTTCAGATGCGGTGTGCATTGGTTCACTAGTCATAAAAATTATTTACAAAAAAGTTGACAAATAAATACACTTGGAATTTTCAACTAGAGTAGGGACCATAGCACATCAATAAAAAGTACTGAAACAAGCTGGAGTAGTGCACAATATTAAATCACAGTAAAACAATAAGAAGTGTTATATTCCTACTGTGATCAAGATACCACAGTGGAAATGCACAGTAGGGATATAACACTTCTTATTGTTTTACTGTGATTTAATATCGTGCTCTACTCCAGCTTGTTTCAATACTTTTTATCAATGTGCTATGGTCCCTACTCTAGTTGAAGATTCCAATTTTTTCTGTGTACTTGTCATAAATAAGCACCCGTATCTAGTGGTGTACAATATATCAAAAAAATATCAATATCATGATAATTTTTTGATATTGCTATCATGTCGAATTTCAATATTGCAGGCGCTCATTTCAGTAGTTATCAATTAATTCTATAATAATCTTTATAAGTATATGTTAAAGCATAGCCGCGAGTGCTATATGAAAAATAAAGTA
Organism: Dysidea avara; assembly: GCF_963678975.1. Classification (NCBI taxonomy): domain Eukaryota; kingdom Metazoa; phylum Porifera; class Demospongiae; order Dictyoceratida; family Dysideidae; genus Dysidea; species Dysidea avara. The sequence continues at coordinate 39,403,095 of NC_089278.1, forward strand.
CGAGGCGCGCGGCCGAGATGCTAATAAAGCACGAGGCGAAGCTGAGTGCTTTATTAGCATCGAGGCCAAGCGCCGAGTACTTTATTTTTCATATAGCACGAGCAAGGCTATGCTTTAAATGATTTATGGAACTTTCTAGTCGTGTAGCTTCACCATACACTAGGACTCGTAATTAACAAGCGTTGCACGAACTATTAGCAGCCTGAACGCACACAAACTAGTTTAACAAAGTAACTCACGCGTATTTCACCATAGTTTGGCATAGTAGACGTTCATTGCGTCTTTTGGCAGGTTTTGCTCGCAACCCACAATCGATTCTATTGCGAGTCACATGGTGAAGTATTTCCGTGATATCTCCAGGACTTGTCCGTTTACATTAACAAACGTAACAGCAACGTTATCTTCTCCCACCCATCATCGAAACATTTAGGTATGTCTATAAAAACAATCCAGTGGTGGAACTCGTATCGGCTGGGGTGATTGATCACTCAGCGTGGCGAGGCTATCAGCCTTCACCGGCTTGGGTGATTAGTCGTACTGGCGCAAGCCCCATAGGCTATTATTAGCCTACACTAAGGCACGTGGGCAACTGTGCTTTATTGCCCACAAAGAGTGCTTTATTGCACCGCAAAGAGTGCTTTATTGAACGAATAAAGCACTCTTTATGGTCGATGAAGCAGTTGGCCGGCTGAGAGTGTACTTTATGAAATTTAAAGTACACTTTTTCCTTTGATCTCGCCCACGCAAAGTTCTATAATTATCAATATATTGAGATATTTTTGATAAAGTTACAGGTCAATGATTGTGGTATCGCACTAGAAATGAATGTCAGTTCTGTGCAATTTAGCCATTTTAAAAGCTCATTCACCAGTTTCCTAGGTTTGTTATTAGTGGTTTTAGTGAATCTATTGTATTTAAAGCATATTAAAATATCAGCCTTCCTTGCAATTAATCCACCTGCTCAATGTAGCAAAATCGAATTGAAATTGTGATGTTTCACTGATTGTAAATCAATATTGTATCGAAAATCAAAATCCTGATATCGCACACCACTACCCATAACCCATGTGCCTTTTGTTGTTTATATCTGATTATGCTATACTGTAGTGCTCATAACTCTGGTTATTAGGCACATGTGCTTAAAAGTTTTGGAGTATTGTTTGTCAAATTCACTATGTTTGTTAAGAGTATGTACTTATTAAAACTTTTCTGCTAGGAAAATGTTATTTTGTGTTTTAAAGAGATTTGGATACCAGTATTCCTTCAAATATTTGTTTTGTCAAGGAAACGACAAATTTGTGTCAATTCACTATGTTTATTAAGAGTATGCACTTATCAAAAAATTTCTGCTAGTAAAGCGTTATTTTGTGTTTTAAAGAGATTTGGATACCAGTATTCATTGAATTATTTGTTTTGTCAAGGAAACGGCAATCCTAAGAAGTTGTGTGCAGCTATCATTCTTATAAAATACTGAATTTATATGTAAACATGTTGGAATTATACAAATTTGGTTACAAATGTATATAATCTTGTTTTAGGCATTGCCCCAAATATACATGGACTTCTTGAATAAGATGACTGTTGTCATGGACTCAAGACGCAATTACTATCATTATCGTGATGTACTTAAAAATACAGCAGCACCTATTGTGCCTTATTTAGGTACTCACCCATGTTTGTACTCCTTATAGCTTTTTGTGTGTGCTGGTTTGTAGTGTGTGTGTAAGTGTGTACAGTGTGTGTGTGTACAGTGTGTGTGTGTATAGTGTGTGTGCGTGCGTGTGTGTGTGTGCGTGTGCAGTGTGTGCGTGTGCAGTGTGTGCGTGTGCGTGTGCAGTGGGTGGGTGTGTGCAGTGCGTGTGTGTGTACAGTGGGAGTGTGTGTGTGCAGTGTGTGTGTGTGTGTGTGTGTGTGTGTGTGTGTGTGTGTGTGTGTGTGTGTGTGTGTGTGTGTGTGTGTGTGTGTGCAGTGTGTGTGTGTGCAGTGTGTGTGTGTGTGTGTGTGTGTGTGTGTGTGCAGTGTGTGTGTGTGTGCAGTGTGTGTGTGTGTGCAGTGTGTGTGTGTGCAGTGTGTGTTTGAGTGTGCAGTGTGTGCGTGTGCAGTGTGTGCGTGTGCAGTGTGTGCGTGTGCAGTGGGTGCGTGTGCAGTGTGTGTGTGTGCAGTGCGTGTGTGTGTGCAGTGCGTGTGTGTGCAGTGTGTGTGTGTGGTGTGTGCAGTGTGTGTGTGCAGTGTGTGTGTGTGTGTGTGTGTGTGTGTGTGTGTGTGTGTGTGTGTGTGTGTGTGTGTGTGTGTGTGTGTGTGTGTGTGTGTGTGTGTGTGCAGTGTGTGTGTGTGCAGTGTGTGTGTGTGTGCAGTGTGTGTGTGTGTACAGTGTATAGATATGCAAATATAGTACAGTTAAGGTTACGGTATAGTCACTGGCAATCATGCAAAATTTTGAATGCCTATCGATTCTTTTTGAGAAGCCCATAAAACCAGTCTAGCAGCGTGAAAAGTTTTAAATGAAGGTGAAGCCCTTCATATTTAATGTTTTTATGTAGCTACAGTGTAGTTTGAGGCAGGTGGAACACTACAATTTGTTGTAGTAACACAAGTAAGCCAGCCCGTACATCGCTCAGCTCCAGCTGTCATTACCATGTTTTTCTGCCGCCAAATACAGCAAAAGCTGTAGGTTCTATTTGCATTTCTGGGACATAGTGATACTGTATATTAAATTTATTAGGTCCTGTGGAAGCGTTTTTGGTGTGTTTCTTCCCAGTGACTCAGATACAAGCCTTCAAAGAGCTTGTTTCACTCGAAAAAACTACTAAAAGTTCAATAAAACGTCTATACAACCAGTAACTTAAAAAATCGCTTCCACAGGACCTAGGTATTTTAGTTATTTAGTCACTTGTGTTGAAATTATAAGGATTCAGTAATCTGTTAGTCTGGTTTTTGGCGGCACGTTTTTATAAAACATCGCTCTATTGTGGACCACACACCCAAGAACAGTCGTTGTTCTGTAGTAAAAACAAACAAGCACAATTAGTTGCACTGCTAACACAACACAGTTGTTGAAATTATTTATCCCTGCTTGGTTTACAGCAGATTTTGTAATTTGTTCCGTCCACACATTTAAAACTATTCCGTAACCTTAAGCAGTACTGCTATGCAAAGAATATCGCACACTCAGACATTACTCAGAGTGTGTCTTAAGGCTAGTACAGCACTTGGCTTCACCTTGTGCTGTGTTAGCTGTTTGACACACTCTGTCGTACTGTATTTTCTGTACACATCTGCTGCAATGCTTTAACTATAGTGTAACATGTATCATAACTAGTATTTTATTTAAAAATGAAGTAGGCATCTGTGCAATAAAAAGTAGTGAAACAAGAGATGAATGATGGTATTATAGCATAACTAGGTGGGAAAGTCCCTACTTTGGCATTGAACAAAATTATAGCTAATGTGCCAAAGTGGGACTTTCCCGCCGAGCTATGCTGCAATACCATCATTCATCTCTTGTTTCACTAGTTTTTATTGCATAGATCCATACTTTGTTTAGTTTTTTGTTGTACCACAGCCAGTTACAGTGTAACATATGGCTGTTCTATTAGAATGTCGTACATGACTGTTGTATTAGAGTGACTGTTGTATTAGAGTATCTCTAGTCAAGCAAGGGTGTGCAGCTAGCTAGACCAATAAGGGGGTGAGATCATCTTGTTTACTGTAAAGTAAATAGCTAGATTGTTTAGAGGTGTGTTCTCTGTACTCTATATCGCTATTAGTCCACCTAGATCTTTATTTAATTGGTGTGGTTGCGAACGGGACTCCAATCACGAAGTTGCAGATATCTAGCTAATATACCTCTCATAGTAGCACCAGGACTAAAGCGCTTCTGAAATCTGGGGGTTTAGAAAACCCGGACCGGACTAGACCGGACTGGGCCAGGTCAACTTCTTCAAGTAAGCCAATTCACACATTAGCTATAACATACAATTCACGCAATAGCTAGCTATAACATATACTCTTCACCTTGTAGCCACTCTGCAACACAATTAGCTAGCTACGATGGCTCAGACTGCAACAGGGATCGAAACTTCATCCACAATAAAACAACCTAACTAAGCTATTAAACCACTTTCTACTACATTTCACTACACAATCACAACAAAGCTACAAGCTCTTTCTGCTGTACTTAACTGTTACACACACACACACTAGTAACCGCTTAGAATCGTGGTATACAAAGTGAGATAACAGCAAACCGTCGAACTTATGTAAAGGAATGGTCATTGATGACTGGCTAAACTAAGAAAGGTAAGCTAGTGCCCATGCAGGGTAGCTCAGTATATAGAGATTTTTGGGTAGTGAGGTTTTGTTCTATTTAAAGCTTACCTTGACATGTAACTATTAATACTCCATTACTCATTCATCACTACCGAAATAATTTCAGAGGTTTGCTGTTATCTTGGTTCCTTTCACTTTTTATATCACAATTCTAATAAATTCAGGCGGTTACTAGTGTGTGTAGCAGTTGAGTATAGCAGAAAGAGCTTGTAGCTTTGTAGCGGTTGTGTAGTGAAATGTAATAGAAAGTAGTTTAATAGCTTAGTTAGGTTGTTTTATTGTGGATGAAGTTTTGATCGCTGTTGCAGTCTGAGCCATCGTAGCTAGCTAATTGTGTTGCAGAGTGGCTACAAGGTGAAGAGTGTATGTTATAGCTAGCTATTGCGTGAATTGTATGTTATAGCTATTGTGTGAATTAGCTTACTTGAAGAAGTTGACCTGGTCCGGGTTTTCTAAATTCCCCTGAAATCAACCTCTGAAATAATTCTGTGGCACTTAAATATGCTGCTGAAAGAAAGTGTTGATGTGGAAAATTAACTCTTTGATATGGTTTCGTTGGATGAAATAGACAGGAAATCTGATTGAATATAATAGAAATGACAAGGCGCAGAGGGCCTACACTCGTTGGAACCCCAAAATGCACATTCCACTGGTGAGTTTGTTATTTCATGATACAATGGTGGCCGTGCGCTGCATATAATGACATGATTTCTACCATACCACTATATAGGAATACTGTAGGTTTAAGTCTATTACTGTGTATTATGTGTAGTAGTTGCAAATGGTTTACAAGCTAATTTCAGAGGAGTAAAGTTGTGTACCTTAATTGGTTTTGTTCCATTCCATTCTAACTTTTAGCGCTACCCCCGTTTAACCTACCCTCATCCCATTTCTTGGCTACCATGTTGGATTTCGCATCTTTTCAATCTGACTTTTTGGGGGCTGCACACTTTTCATGGCTTGGTATAGATACCATTTCTTTTTATAATCACATAATACTCCAAAGCCACCTATGGCCAACTTTGGGATTTCCTTGTTACTTGAGTTTTTTATTGAGTACTAGAATGGTTTAACATACTAATTTGTTTGATTCTTGTGTTTTATTTCAGCTATTTCCAATTATTCTAATTACACTACTGGTGCTAAATATTTTATTGATGGTTATTGTTGATATATAGAGTATATTTTTGCTTAGGAGTATATATAAAGGACTTGATTTCCATCAGCGAGGGTAATTCAGATTATGTTCATGGTGGACTGGTGAATGTTCATAAACGTCGACAGGTATGTAAGGGTGTAGTTGGTGGAACCTCACTTATCTGGATAGGCATGATTGTAATTATTCATTATTAGCTTTAGTCCTTAAAGAGCTGTATTAGTGAAAAACTTCTTGATGAATATAGTGGTTTTGTTTTAGAGATACCTTGTAATGCTATAACCATAGGCGGATCTAGGAGACACTGTCAAGGGGGGGGCAAGAAGTTTTAGTGCACAACAGTGTTTATTTCACTAAGAGGATAAGAATGGAATTCTAGTACACAAGTTATATTCATTTGCATAACTTTATTCAACGTATAGCTGGGTGAATGATGGACATACAGTTTTTAAGACTGTAGTTGAAGAAAATTATTAAAAATTAGACCTCCTAGGTTTGAATTTGAGAGCATTTTTGAAAGCACTTAGCTAACAAAGTGTATGCTTTGCAAGATTGGTTAGCCTATCTGAGATAAACCTGTTTGATGGTAAAGTGTATACTAAATAAAAATAAGGAGTAGTTAGTAGTTTTGTTATGATTTGTAAAAATTGTAAATTATATAAGAGTCGTGACTGTTCTATTAGAGTAATGACTGCTCTATTAGAGTATCTCGATCTTTGCACAAAAATTCAAATTTATTTACCTCACTTTCTTTTCAGTGTACAGTTTAGCTATAACTGTAAAGTACACTATTTTATATCTGTTGTCTTTTATTTGCCCATTGGCTTTCTGTACTTCTGAGTACAGTGTGAATGCATGATTCTAATTTCTGGTATCAATATAGTACTGTAGGTCCAAGGGGGGCAAGAGAAGGGCCAGGGGGGGCACAGCACCCCTTGGCCCCCCCTCAGATCCGCCTATGGCTATAATGACTTATTATCCCATCAAATTTCAGATGTTGATATATTGGCTTTCTCACATATGAATTGACACAATAATAGCTATAGTTTAATAGCTGTAGCCAGCATTTGTGTGTGTTTTGTCTGGTCTTTTCACATGGCAGCTATGTATATTGCAGTGGATACAGTTTTCAGCATGTTGATCCAGCACAGTGTATGTGGGTAGATAAGATACACATACACGGTAACCGTATTTACTCGATTTGTACCCCAGGAGTACTATTTATTTTATGCCCAAAAATAAGGATAAAATCCTTCGAATAGTGCCGCACTGCGGTGGGTGCGCTACTATTTTTTTACTAGCATAGAATAGTACTCTGGGTTGCAGACATGTACACTAGAGTGTATTTTGCTTCTACAGCAATATGTGTATGGTTAAGTATAAACAATACAATATTCGAAAGGCAGGCACAATATTTTATCGATCGTTTAGCTCAATCTGCACTAAGGGCAGGTACCGCAGCTAATTAGATATAACATTACACTGCCACACACCAATTCTGTTACGTATGTTCTTTTAATTCAACCATTTAATAACTTTCGTATTTTTTAGCACTTGAATGTTTTATTAGATTATACCGTAGATTCTCTAAAAATTCGGCAGAAATAAATTAATTCCGTTCGTGTCTGGCCGAACAATTAGGAAAAAAAATGTACTAACCTTGTGCTATTGTCGAATTTTTAGGGATCTATCCCTAATACAGTCTGCACGCTTCATGACTATGTTATTTTCGATCCGTTTACTGCTTACTTTCTGGATTTCTTTCTACAGGAACCAACAGGAACGCCTTGAGGCGGAGCTGACGATTCCACAACACACTCACTTGGCCACAGCGCTATATACTATGGTTGCCTACATTATCCAGGAGGGATGGTCAATGTCATTACTACATCGCTTTTGAATACAATCACCCAGACGTAATATTAAGGATTTCAACAATTAATAAAAATAGAAACTACAATCAGTAATATTATTAAACTATCTTGTGATATATCTCGCTACCAGGTGCTGCATGGCTTAACAAAACATTATCTGAGGGTATATCATGTTATACAAGGAGATGTGAGGCTAGGAGAGATTTTATTCTGTGAACAGAAACGATCGTTTTGCGGTAGCTGTGAAGATGTCACACGATGATATCGTTGGGTACGTTCCCTGAACAATTTCACACTTGGTGCTTCATCCAGCATCGAGGTAGAATATTGTATGAGGTCACTGGGAATCCTCAGTACTCAAGAGACCTTCGTCAACTAGACTAGTATTCCAAGTGCCGAAAAATTAGCGAGCTTATAACTAGAAACTTTCCTGCGCTTGCCGAAATTTAGAGCACATTGCGTTCAAAGCACAGGGAGTGCCGAATATTTAGAGATGCCGAAATTTTAGGGAATCTACGGTACCTTGAATTAAGACTTTTGTTTCTTGATGGACTTAACATTTATAAGCTTTTGTGTGCATGCTGCTGAAATAAATGGTACAGTTGTGTATAGACTTAGCAATCCAGCTAATAGTTTTAAAATGGTGTTTTACTGAAAGAACTAGTCTAAGATACAACAAGATATGGGCACTCTCAAAGGCCTGCAGCCTAACTTGACAGTGCCAGGCAATTTTTGCTCATTAGTAATAATAATAATGCCACTATGATGGTATATATTATTGCAATTTACAAGGAAATGTATTAACCTATTTACGACATACGTACATGAGTTCTGGTTAGCTAGCAAGTTTAAATTCCACTGGTAGCGTGTTTCTTCTTATTGAACATTTTGTGTACATGTTTAGAGTTGTTATGTTGTGTGCTCAAGTCTAGCTTATAGCATAGGTTTTTCCATTTAGTTGCCCAACTTTTGTTCATAGTTTATGTAGATTACCATCACTGTGGGACTCAAACTAAGCACATTATATACATAGGGAGGAGTTAGCAGCCCAAGTACAAGTAGGTGTTTGTGTGCTTATTCCTTGTGCTTTATTACAGTGGTAAAGCTCTCTTTAAAAATTCATGTATAGGGGCAGAAAATCCTGCACATATGGCAGCTGCCAGTGCACGGTAGGGTGAAATATCTGCTAATTTGTGTATGTACAAAGCAGGTGACAGAAATGGTTCCAGAATGTTTTGAGTAGCGTCTCACATAAATGTCATGGCATGGGCTCATAATGCAGTAGTAATAATAGTGGCCACCTCCAACATAGCCCAACATGCACTTCAAACCTCATTACTGAGGACACTTCATGGCTCTATTAATGAGGTTTCACTGTACTGTGCCTCTACCATAAATTTGTTAAACTACTCGATATGTAATGTAGGCTTACCCCATTGTTTTGTATCTCATGTGTATATTTTACAGGTTTATGTTAAACTAATGGAATTAAAAATGATGCAGTTAAACAAGTACAATTTCAAGTCACTACATCATGTTCAACAGATATTAAAGAAGGTTCAATTGGAGGAGTTATCAAATGTCATACTTACTGTACAGTCCAGTTATTGATCAGCATTCTTGTTTAATTCACAAATGAGTTCATCAGTTGTAAATAGTTGTACTATTGTATATCACAAAGCAGATGAAGAGTGACACTTCTGTAACTTATAGAAACTGTTAACTAACTTTTTAGCAGATATAGCGCTGATAAAACATTTAAATTTGTTTACTGTGGTACAATACTTACTATATGTACTGAGTAGCTGGCGATGGTGAAGTCTAAACAATAGGAAACATTGCCATGCAAGTAACAATCTGTAGCTGATAATGAACAGTAAAAAATAATACCTCAATTTCTTTTTGTAATAGAGAATTATTCAGAAACCATGGGTTACAAGGGGTTCCATACGTCCTCAACAATTGACACCCACTTTTCTACACATCATCTGATTCGGCTCATCGAGCTGAGTTGTTTGATACGTAGTTTGAAGTGTTTGGATCAAAGATGACCGAGTTATGGCCTTTCAAAGTTTTCTACATACATAGATACATACATTACATACAAACTTTGCACATCACAGTCAGTCAGTCAGTTAGTTACATTATGCAAAGTATCACAGGAAAAAAAGCTACATTTCAGGTATTTGGAAATCCCCAGTAAATGTACAGAAATTCCACATTTCTGTACATTTCCGGTGTTCATGAAATTTACACATTTCCTTGACTTTTTCTGAAGTAGTATATAGGGCACAATTTCCATGACATTTCCTAATAGCAGGATTGATGGTATTTCTTGACATTTCCTAATGCAGGATAGGTGGTGTCAAAATGCAAATTTCCTGTCTAGGAAATGTCATGTGTCAACACATTTCCTAAACACGGTATTGTGGCGTTATATGACTGATCAATAATCAATGTTAATCACTCAAGCACATGTACAGTTCTAATTAATGTACTGGCACGTGTCCACACAATTACATCATTGCCTAATAAGATTACAAGTGATTACATAATCAATATAAATGCATATAATAGCGTCAAGTTCTCCACATCTCCCCCTTCAAGTCTGATACCTCAGTGGAGGTACAATAGCAGTGCCAGTCTGGGACCAGGTCATTATGCTGGAGTTTCTTGTAACTCCTCTAGTTTGTGGAGTCACAGGCAGTTGATGGTCCTCAGTAAGGCTACTCCAATTGGTAATTATGTTTCTGGTCCACCGCCCGCATCCTTTTTTGGAGGATGTGAAATTTCAGAAATACGTATACATGGGTAAAATGCCCACATCAGCTTTTTGAAAACCTGGATTTCAGAAACAAATATTGGGCTAGTTACATTGTAAAAGTAACTAGTTACATATTACATGCAACTGAACTATTTAGTTACAGTTACATATTACCCATAAAATAAAGTAACTATAATAATATTACATATTATATTACTTTGTGTCCACAGCCTTAAACTTTCATGTGTGAAACTACCATATGCATGCACTTTATCACGTGTCATGATTGCGTTGTTGGACAATGTGCAAATCTTGGCTATAAGTAAGAAGCTGGTGAATAAGCTTCATTCAATTGCAATAGACTTTGTTACTTCGTTGTGGCTAGGTGTTACTCAGAGGCTAACCAACGAGATTAGTAACTTCGTTACTTGTAATAATATTACGTATTATTAGACTCGTTACAGTAACTATATCACTTAGGTAACGCGTTACATTTGTAAGTGAAGTAACTTGAGTTATATTACCTGTTTTTATAGCGTATTTCGTTATATTACTTTGTTACCACAAAAGTGGCTGCGACAAGTATGCTAAATCTAAGTATCAATTTGTATTTTATCAGTGAAAACCTGCAAGAAATGGGCAGAGTGCATGGTACGGATCTATATACTCTAATAGAACAGTCAGTAAATCACAAAATACTCTAATTGGGCAGTCACTTCATCGTTGCTTAATTTGTTGCTGAATTCCGCCCGCACCTAAAACTGATTTTCAAAGGCCTAGGACCAGAAACATAATTACCATTTGGAGTGGCCTAATGCTGTACTGCTGGTGTTTGCTGGCTTTCCTTATTGCTGACTTCATGGAAAGTTCTAAGATGTTGATTCCTTCGAATGAGGTTTCAATCAAGTAGCTCCTTGGAGTTGGGTTAGGGGTTATATTACAGTAAAATAAGGGCTCGTCCCAAAGGCCCCAAACAGTGGAGACATTCAGTTGTGCTCAGCTGAAGTGGCAAAGGAATCATATTGCACAGATGCATTAGTCAGTTGTTGACCAAAGCATGAGCTTGGTAGCTGTATAGTAACAGAGATTGTATTTCTTTAGTAGCTCAATGTTGTTTTGATATATATATATGTACCTCAGATTGTGGTATTATAATTTTAGCTCACAGTGGGTATAGGCAACTATGTAGCTACCTATCCTGGGTTATGGTATGTAACTGTGTGCTGGTGGCTATTATAGTCTCACCAGGTGGGAGTGCCACTCACAAAATCTTCACTATTTGGTTTATAGCTGTAAGGCCTGGCCATATGTGTAGTTGTATTATTTGACTGGCAAATTTAATTCGTCGTGTAATAGCTACACGGAGACCAAATGGGTTGAGAATTTCCCATTATAAATATCCATCGTACTGGTCACGACCGGTTTCGTTTCAGCTCTACGCCGGAAACTCATCAGGCAACCTTAGACGCGGATTTAGTATTGCCAGAGTAGTGTTGTACTACTTTATGGTGAAGAATTGGTAGCCCGGTATGAGATACTCGGGCCGACGCGTTATGTAGCGTCTGACGTCACGGCGTGGGGACGCTATTGTTTCTAAGTGTTTTGAAGTGTGAAAACCATGTGATATGGTGACACTTGTTGATAACACTTATTCCAAGTTTTGGAATATGTAAAATTGTAGTTTGTATCACAAGATTGGGGGTTTATTTTGTCATAGCGTCAATATACTCAGTGTGTTAGCTATAGAATTAGACTGAAACACCTTTGTATGAGCTAGCCTGACTGTGTATAGCTAGCTAGGTATAGTTATAGTTAGGTTAGAACACAGGGGGTCTGGAGATTATGTTAGGGCAGTGAGTAGACAGATCACGCGAGTACAAGTTAGGTTAGGACTGTGTGAAGGCAGATCACATGCATGATTACTAAGTTAGAGTTAGGTGTAGGGTTTGGATTAGACAATGGTCACATGATCTGAGACACTCTTAGAGCTAGGGTTAGAGCTGAGCAGTGAATTATTTTGCTGTGTGCTGAGTTGCCTATGGTATGAATTGCAGTGAGAGAAGTGTTGCATCGTATTGTTGTTTTGTTATATTGTGAGTATGACATGCTAATGGTGTCATGGGTAGCTACCCATTGTTATGTAGCAGCATTGATAGGTGCACCTCTACATGTTAGAATGCTATGCATGTCAGTTGACTTGATAGTGTAGTATGTAAACGAAAGCAACAATGGGTTAGTGTTAGTGGTTGGATTGGGTTCAGCTCCAGAAGAAGCTGGGACCAATCCTGCACCATCCGTCCTGGCGTTTGTTGCCTGTTCTCCAAGGTTTGAGACATTAGATTCTATAGGTTGGCTTTGAGGGGTCACTGGCAACTGCCTTCCACTCCTTAAGATGGTTGGTGGTGGTTGTGTGGCCATTACTAAGTAGATTGATTACAATTATATAATTTAGAAACAAAAAAAAGGGGAGTACAAACACACAAGTACACAAGACACATACACAACTACAATTAATGTTATACAAGCAGTAAAAACAAAAAAGTTACGTATACAGTTCCAGTTCAGCAGTCAAAAGAAGGACCGGTTTCGACAAGGAGTCTTCATCAGCTTCTTTATTAATAGAATGATTCATATTACATTAGTTGTTGTTCTTATAGTTGAGGAGTTGTCATGAGGTCAGGGTCAGTTTGTTGTTTTTTTATTTTTTGTTTTTTGGTTGTTATTTAACACGTTCAGTCCAAAGGGTACTTTAGTTTTCATCAATTGAATATATTCCATTTCTTTAGCTTTTCTGGCTCTTATATCCTTTACCTGGTCTATGATGGTAATTGTAAATATTTCAAAGGTTGCATTATGTTTCTTCAGATGGTCATAGATAGGTCTATCCACTGCGGTTTTCTGTGTGTTCCTGTGTCTTTTCATCCTTGCTCTTACACTGGTACCGGTTTCTCCGATATATTGTTTCCCACACTTTGTACAGTCCAATAAGTAGATCGCCCCTGTGGTATCACATGAGTAGATAGTCTCTATTGGGTATCTGGTCTTAGTTTGGTGGCTGTAAAAGTGGCTCCTAGGTGCAAGTTGTTTACACATTCCACATTGTCTATGTCTACATTCGATATTCTTAGCTGGCCATAAGATTTTTGGCAAACTAGGAGGTTGATGAGGGTTAGGGTTATTGTTAGAGTTGTGGTTGTCATCTGGCCTTTCAGCTACCTTGGCTTTCTTACTTACATCATCTTCACACTCTTCTGATCTATCCCTTTTATTCCTCTCTCTCTGTTCTCCAGTCTCTTCTTCTGAGCTCATCTTAAAAGTAACTAATAAACTTAGTGTAACTATCTGTTTAAGATACCAATAATGAACAATAAACAAACGATAACAATAACAATAGCAAGTACAAAATTAGCAGGTAAAATAAAACAAACTAAAATAAACTAAACTCAAACAGAATTAGGTTAGGGTTAGGGTTAGGGCCCCGAACTTGATGACCATCTCTTTAATTCTTGCTATTTGTGACCATTTAATGCATAATCTGTGACCACTATGACCATCTAAATGTTGTTTTGCGACCATTTAAATTTTTTTGTGACCACTGCGACCATTCCAAAACCACCAAAGGTATCTTGACCAATTGCTTTTTGATACATGCAGTATATCTGTATGTACATCATAGTTAATGCCAATAGTGAATGAATGGTTGTTAGCCACATCCCAGACAGGCTGTTAATCAAATTTTTCCTCCTACTCGGTAAGACCCTCCTACTTGCATGAGCGTGTGATTAGCCATTGTAGCAAATTCACTTCTGCAATACATCATGCCTACCAATTTAAATAAATATTAGCTACATGTTAGTAGAGCAACAGTGGACCAAAAGAGATATATATATATATAGTTTGGATCCATAACAAGGTCGTAACAGGCTGTGCACTTTTGTGGCTTCCCAGGAGGAGAAATGTATATGGAATGATTCTTGATTGTTGCTAGCTACAAATGAGCCAAACTTAAAGTATTTGTGTAATTCTATCTCTCAGTGATTAATAGGATTCAACTTAACCCATAAAACATAGCTACGTATATGTATAATGCACTTTGTGTTAGGCAAGACTATTGGCAACTCAATTCCCCTATTATGCTCAGTTGTGCCACAAAGTACCCTAAGCTACTCTTAGATAGCTGCATGCATATTGAGGACTCTATTAGAGTATACAAAATACTTTGCTGACTGTTCTATTAGAGTACATCAATCTTATAAAGCTCAGTGCACAACAATGCATAATCTTTAACTGTTTTACAATTCTATGAATTTAGTTCAGAGCAGAGTGTCAAGTGAATATTTCACAATAATTCTTAAGTATGTATTTGTAAAACTCCATACATATCAACTACATTGTCTTCTTTAATTGCCTCCACTTGTCCAATACTTGCTTTCCAGTTCTGCTCATGTGATGTTTTCTTGATATCTCTCTGCACACTGCTAAACCAGGTGGGCTGTTGGTTAATGGCCATTCTTTAAGCAGTGCTGTTATATGCTGCTTAGACCATTTTCGTTTTTTCGAGAGGTTGCAAAGGGCTTGATGAGCAAGCACCGTATCATCATTGTTGCTAAATTCATAGTATTGCCTGCTTGTTTCTGTGCTGTGACATAGATGTTTTGGTACTCTTCGTAAATCTACATCATTCAGCTCTCTTGCTGCATCCGTTGCAACCATTATCCTGTAATCTTTAGGCCTAGGTGGCTTTAGATTTTCTATGGATAAAGCCTCTTTTATTCTTCTGTATACTTGTGTATATAGAAAGCCAGTTGTAGTCAGGAAAAATCTATTAGAATTTGTAAATTCTTTGGCTCGTATTTTCAGTCGAGCATTTGTGTAGTATTCATAAAGTAATTGTTCAATGTCACGTGTCACCACCAGCCGTGCAATGCCTTGGGGACCAGTCTTATGGTGTAGGCAAGGAATAATTACTTCATCAGTATCATAATCACATGGTTGTCGTTGATTGAATTCTGCAATTCTCAAACTTGTAATCACTCCAGATCGCTGCCCATTCCCATAAAGTATGCATGCTGCTGCATATGCTGTTAGAATTCTAACAGCTGCTTTATCAAATTTTCCATCACTCAATACCACTCTAGCTGCCTTGACCTTCTGTTGAACCTGTTGTAATCACAGTATAAAGTATTCATAACTGATTATCTGCTACTCTGTACCTTTTCATTATCTAAGAATTCATGTGGATCCATTAAGAATGGTAACTGTTCAGTAATGTTGAGGGAGTGCTGTTGTCTTTGCAAAGCAATTGCTTTGGACAATGAAAGGCACCACTGAGTCATTAGCTCTAATAATCTACTTCCCTTGATGAAAATCTCCTTATCTGTCATCATAGAGTCCTCCTCATGGATGACATACTTGATTGCCAACTTCATCCGTCGGATCTTTTCTGTTATAGTGGTTGGTTTATATTGCTTTTTATGAAGAAGTTGCTGAAAAAATTTCTCCAAATTTGACTTATTAAACAGCCTATCAAGATCATTGTGTGATGTGGCTGGTGTCAATTGAAAGAACAGTTCGACATCACGGACAATAGCTTTTGCTGTATCTGTGTTTCTACATCCACCAGCAATGCCCTCCAGATAGTTTGCAAAAGCAGAAAAATCAAATTTGTAGCTATGAAACAGTCTGTCAGGGTGTATAGCAACCTGCACATTATAATTATTTTATGTATACATGTACAGGCAAAATATTCATATACCTCACTGTTGCTTGTAGACCCTTCATCTGTGTCAGTGTAAGTTTCATCACTAGTACATGAACCAGTATCGTTATCATACGCATCGCTTGAATATAACAAATTAGGCAAGCTCATCTGTAGTCTAATGCTAATCTGCATGCATTTAACAATAGTAGCATATATACAGCCAGTGGATTACAGTATGCTTACTGTATCTGATGAAGCAATACTCTCAGTGCTTTCCTGCACACTTATATGATCACTGTCTGTGCTGGCAATGCTTTCACTTGAATCAGCATATGCAGATTTTATTGTAGCTAAAGCACCCTATATTCAGGATAGAATACCACACTAGTTCTTCTACAAAAAGCAATGTTAATTAAATACCGTTTCAAAAGTCCTATGGCTCTCTGTTGCATTATCAATGTCATTTTCACTTGAACTGCGAATAGATGATGAGTCAATAGTTATGCTATCTGGCTCTTGTACACATTCAACTTCAGTTATCGTTGAATCTTTATCCTGTGTAGATCAAAGAATGTTATCAAGGTGCTGGACAGGCAGTCTTATAGCTATAGGTTGATGTGGTAACCATCACCATACACAGTAATAACTATTTAGATTTGATTCAGGACTGCATGCATGGATTAAACATGTGCAGAAATGATTAGGGCTGCTTTGTGATGACCACTTGTGACCATTACCAAATTATGACTACTCTGACAGTTACCAGATTAGCATATATATAGTAATTCTACCAACTACATACACATTATGTAGCATTTAGCCTAAGAAGCTATTGTTTGCAACCACATACGTACATGCACACTGACCGATTGCTTAGAGTTTACACATGACCATTTTGAAATGGATATCCTTCGAGCACTGGCTTTCTGCAATTGAGAATTGTCTTGCAGGTCAGTTAATAGCCTCAGAAAAGTGCATCCTGTAGTGTAATAGTCTTTTCTGCTGCTTAGACTCATAATGTACTGGATAGCCATTTTTAACCTTTGTATTATTTCCCATATTGCTGCTGGCTTGTATCTCTTCTTGATATAGTCCAGGAATAACTGAATATTAGATCTGTTAAACAGGCTGTCAATCTTGCCGAAAGATTCTTCAGATGATTGGGATGTTACATTATAGAATTCTATCAAATCATTTGCAATAGATTTCACAGATTCTTTGTCCTTATTTCCCCCAGCTGTAGTCCTTAAATAGGTCATGAAACCTTCGATGCTGAACACAACAGACAGAGATGGTTGTAGTTGAGAAAGCATTGCAGTTTTGCCCTGCAAATTATATATTTAGACATAATTAAGAGTATAATACAAATTGATGTTACTGCATACGCTGGTATAAGCATTGAGCTGAATCCTCAAACCATTAAATAACTCAGGCATTGAAATATGCACTAGTAGTTGGAATTTGGCTAATCTGTAGCACTACATAATCCACTAAATTCTTAAATCTTACTTACAGATAATCCCCATAAATTATATACCAGACAGCTATACATAGCTACAGTATAGTGTGTAACCCTTTTCTGAACCTGCTATGAATCTAAACTACACTAACCACCTGGTCTGTTTTCCTATTTGTTTATAAGCTGATTTCTCAGGATCCAGCTCAACATATACACAATGCTAAAGTTATTATGCTATATGTACACACCATTATGCATGCTTTTGAGCAGTGCACGTGTTCAAACATTTCTTTATACTTTTACAAAATACCAAATGTCTGCTACAGCATTTAAGCATTACAAAGTTTATTCCTCATTCAAACCATTTACACGTACATGTATGTTGAGCTTCATTAACTGGCTGCTAAAATTAATTAGAGTACTTCACTTCACAAGCATTATAGCTTTGTGACAATTTTATCAGAGTAGTGCATGTAGCTATATACTGTTTCTAGTAAAAAAAGTTCCAATGTTCTAGTAGGGTATCTCGACCATTTTAAGGTAATTGACACGATGTTAGCTGCCATACCAATTTGAGTTGCTCACTGTGACGTGTTGTCCTATGCCCGAGCAGTTTATCAGAATTCGTGGGAGGCTGATCCAATTCTGTATCAATCACATCAGTGCTGGTATCTCCCACACGTTGATAGAGACTCATGCCTGGCTCAGTAAACATTATAATAGCTTGACAACAGCCATGATATGCTATGTGACAGCTATTAATAACAAATAATAATAATGTTCAGTTATGCGCGTCACGCACGCACTGAATTACTATGGCTATATCGATTACGTAATAAAACGTGAGCCGTACAGCTGCACAATCTCAAGATGGATGCACCTTAAGCTTCTACCTTTGATTGCCTTATTTTTCGAAGCCTGGGTGAGTAACGATATATACCGTTCACATGCTTTTCAACCGCTAACACATATTTTTTGGTTATACCAAGAGTTTATAATATTCATAAGGGGTCAATACGATTTGAATGATGATATTACGTATCTCGGTACTTTCCCTTATAGGGCTTATTTGGAAAGAAAGATGTCAAAGTACCGAAAGGATTATTTACAAGGAATGCAATCAATATATTGCCCCACTACCCCCTCGGGCTTACGTGGGGCTTTAAAGGGGGGATTAACACGAAGATGTTGCCCCACTATGGGGCATTTGATGCCCAAATGCTTGCTCAGGTGAAACTTTCAATGAATCTATACCATTTTAAGGGGGGAATGATGTGGATTTGACACAATAGGTTCTTTGGGGCATTGGACATTTGGTTGTGTCAAATCCTCACCGTGACCTTGGTGGTTGAAGGCAATGGTGTCTGAAGGAATATGTATGGTTCTCAACATGTTCTAATGAAATTCCACTCAGGCGTAGGCCACATAATTCTTCACATGTTCAACATCATTCACAGATCTTGCAGGGTTCTTGGTATTACTATTTTTGTTCAGCGTTTGAGTATTGGGGCATCTGAAGCCATTAAACTACGTTAAGGAATGGCATTGTGTCTTATACAAATCTACATTGATGTATTTTTGTGTCCAGGTCCGTCACTGAATGGCATAGGAAATGGTTACGTTTTCTCTTCGACATGCACTGTGAGTTCCCTCAACAACCAATCTGACATAAAGTTCTTGTTACTAGCGTCATCATATTGTCACACCAAAGTTGATAGCATTTGGCCGACAAATGCCATTCTGCTCTATTCATCACAGGATAGGCACCCTCACCACTGTCCCCAACATAAATAGAACTCTATGCCTTGTAAGCTAGAATATGCATTTCATTGATAATCTCCCAAAACTCTAGAGGATCTTCTATTTCTGCCACTTATATTCTATCTAAGTAAATCCCACATAAATCTTTACAATTCTGCATAATTGTTTGAAGACCTTTTAAACTTTGTAAGCATTCTGAATTTTCTTCCAATTTACACCACGTTCTCCAAGCTTGCATTCTGATAGTTCGGTTATGTAAAAGGTCTTTGTTAATGAGGGGTTATACACCTATCAATATATTTCCCCACTAACCCCTTGGGCTTAGGTGGTGCTTTTCTGGGGTGTTAACATGGAGATGTTACCCCACCATGGGGAATTTGACCCTCAAACGCTTGCTCAGGTGATACATTCAATGTGTCTCTACCAGGTAAACGGTGGGGATTTGACATGACAGGTTCTTTTGGGCTTACCAGGGTTGGTGTGCAAACACATTACTTCAGACACCATTCCCTTCAACCGCCAATGGAAGCAATAATCTACACCATTATGAATGCTACTATTGCTAAATGCAATTTTCTTTACTATGCCAGTCAAAAAAAAACACGGAAATCTAGTCTGCTTAAACAAAACACTGTTCCCACTACTTGCTACTTGCTTGGGAATACCTTTCAACATATCACACAAAATTTTCTCTACTTCACTGTCAACTGGATGTGTTGGTTTGTCACCATCCTTGACTTGCTTCTGCAGGGTGGTCACAGTGAAGAGTTGGTACAACTCTGTCAATGTCATAGACATTTGCCCCTAATGCCCCATCCTGGATCCGCCATTAGGTATTGAAGTACCAATCTACGTAAATGTTGCTGACAAGCAAAGTGCATTCAGTTCCACAATTCAAACTTCCCAAACTTTATGTTGGCAATATTTTCATAATGTGAGCTGGGTCAAATGATCTTGGTTATTGTATGTGACTGCCCAACTCTGTGACTAGATGTTAACACATGTGTATATAGATTGGGAGACGCACAATTTTAAAGATTTCAATTCGGTATGGGCCTAGTGTTAAACTCACTTTAAGTTAGCTGCTGTTATAACAAGGTATTTTGTTCGAGACTACACAAGGAGATGACTAGTTATCTTGTAAACTTTGTAAGCATTCTGAATTTTCTTCCAACTTACATCACGTTCTCCAAGCTTGCATTCTGATAGTTCGGTTATTTAAAAGGTGTTTTATTAATGAGGGGTTATACACCTATCAATATATTGCCCCACTAACACCTTGGGCTTAGGTGGGGCTTTTCTGGGGAGTGCGTG
This sequence comes from Dysidea avara, assembly GCF_963678975.1. Lineage (NCBI taxonomy): Eukaryota > Metazoa > Porifera > Demospongiae > Dictyoceratida > Dysideidae > Dysidea > Dysidea avara. Next base: position 39,423,453 of record NC_089278.1, read on the forward strand.
ACGATATAAATAGTGCATTTATATTGTAAAGGTGCTGATACTGCTTCAGCACTTGCAGTATTCTCTCATCCACATGTTTCGTTCACCATATAAATAGTGCATTGTGCTCTTTCCTTGCTTTCGAACAATAAACAGAACTCTATGCCTATGCCTTGTTCCATGTTAACTACTTCATGTCGCTGCATACTTCCCACTGTCGCAGGGCCGCCCACAGGGGGGGGCAACTGGGGCATTTTGCCCCGGGCCCCAGCCTGAAAGGGGCCCCAGGAGGCCCCATGAAGGGCCCCCTGAATACCTGTTTAAAAGATCGATATACTCTAATAGAGCAGTCAGATCTAAATACTCTAATAGAGCAGTCACAATATTCTTCAGAGGAGCAGTGTAGCAAGCTTATAGATAAGGAGATATGGTTGGTGATGGGTAGTTATTGTCATTGCCAGCAGGTTGTGACCTTTTTTTTTTTTTTTTTTTTTTTTTGGTCTTCACCTTACAACTTGGGTGAAGGGCCCCACTTTAACTCTTTGCCCTGGGCCCCTTAATTTCTCTGGGCGGCCCTGCACTGTCGTATATGGTTCTCAACATGTTCTAATGAAATTCCACTCAGGCATAGACAACATAAATCTTCACGTATTGAGCAATCATTCAAAGATCTTGCAGGGTTCTTAAATATTTGGTATTACTATTTTTGTTCAGCGTTTGAGTATTGGGGCATCTGAAGCCATTGAATTACGTTAAGGAATGGCATTGTGTCTTATACAAATCTACATTGATGTATTATGCGTGACCATTTGTGTCCAGGTCCATCACTGAATGGCATAGGAAATGGTTACATTTTCTCTTCGACATGCACTGTGAGTTCCCTCAACAACCAATCTGACATTAAGTTCTTGTTACTAGCATCATCATATTGTCACACCAAAGTTGATAGCATTTGGCCGACAAATGCCATTCTGCTCTATTCATCACAGGATAGGCACCCTCACAATATATTGCCCCATTACCCCCTTGGACTTACTTGGGGCTTTTCTGGGGGTTAACACGGAGATGTTACCCCACTATGGGGAGTTTGATCCCCAAACGCTTGCTCAGGTGATACGTTCAATGTGTCTCTACCATTTTAAGTTGGGTAAATGGTGGGAATTTGACATGACAGGTTATTTGGGGCTTACCAGGGTTGATGTGTAAACACATTCCTTCAGACACCATTCCCTTCAACCGCCAATGGAGACAAGAATCTCTCAAATACTTTAATATAGTAAAACGTCCCCTGAGACACCTCGCTATAGCCTAAGGGTTTCTGTTTTAGTTTGTACGTGACCACAAATATGCTGTCCAATGCTGTCAAATTAACTTTTTATGACTGCTCTTATTTGTTATTATTTTATTGTTGCAGTGGTGTGGCCATATGATGATGCTGATACAACTTGATTCATAAGAGAAAAAGTGCTGGTGCGGCCGGACGCGTAACTTCAATCCTTAAAGATTTTACCAGCAGTGAAGTAAGCGAGATATTTGTAAGAATATCAACACATTTGTGTGGATGGCTTTTGAACCCTTAGTGGAGCAAGTTTTTCCTATAGGTATATGTCTTCATAGCCAAAACAACCAAAATTTCAGTTCCACGTCTGTGGCTCTATTTGCCAATATTAGGTTGTTTGTCAGGTTCCTACACAGACAGTGGTGAGTGGGAACCCAAGGTCCCGTTTCTTCTTGATTTGCACTCTAAAATCTTAAGATCCTTTATATTTACATTACGTTTCATTTGTAATAGCCAGTGTTATAGTAATATACTATAAATGAACAGCTCACATAATGATTACATTGTATTTACAAGTATATGAATGGAGGGATTAAGATACTGTAGAGAATGTATGCATCTGTCTATAATATGGCAAGTGTCTAACTAGATGTTTTAAGCTGTTCCCATTTAAACAGAACCTCCTTTGGGTGTCTCGGCAATCCTGCCTCCTTAATAAATTCTCTGCAGTCTCTTACAGTGGGATTGTTGTTCCCAGACAGTGGCCACCTATTAGTTATTAGTCTGATCTCCTCCTGACTCCATCTCCTTCTCAATGACAGGGAGTAGATGGATGCGTGTGCTTCGGATGCATCTGATACATCCATCAACTCGTAATATGTTGCACTAGTCTGCATGGAATGGCTTAAATGCTTTAGGGTTAGGGTTATTGTTAGTGGTTGGATTGGGTTCAGCTCCAGAAGAAACTGGGACCAATCCTGCACCATCCGTCCTGGCGTTTGTTGCCTGTTCTCCAAGGTTTGAGACATTAGATTCTATAGGTTGGCTTTGAGGGGTCACTGGCAACTGCCTTCCACTCCTTAAGATGGTTGGTGGTGGTTGTGTGGCCATTACTAAGTAGATTGATTACAATTATATAATTTAGAAACAAAAAAAGGGGGAGTACAAACACACAAGTACACAAGACAAATACACAACTACAATTAATGTTATACAAGCAGTAAAAACAAAAAGTTACGTATACAGTTCCAATTCAGCGGTCAAAAGAAGGACCGGTTTCGACAAGGAGTCTTCATCAGCTTCTTTATTAATAGAATGATTCATATCGCATTAGTTGTTGTTCTTATAGTTGAGGAGTTGTCATGAGGTCAGGGTCAGTTTGTTGTTTTTTATTTTTATTTAACACGTTCAGTCCAAAGGGTACTTTAGTTTTCATCAATTGAATATATTCCATTTCTTTAGCTTTTCTGGCTCTCATATCCTTTACCTGGTCTATGATGGTAATTGTAAATATTTCAAAGGTTGCATTGTGTTTCTTCAGATGGTCATAGATAGGTCTATCCACTGCGGTTTTCTGTGTGTTCCTGTGTCTTTTCATCCTTGCTCTTACACTGGTACCGGTTTCTCCGATATATTGTTTCCCACACTTTGTACAGTCCAATAAGTAGATCGCCCCTGTGGTATCACATGAGTAGATAGTCTCTATTGGGTATCTGATCTTAGTTTGGTGGCTGTAAAAGTAGCTCCTAGGTGCAAGTTGTTTACACATTCCACATTGTCTATGTCTACATTCGATATTCTTAGCTGGCCATAAGATTTTTGGCAAACTAGGAGGTTGATGAGTGTTGGTATCTGTTTCGATTGTCCCTTCTAACTTGGCCTTGGTAATTCGACGTCCTATGTTAGTTCCCAAGGTATATGCTACTCTTGGTGTTCTAGGTAAGAGTATTTTTCTGGTGTTCTCGTCATTAGCAAAAATTCCCCAGTTTTCTTCCAATACTTTCTTCATTGGTAAATTTCTATCAAAGTCACAGACCATAGTTACAAATTCTCTTTCACTTGCCTGTCTATCCCCTTGCAGTTTCTCATCTCTGGATTCAAAGGGGATGATATTCTTGTCCACAACTTTCTTAGGAAATTGTCTATCCTTGAATTTAGTTTTTAGCATATCCATGGTGGCTTCATAACCTTCTTTCTTACTACTGTTTCTGAGTATTCTTGTATTTTCCCCGGTAACAATTGCTCCATAAATTGATTGGGGGTGGTATGAGTCGCCCCTGATGTATGAGAATGTGTTTGTCTTAAAATGTGGAGTAACGAAAGCTCTTCCCTCTTCTATATGAACATTAACATCTAAATATGGTAAGGTAGTAGGGGATGTTTCGAAAGTAAATTTAATTGATGGATGTACTTGGTTTAGATGTTCCTTGAATGTATTGAATTCTTCCAAAGTGGCTGACCATATTAAAATTATATCATCAAGGTATCTTCTGTAATAGGTTGGTTGTACAGGGTAGTTAAAGATGTGTTCCATTTCCAAGTTGGTCATGTACAAATTTGCATAGGGTTATGGTTAGGGTTAGGGTTAGGGTCCCAACCCGGGACCATTCTGACCAGTTATAGCCGTTCTGTCCATATTGTCCATATGGAGGACCAATTTGTCCATTTGTTGGACCGATTTGTCCACAACTTTCTTTTATGTTCTGTTAACAATAAAATTGACTTTTATACTTGTATACTGGTAATGTTTTATTGAATAATTTTTTGATATAAAATTATAGTTGTTATTTATGAATTTTGGAGCATAGTAAATTTAAAAGTTCTATGGCTTTTGTGATTATAGTGCAATCGTGTTACTTCATGCATTAATTACAAAAAGGTAAATTTCATATTTCTGATTGTATATTGAGATGTCTTTGATGTGGATATTACCATAATTCTATACATATTAATTGTTACACAGGTGAACATGGCAAAACCACAATTATCTCATGATTGATGATTTTTATACTTACAGTATTTAGTTTTTGTATCTATACTTGAAGTATTACTGTTGTAAACACTGAGCAAAAGCAATTGTGTGTAATTGTGATATGCATTAATTTTATGTACAATATAATGTATTTAGTATGATTGCTGGGATTAAAAATTGTATTAATTCTGCCTGAGTTTGATAGCAATCCCACACACATATCAACACACATACTAGCTTTTCAAGCAAAGAAAACTTGTGACCGTATTTTGGAAACCATACATTTTGTTATAATATTATACATTGGTCAAATTCCTTTTTATGGCTAAAATGAAGCACTGACTGGTTACCTACCTTGTTTTAAAATTTCATCCCAATACATTGAAGCATTCCAAGGATATAGTAGCTGATTTATTGTCTGATACATAACAAACTAACTATATACTATCAGTTTATAGTACTGCATAGTGATCAAGTGTGTCAAATGCAATGGCGTAGCCAGGAAAAATATTTTACCGAGGCAAAGTTTATACAATGATCTGATTGAAAGGGTCTGCTTCTGACTCAACTGACTCACAAACACTTTCAAGTATGGTACAGTGTTTACAGGTTGACTCTCTGGTTGGATGGAAGAAACTGTTTTAGAAGACTCTTGGCATTTTTCTACATGTCAGGTAGCTAATGCTCCATCTTAGTCAATGCTGCAGTATACCATGCTTCAGTTATTAGACTAGTTCAATTGTATATACTCAACACAAAAATTGACTTACTCCAAAGATATTTTGAGTGGTCAAGCCATCCATTACCTGAAACAGAGGTCATAGTCATGATGCACACTATACTATATTATTGATCTGATGTGATATTAATGCTAAAGATTATCTCTTTCATATAATGCTCAACTGCATGTGCTAAGCATATCAAGCTAGGGAGTCTGGGAGCATGTTTCTTCAAGGTAAACTTTGAAAATATATATGATTCGAAATGGCATGTGGAGGCAATTTTTTGTTTGTAACTGATAATGCATAATATGCATGATCAATTAGCTCAATACAATGCCATGCAATTGACTCATTGGAACTTTTGAAAAGTGATTTAGAGACAATATAAATGTAAATGATTTAGCCCAATTAGTGCCGGTAATGAGAACAGTGTCATGAATGCTCTATTAGAGTATAATTATTACGATGACTGCTCTATTAGAGTATCTTGATCGTTCTCATACAAATTCAAGTAGCTGAAAAGTGGTCCAGCCAATGCCAGACCATGTCACTGGGCTCCAGCATAGATTTTATAATGTGTGGTGCAGTAATGCTGTCTAGTAACATTTGAGTAGAAAATTCAGGCTACTAATTAAAACTCAGGCCTGCTCAGCCTGAGTTGTTGAGTACCAAGGCAGCTGCCTCGGTTACCTCAATGGTAGCTACATCACTGAAATGGTGACAAATCACTTTGTTGACAAAGATTTCCATTCCTACCATCTAAAATGGATAAAAGAGATCACTGAGAGTTTATCCAATTTATAAGTTAATTGTTGTCCTACACAATGTGAAACCACTACATGGTCTAATATAATTGATCATAACTCCTAGAAAAAAGAAGCTATGGGTGTGAAAAGCAAGAAGGCTCAATAGTTGTTTTATCAGAATGTGCAAAAAAATTAATTTTAAACATTCTCTGAAATTTTCAATTACGTTTTCCAAATTTTGCATGTGCTCAAATGTATGGTTTTCCAAAATATGGTCACAATAATTATTATGGAAAAACAGTTTTGAAAATGTGATAAAGCATGTAGTGGTTTGCGTGATTGGGTCACTTTTGCACTACTAGTACAAGGGTATAATAATATATAGACCATGCATACTGCTGTGAGGTCAGTCCCATTGCAGTGGTGGATACGGGAATTGCAATAGCTTCAGCTGAAACCCCTCTAAAAATAGCACCCGCCCCTAATTTGTTTACAATTTGTGTGGGTGACAAAATCACCAATAGTTACTTTTTCTACTGGCCAAACTTCATACTTTGCCTTTGAAATCACCATTACAGCAGGTATAGTTACCTTTGTTTTGATCTTTGACTTAAAGCTAGGCTGAAGTTGCAATTTCAGAGTTGAACTCTCCAAGTCTGGAACTGCATCCGCCCCTGACAGTTATTGAAAACTTGAAATCCCCTCTGAGAATTTCTAGATCTGCCACTGTATTGACTTTAAACATTTCAGAAAACCCTAGATAGTGTACATGAATTTAGCAGACCCATAGTAACACATCAGCTAATATATAGGCCCAGCTAATACACATCAGCCAATAAACTCACAGTAACATACCAACTAATAAACTCATAGTAACACATCAGCTAGTAAACCTGTAATGAGCACATCAGCTAATAGACCCATAGTATATGCAGGTAGACCCACAGTAATGTAGCTGCCTGTAGACCCACAGTACAATGCATGCCACTACACACGCATGGATTGCAATATTGTATTTTTGAGACATATACTTCCAGTTACTCAAATGCATGGAAGGTGCTATTGTTCTGATACTGCATAATAGTGGTGGCCCTACCTATCTAATGAATTACTGTTGTTAAATTAAATGATGAGTACTCAGCAATGATGTGTAACTCAGCAATGGTGTTCTCTAGCTAGCAATCTATCATCTTTGTTTATTCTTCACAGACAATTGTGGCTGCAATTACTATACACATACACCACTTCCTTACACTACATAGAAGAACATAACAGAGAGATATATATTTGATTCAGTATAATGTATAAAAGCAAAAATCTAAAATTAAAGGTGTCATGCAGTTGTGAAATTCCTTAACCTACACCAATGACTTAACAAATGCACCTGAAAATAAATGAAACGTGATACAACAAATTCAAGTTACATGGTTCAAAAATCTTTCAGTGTATTAATAGGAACATCAATGCATGCTTATATTTAGGATACTTAAATGCTTCACAAAAATAATGCTGTCATGGTCACTGTGTGGTATGTATGCTAATTGCTACCACAAGTTTAAACCTTTAATTGACAGGAATGCTTGCTTATCAGTGATATAATTGATAATCATCCAGCATAGTCACTTTGAAATGGAGTGATATGAGATGGTATTTCCAGTGACTTATTGAATATAAAATAAGCTTGGTATAACATGTATTATACTAACAAGCTCACAAAAGGCTTCAGTTAATGTGTTATATAAACATACTGAAACCATATATGCAATGGTATAGTGTGGGTATTATAATAGATATAAGCTATTTTGGTTGATGTGGTAAATAAACTGAAACCATGTATATATGCAATACTAAGTACAGCATGGGATAAAATTATACTGTAGTATGAGATGATTATAATATACTGCAGGGTATTAGATTAAGCTTATTTGTATTCAATATGCCACTGGAAATGCCATCTTATATTCCTCTTTTTTTACAGTGTGGTGTGTTCTGATTGGCTGAAACATAGCAACTAATTTAATTTGTGCTGAATCGAGCCAAATTTTATGGACATATAATTTTATGCAGTAATGCATAAATTATTTTATCTGTTAATGTTATTGCTAGGTAATTCATTGATTATGTTATCTGATGATTACCTACCACAAAAGGTCACTGCAACATTAAATTCTAATTGAAATACTCCAACCCACGAAATGGACAAAATGGTCCCAAATACCTTTTATTAGCAATAATATATTGCCAGATAAACAATCAACGATCTCTAAAATGTTACTGATGAGTACTTACCACAAAAGGTCACTGCAACATTAAATTCTAATTAAAACACACCAACCCATGAAATGGACAAAATGGTCCCAAATACCCTTTATTAGCAATATCTCTCCAGTAAACATTTAATGATCACTAAATTTTACTTGATGTACAGTGGGACCTCCATTATCCGAACACCTATGTGCCGGCTGAATCACAAAAGTGTTCTGATAAGTGAATTTGTTCGGATAAATGAAGCCCATTGATGTATATACAGAGAGCTCTGTTGAACTACTCTAATAGAACATACACCTGTTAACAAATACTACTTTTTGGATAATCGAGGGTTCAGATAATCAAAGTTCGGATAATCAAGATCCTACTGTATGTAGCTATGCATGCATGTAATTTTAAGGAACAGGACATGTACAATGTATAACAAACTTTATCTCATACATTTTGTAGAACTCCTTCTAGTTGCTACTATCTCATATCATAAATTTAGGGGTCACCAACCATCATCCTATTATTTTGCCCCTTTGAATTATTCAAAGATCCCTAGATGTTGATACATATACACCATCAACATCATGTAGTGCTTCACTTAGTAGTGGGAGAAAGTATGTATAAAATCATATTTCCACTCTAACATCAGCACCCACATATATAGCCAGCTAATATTTTTGCTACAGTTTTCAGTGGTTGATTCAGGCTAGAAAGGTACAAAAGCAAACAGTTGTAAACTTACAATGGTAGCTACAAGTAGACCTGAGTCAAAAAAATATGCTCAAAATTTTGCCCAGAAAGCTTTCAATTTCCCAAATGTTATCTATTATGCTCTGTGGTGTTTCCAATATGTTTGTATTATGTACTGTAGTGTTTCCAATACACTTGTATTATGTACTGTAGTGTTTCCAATACACTTGTATTATGCTCTGTAGTGTTTCCACAATATGCTTGTATTATGTACTGCAGTGTTTCTGATATGCTTGTATTATGTACTGTAGTGTTTCCAATACACTTGTATTATCTTCTGTAGTGTTTCCAATATGCTTGTATTATGTACTGTAGTGTTTCCAATACACTTGTATTATGCTCTGTAGTGTTTCCACAATATGCTTGTATTATGCTCTGTGGTGTTTCCAATATGCTTGTATTATGTACTGTAGTGTTTCCAATACACTTGTATTATGCTCTGTAGTGTTTCCACAATATGCTTGTATTATGCTCTGTGGTGTTTCCAATATGCTTGTATTATGTACTGTAGTGTTTCCAATACACTTGTATTATGCTCTGTGGTGTTTCCAATATGCTTGTATTATGCTCTGTGGTGTTTCCAATAAATTATACTTGTATTATGCTCTGTAGTGTTTCCAATATGCTTGTATTATGCTCTGTAGTGTTTCCAATATGCTTGTATTATGTACTGTAGTGTTTCCAATATGCTTGTATTATGCTCTGTAGTGTTTCCAATACACTTGTATTATGCTCTGTAGTGTTTCCACAATATGCTTGTATTATGTACTGTAGTGTTTCCAATATGCTTGTATTATGCTCTGTAGTGTTTCCAATATGCTTGTATTATGCTCTGTAGTGTTTCCAATACACTTGTATTATGCTCTGTAGTGTTTCCACAATATGCTTGTATTATGTACTGTAGTGTTTCCGATATGCTTGTATTATGTACTGTAGTGTTTCCAATATGCTTGTATTATGTACTGTAGTGTTTCCAATATGCTTGTATTATGCTCTGTAGTGTTTCCAATATGCTTGTATTATGCTCTGTAGTGTTTCCACAATATGCTTGTATTATGTACTGTAGTGTTTCCGATATGCTTGTATTATGTACTGTAGTGTTTCCGATATGCTTGTGTTTCCTATATGCTTGTATTATGTACTGTAGTGTTTCCTATATGCTTGTATTTACTGTAGTGTTTCCAATATGCTTGTATTATTTACTGTAGTGTTTCCGATATGCTTGTATTATGCTCTGTAGTGTTTCCGATATGCTTGTATTATGCTCTTAGGTTAACTAAAATAATTTATGCAATGATCATGATTAGTGAATGCTCTATTAGACTGCTCTATTGAGGTTTGCATTTTCCCCTGACTGCCCTAATAAGTATCATTTTCAAGGAATTAAGCTCCATAGTTTGAAATAACTATCGATATATATATAATATAAACTGGAATATACCACTCTAGCCTATATATAGTATTTTTATTATGCTGGCATATTTGATGCAGGCCTAGGTACAAGATATACAGGAATCAGGCTTCATTGCAATAATATCCATTTGTTTTATTTACATTTTATTTACATACAATTGCATGGTTCTCAAATATTTATCTTACCACAAACAGAAAACAAACAGACTATATTCTGCATCAAAAGTTACTATTATATTAAAGAATAGATGATCTCTGTACATTTTTATATACATATCAATTGGATGATTGTTGTAATACAGCTGCACGAGGGCTTCAAACAATATTCTACATCACCTATTAACTAACAATAATTGCATCACCTGACTTTCGCCCCCATGACCTTCATGAAAAACTACACCGTATCCTACAAAGATATACTGTACCATTTTTAAACCATAGAATAAACTATAAATTGCATTGCAGAATGTTAATTGAATTTTTTGTTAAATGTTACAGTATTTCAGTGGGGATTGGTACAGACAACACAGGTACAGACAACACAGGTACAGACAACACAGGTACAGACAACACAGGTACAGACAACACAGGTACAGACAACACAGGTACAGACAACACAGGTACAGACAACACAGGTACAGACAACACAGGTACAGACAACACAGGTACAGACAACACAGGTACAGACAACACAGGTACAGACAACACAGGTACAGACAACACAGGTACAGACAACACAGGTACAGACAACACATTTGAATGATCTTTAATATTGTTAGCTCTACAAAACAGACACTACAGCTTATTATATGTCTCGTTATATTTTACACTGACCTAGAACATGCATGACAATTAAGGACTAGCTACAGTGAGTGTCATATTCTATGTAATTTTGCATCTACAGTACATAGTCAACCCTATGCAAAACTACATCTACACACTTCTGATACATAGAAATTATTTTATAGGGGTAGCCTTACTTCAAAATATTTGCAGGTGCCAGTGTGTGAAATAGCTTTTCAGATATGTGCTGACGTACAGTCAGGCCATTGTGAAAGTTGAGTGGACATCAAGAGATTTGACTGGACTTTTTAACTTCAACCATTCACTGACATTACAGTATTTTAAAGGGTAACTACTGATCACATAAAGGAATTGATTCTATAGGGTTTGTAAGAAATGAGTCATAAAGACTTTTATATACTTGCTTTTATATTCAAACTTTTCTTATGCTGCCATGTCTTAGAAAATATCGTGGGTCTATCCTTAATACAGTGTATGAACATAAGAGATGCACTGATAGCTGACAGCTTGTTCATTCTAGCTGAAAGTATAAACTAGTTGTACAGGTGATCATGAGCACCACAAGTAAAAGTACTATACTGGCAATCAGGTAATAAATACATTTTACTATTGCAGTACAGGTGACTGAGACAAGTAGGCTGGCACAGCATAGTAAACTGTTAACCTCAGTGTACATCTTGGGCATGCCTTCGTGGTCACCACAGACCAAATCAAATAACTGATTACATGTCAATACCATCATGTCTGGCCTCCCTCCTAGCCCAATATAAACTCTGCTCCACATTGAAAGGAAACTATTTCCGGATAAATGCAATAATGGCCTGACACCTGGTGTAATTGACCAGAAATTGTCCAGTGTCTGGACTTTATTTTGCACACTGAGGTACTGTAAGTCTGAAACATTACAGTAATAATATTCGTAATCAGACATTTGTCCTTAGCTTCAAATAACTAACTTATTAAATTGTTTTTCTTCTCTGTAATCTTGTTCCTTGTGGCTACAGTAGGCTACAATGCATGTGTAGACATGAAATCATTTCAATTTTAAAAGTTACATTGATCATAAATATCAAAATTCATTTAACACACATGGACATATAATATATGCAAATAACATCTGCAGCATATATATTGTAGCTGTTCATATTGCAGTATCCGTTGTAAGCTGCACAAGGTCGTCTTTGCCATAATTGTGCAAGAGTATACTCTCTGTTAAATGATTGTTGGGAAACAGCAGTAGCTTTATCCACTACACTACACTACACTACACTACACTACACTACACTACACTACACTACACTACACTACACTACACTACACTACACTACACTACACTACACTGCACTACACTACACACTACACTACAATACACACACGCAAGCATAAAATGCAAAGCCTTTGACTATTGCTAGCATGAAGTGGTGACTAACAGTGAAAAAATCAAGCCCATGTCTGATAGAATCAGGAAATTAGTTAGTCCACCGGTAGTGAAATATGAAATTTTAAAATTCCAAATAATTTGCGTTTTTGGCTGCACTGAAGAAGACACTTTTATCTTTGAAGGAATATACTGCATAAGCCATATATTAATTGAGTGTTATGGACTGGACTACTGGACATGATATAGACACAAGCTATGCAACCTAGGACAATCTATCGTAGTTACTGTAAATTCCTTCCTAATATATAAGATAGCTTGCTAGTGTTATATAGTATTATTCTGCACCTTTAATAACCTTGCACTAATTTTGTGTACTGAATGGGTATTGCTTACACACACATTCTTTGCAGCATACCGATAAGGAGTATTATATGTACTGAGGATCATAATGAATAATAGTGAAATTGCTAGAAATCAGTTTTGCATACTCCACTCCTCACAGTCTTCATTTAGTACAGGCTGCAAGTTTTCTCAACACCCTTACCAAGCAAGTAAGACATAAAAGACCAGGAAACATGCATGATAGCAAGAGTTAATAATAGTGGAGGTAGAGTCTCGATCACATGAAATTGATCATGAAAGGGACCAGACATGTAAAATGTTCACACTGGCACAACACGCTGACAGAACAAAGAATGCGATGATTGAAACATATAAAGAATACTACAAAATACAGAGTTTTGCAGAGAGCTTATCCCTTTCAATTTCATGCAATCATGTTTTACAGGCCTATGCAGTATTAGACACTCTCCCTCCACTATTGTTAACTCTTGATGACAGTTTTAAATTTAAATTTTTTATATAATTATAAACTGCTATTCTGCATGTTCATAACTGACTTTGAAAGTACACTAAGTTTTGCTGTAACCCATGAAGATCATCTTACTTTAATTTGTTAGAAATACATGGTAGGAAAAGCAAGCCACTTCATAATTAGGCTGCAAGTACGTATTTTGTTAGCATCCTCAGGCAGTTTCAAGCTGCAAGGAAATTTCAATGTTCATTGGTTGGGTCACAAAAAGGGCTAGAGTTATGCACTTTTTGGCTATTAACTATGAGAACCAAGCCAGTACAAGTATTGAACTCAAAAGTGGCTAAAGACTTGCAAGGAACCTGCAAAGTTTTTCAAGCAAAATGCAATAAATCAAACTGAGCTATCATAATAACTAGAGTAGCTAGAAATTATCCCTAATCACCATACCCCGGTGTACCTGTAGCACAGACATTAAGTTAATATTTTTTTGAGTTACAGCACATCAAACTAGAAATTCACCTCCATTAAAATCAGCTTTATTAACTCATGGTATGACAAGCACAACTAATACAATGCTTGGCTGCTGGGCCAGAGCACACGGTCTGGCTGGTCCGGCATTGGCTGGACCCTAGTCTTTACTGAATGCTCTATTAGAGTATCACGGTGACTGTTCTATTAGAGTATATTTTGATGACCACTCTATTAGAGTATATTGATCCTTTTACAAATTCAAGTAGCTGAAAAGTGTAGCCACTGTTCTAATCATATACATTGCTGTTCAAGCCACTACATCTCTGGTAATTGTCTTTCAATCTAAATGGTTTCTGTATAGAACTACGTAAATATTTGCTTCAGGAATTTTTTGTACCAAAATAAAATTGATATTGAATGATTGGTACAGTAGCACAAAATTACCATTGATGTTAACAAAGAGGAGAAAGAGACTCTGTATGTAAAGTAGCCTCCAGATGCCATTTCAGAGCATCTGTTTTCAAAAATTTCCCTGGGGGAGCATGCATGCCCCCAGACCCTCCTAGCTTGGCATGCTGTGCATGTGCCTGTGTCAGGTGTACATAGCACATGCAGTTGAGGATGATTTTTGTGTTTGTAAATTGTTTGCTTAATTGTTTTGTATGTGCTATGTTGTGTTGTAATTTTTTGTTCAGTTATTGTGTGTGTGCTGTTGTATTTTATATGTGTATATGTATGCTATTTTTGTGTTTCCTCCTCAGTCAGGGAAGAACGGCATTGCCGACTGACTTGAGGCTAATTTAAAAATCAAATCAAATCAAATCAAGTATCACAAAGATCTTATTAAATCAATAAAAAGTAGTGTACATGTATGACCTCCTTTGTAGTCCATGATCATGGCTGGACCACTCAAAATTTCTGGGCTCCGGCCTCGTGTGGCCAGACCCTTTCCGCGCAGCCGCTTACTGATTGGAAATTATAAGCGCCGCGCTACTATAGCGCGGCGCTGCGCGGAAAGGGTCTGGCCACACGAGACTAGGCCCTGGCCTGGCTCAATATGCTCACCTTTCAGATCGTATGTGACTATCAGCCTAGCCACTGGGGCCTCCAATATCTACTGATTGGTTTCACCTGGACTTGTCACTTCAAACGCTTGACGAGGAGATGCTTCACCAGAAAACACGTGATACTTCGTTAATTCCGGTACTGTCTCCCGCCGATCGCTCCTGATAGTAGAAGCAGCGCAACGTTGAAGTCTCGGCTTGCCATGCTTGCAGTTTTGACGCATATTTGAAGAAGATATTTAAGTGGACTGTCGCATGATTCGAAAGGCTTGGCTGCTAAAGGTTAGTAGCTGCGGCTATCATGAAACCTGATCATTCTTTCTTATGTGATCAGGTTTCACAGGCAGTTCCTGTAATGAATAATAGTAATATAACAGGTTTGGTTTTGTAGGCAGCACTATTTAGAACAAAATTAAACATTTTATCGTTATCATGCAAATGCCTAAATTAAATCTTTGCATATGGGTGGTTGGTGAACAGACTACCACGACTTCCATGGTCCAGTTTAATTCAATATATTGATGTATTTGTAATATCTGGGAACCAGTGCATATGGGTGGTTGGGGACCAGACTACCATGACTTCCATGGTTCAGTTAATTCAATGTATTGATGTATTTGTAATATCTGTGAACCAGTCTTTCTAGTCTATACTTGTCCCAGAAGGGTTAGCTGCTATATCAAAAGTGTTGATTTTTGTGATTGGGTGAGTGGAGTTTGATGCACATTTAAGTGTTGCTCATGCACATGATTTGTATCACACCCCATACAATGCTACAATTAAAATTCAGAATATATATATTTTTTTGAAAATTGTACCTTCTGGGATTAAAAGTTGAATGTGCTCAAGCTTAATTGGGTATACTTCTGCTCACAGGTATTGAATACCTGGCTCACCATGTGAGATTTTTTCATAGCCATATATTATCCTGAAAACATTTGAAGGTATGCAAATCTACCTGGGAAAATGTTGTAAGAACATTTTTGGAAGTTTTGTGTGCTCAGTAGTTATATACAGCAGTGTTATAGTTGTCACTCACAATTTTATTTGAGATTTAGGGGGGAAGTTCTCCCAACAGCCCTAGAATAAACACTGCTGGGAACCTGGTGCTGCCTCAAAATATTACGACGTACAGTGTACAACTATAGACTATTATTTATATCCTGGTAATTGTGGGATCAAGATATTTAATTCACATTGATTGTTAAAATGTATGCTTGATTTCTTGATGTGTAAATAGAAAGCCTTCTTGAAGTGGCTTGATTGTCCATTTTTTTGCATTGCTTGATCTCTTGCATTGTGAATTAGACCCTTGATTACTTTACTACAGTTTGATCCTGGGAGTCACTATACCTGTGAAAGTGACTACTGCTTGTTCGTGTGATTGTGTGATTACTGGGCAGATAGCATAGTTGGTCTGCCCAGGAAAAGGAGACCAAATTTGCATATATTTTTAAAAGATTTGTCCTGACAAAGCTTAGTACTTGTATGCAGTGATAATGATTTGTAGCATAAATAATATAGTACAAGTAGCTAGGTACTAATAGTTTTATGTATGGATAATCCTCATTGTGGGTCCGGACTTTAATGTACAAAAAAGTTCAGCTTTGTGAACTGAGGCTGATTCCTTTGATTACTGAAACCATAGACAAACCTGTAACTAGTAGTGACGTCACCATTGCGAATCCCTACTTTTACTATATTGTCTATGTTTGTACTGTAGCAATATAAACACTGCTTTATCACCCTGTTAAAGCATTCTTGGGCACTTAAAGGGGCTATTATACACTTGAGAATCTTGAAGAAGTCGTTTAAGAATTTAACTGGCAGTGAAACCATGAAGCTTACATATACAACATGTAGATAGCAACTTCTGACAGTCTGCACTAGTAGCTGCATGGGAGAACAACGTTAACTAGCCATGGATAACAGTCTACTACTGTAAAAGGCATTAACAAGCAGCTGAGGAGTAATAACGTGTATTTAGGTTTAATAACCATGTGTGTTGTAACAGCAGTGTTATTGCAGTAAAATTAAGTGTTTCGTCTCAGACAGAATTACTATGCCCTCACCACCTTTGTCATGATGCTAAGCAGTTTAGGAAACATTGTAAGCTAGCTCACTTGACTTATAATCATTTTACAAGGCCAGCTTTATGGTGTTAACAATCTGGGCACATACAGTAGCTAGCCCCTTTAAATGCTGTTCTATATCACCAAGGTAAACCATGTCACAATGCTTGCTTCACCGTGATCATTTTGATTTGAAAACCAGTCATCAAGTACCTGTACTTCATCTTTTACATTTTTGTTAAAATTAATTCAATTGTATAGCTAACTATTGGAACTCACATTAGTGTTGCCATAGACTACTGAGAGTAGGGTTGGGAGGTATTTAGGTATTAGTAGTTAAAAAGGTATTTTGCAGATACCAAAGTGGTTTTCTAAAAATACCGAATACCGAATTTGATGTAGTAGTTAATTTTTGGTGGTTTAGTGGTGACCATACGTATGTGAAGTCAAGCCTCATACAAACATGTTTACGCTGTGGACAAGTACAGAGCTATGAGTGCATGTTGAAGTATTCACAATGGTTTTAACTTTTTGGGATACTCCAAAACTTACTTTGTGGCACAATATTATTGTTGTTTCATTTGTTTCTTTTAAAACAATGTGGGTGTAAGTGCAAATCATAGCTTACCCAAGTTTAAAAGGTATTATAACAAGGTATTTAGTGATACCGAGGTATTTTTCCTAATACCGTACCGTTCTTCAAAAATGCAATACCGCCCATCCCTAACTGAGAGTAGCAGTTTAAACCATCATCAATTGAAACAGTAAACTATAGACTCTGGCAAACTATCTCGGAGTACTTTCATTAGGTTTGATTCTAGTTTCTTCATCTTGTAGGACCGGATAATGATATGTTAAGGTCAAGTGTTTCTGTGACTACCAGGCTTACGTCTTTATGATGAGTACTGCATTCTTCTTGAAGCCATATCTTCACCTAATAACATGCAATTTTCACTCTGTAGGTCTATAAGTAGTAAATCGCGTGTCCAAGTTTCCTTTCACACACTTTGAAAAGCACAATGTGTGGGTTAGAAAATGTGTACTCCAGAAATTCTTATAAATTCCTCATGCCTTTCAATAAAATGGTCTATTGTAAATGTGTTGTGATTATAACAATATATGTGACCCACTGAGCGAAAACCTGACTGTTTGCATAATGCCATTGCAATGTATGCCTATGCTTGCTACATAAATAAAGTTTTAATCGCTTCAGTACACAGTGAAGGAAGAGACTTGAGTTGAAATATCTAATATACCACTGGATTTGCTTCTTCATGGAGAGTAAGAATATCTTTGTTTCATTTCTGTACCATTAAGCAACCATGAGTTATGTGCATTTGTTTACATTGCTGTAAAACATAACTTTGTCGTCGCTGTTTCTAAGCTTGGTCAGCCTTTTTGCTTGATCCTAAATGCCCCGGTTTATGGTGAATTGAATGACACACTCCCTAGCCCATTTAATTTAAAACTTACGGTTGATTAAACAAGCGTTTGTAATTTTCTTCCCATATATGTAGGTACCGTACAAATTGATTGTTTTGCTCTTCAAGTTGCGTATTGCTATAACTCCAAAAGCATTTACCAGTTAAAGCTGAAACTTAACAACCCATTGGTTTTTCTCTCTAGACAACAAGAAAGTCATAAAAATGAAGTTTGAAAAAAATGCAAACTAGTTGGGTCTTTATTCAATGGGTCACACATTGTAGTTGGTGATATCTAGGAGAAATGTCATATCAGAGGAGAACACTACACATACCTATAAAGTAAACAGTGCTTTCCACAAATGTTGCCATTTGTTTGAATGGGTTTAGCCTGTAATAGCTGCCAAACAAATTAAATTATTATAGACCTTACTACATACTCCGTGTTGATGATAGCAATTTATTAGCCACTAGTGAGGTATGTTAATAATAATATCCATCCATTTATATATACAAACAATGTGGTACAGTGTATATCAAGTAAGTATATATCCATCCTTTTATTGCTTTTTGTGTTTTGTTAACTTCTTAATTATTTTGTGTGCATGTACAGCATCTTTGGTGTTTGCAAATTCGTAGTATTGCCTTTGGGTCTCAACGCTATGATTTAAATGTTTCGCTACTCCTCTATTGTCTTTGTCTGAGCAATGACGTGCTGCTTTGGTGCTAGTAATGATTCGAAATTCTGATGGCTTTGGTGGCTGAATATTTCGGATTCTTGTTCCCCGAAATGCTTGTGACATCCTTCTATACACTTGGTCGTATTCCTTGCCATTGGTTCTTAAAAATAGCAAGGGCCTGCATTCATCATTTTGAGGAATTATGTGCCTTCTCACCAAGCCATAATATAAATCAAGCAGTCTTGCTGCTTGATTTGTAAGTACAAGCTGTACCCTTCCCTGTGGTCCAGTTTTATGGCCCAGTATGTTAATTATTGTTTTCCCTCTGGAGTTGATTATCCGGCTTTTGTATTCTGTTTTGGTTGCATTCTGGACTACTCCAGATCTTTGCGAGTTTTGAAAAACAGCGTGTGCTGCACAGTAAGCTGTTAAAAGTTTTGCATCTTTGTCATTATATGCTTTTCTTTACCGAAGACTTGATTTCTTTATGGAGAGCCTTGCTTTCCAAGAGGTGTGTTGGGTTTTTGATAAATGGTAGTTTCTTTGTCACCTCAGTGCTATGCTTCTGACGTTGCAGTTTTTTAGATCTATTCAGGGACCGGATCCATAGCGTTAGCACATTTATGACTCTCTGTGCTTCCATATACCATCTTTCACCTTTCTTGCTGTTGTCAGTGTGGTGCTGAATGAATGTTACAGCATGCCGTATCGTACGTAATTTATTCTGGATGGTACTTGGAGCTTTTCCTTCACCTTTTAACTGGCGGTAGTATTGCTCTAGGTTGTGACGTGATAGCAGTGCGTTGCTGTTAGCTGAAGTGCTACTGCTGCTGCTGCATTCTGCATTTGTAAAGAACTTGTGTACGTCTGCTGTGATGGCTTTTGCACTTTTTTTCCCTCTGTCGCCACCTGCTATGCCTTGCAAATATTTATAAAACTGTTTAAATTTAAAATCCAGTGGATCAAGGGGTCCTGCCTGTGCCTGTAATTACATATAAATGCACACAATATATATGTACACTGATATACCATATACAGACGTGCATGTACTCTACATTTGCATTCTAATATTAACTCTTGTTTATACTGTATGGTGCATGTACATTTGCGTTATAACATACATATAGAGGGTATCTTTTCATGTTAGCAATGGTTACTAGACACCATGTTGTTGAGGTAAAAACCATGCGAGATATTGAAACTTTTTGCTATTGGGAACCATTGAAGAAAGACTTGCTAAGCTGAGGTAGTTACTTATAGTAATAGTTAATTCAAGACCAGGAGTTAAGGGTACTGGGTCAACATTATGCCGCAAACCAACGAGTGGCTAAACTTTAATTCCCCTATTTCTTCCAGCTGTGAAGTGATATTTTCATTCAATGCATAACATAGAAACAATACCACAGTTGTCTTATTTTTGCTAGCATTTTTGACTCATAACTTGCTCCTTCATTACTCAACTCATAATTCGATCGTTCATTACTCAACTCATAACTCACTAATGCATGAAGTAACCTGTGATTATATGGAAATATTTACTGTAACATCAAACAGATATCTTCTATATGTAAGATTGCAATCAGTGTACGTACTAGTATGTATAACTACTTACCTTTACGTTACTTTCACTTTGATTGCTGCTGTCACTTCCGTCGCTTTCACTTTCTTCACTCCTTCCATCTTCTCCACTACTTTTGGTTTCTTCACTGTATTCGCTCTCTTCACTGCTTTTTCCTTCTTCACTGCTTTCACTTTCTTTGCTTTTCTCACTGCATTCACTGTGTTCGCTTTCTTCACTGGGTTCTCTTTCTTCACTGTGTTCCCTATCTTGACCTTCCTCACTTCTGCCTTCTCCCTACACAGAGGTTTAATCATAACTGGGGTTGCAAGAATTCTATATGTTTATGCAATCCTAGCAGAGCATATATTCATGTAATCAGGGTTAGAAATAACATTGTTACTTTAACCCTTAAACCTGCATAGAACTTTTGGGGACTGCATGCTTCACAATACAATCATAAATGTTGACATTAATTATGGTAACGTCACCTTTCAGCCTAAAACTGCCCATTGATAGAAATTCTTTTTACTGAACTACGTACTTGGAGAAGTTTAATTGAACACTGTACCTATACAATGTTTTACTAGTTATGAAACATTCAGTTGCAAATCAAGTTTCTGTGATTGAATATTCTTACTTGTTTAACTTTGATTGTGGGTTTCATAACGTGAGTCATATGGTCTGATACAGAATTTAATGGAATATTTGTTTCAGGTGCAACTACCATCGAGTATGGATCATTTTAGAATGGTTTGTAAAGTGTTTGCATTTCTTTTTGCTGAAGGGTGCTTAATACATGACACATTTTGGCCCCACACTTTGGTGCTAGAGTAAAAACCTTAGGGTCTGTTTGAATCCTTACCAGTTGAATAACATAAATTGTGTAGCCATAAGATACAGTGGGTAAAAATACTCATGGTACATGGTACGCACTGATAATAACCTCAAATAAATAAAACCTAAATGGAAAGTAAGAAAATCTTAGTTTCGTGTTTGCACAGTAAAGAATATGTGAGTTACGGGCACTTATTTACGATGTGATAAAAATATCGTTTACCATTGTCTTTTTGTTATTGGAATGTCCCTCTTCTTTGTCAATACAGAGGCATGCAATATGAACACAAATGGCCCATTTACCACCTCGTGCCTTCTGCTCCTTTTTTCTCAGCAATAATTCACTATTGCAACCAATTCACTTCAAAATTTAATTGATTGGTCCAGTGGTATGCCACTGATGAAGCAGTACATGTCTTAAGATGGGGGTAGTTTGGCTCAGAGTCCCATTCCTTATCAAAAACCCTTGATTGAGCTGAGTCCCATGTTTATAGGGTTCATAGCTTATGTCAGTCGTGAGTTATGATCAATTATTTAAGCTCCTGTAATTTAAGGTGCTTTTTTCCATATTGTTTCTATATAAATTGAGTTTATCACTGTTCCAACTGTCTAGTGCTACAAATGATCATTCATCATATACGGCTGAAACTTTAGCTATCCACTCTTTTGTTACTGTAGATAACCAGAGGTTGGACGTGCTTTAAGCACCAGGGTAGATTCTATAGTCAAATCACTCTCATATTAAGCTTTAATTATATATACTGTTTTTCCTTATAAAAGCCACATTCAAATAAACACCAGGTCTTAAATAAAGGCCAAGGGGCACTACCTTAATATAATTAAGGGTTACAATAGCTTAATTTGTAGAACAAACTTTACTACAACTACTGAAACCTTTGACTTGTCAAAAGTATGTCAACTGCAGCTGCTACAAGAAAGCAAGAAACAACAAGATTTTTATCCATGGAGCCAGTGCTTCACTATTCCATTTGCTATAACTGATACATATTTATATTCTTTCCTCCCTTCTACCATCAAATATGTGAAATTGTTTACCCAATTCTCTAGTTATACTGGATGATATTAACCAATTTAAAGATGACTTATCCTTGCACCTCTTCCCTTATCTGATTTATGTATAATTATCTGTTCTTTTTGAGTTCTACACAGTAAATGATTCATAGACAGAATTGACAATGTCTCACTGAATGGTATTGAACAACTATGTACTCCACTTCACAAAACAGGCCTTCATATAATTTAGTTAAGCGGCGCTTAAAGCCTCCTCTGATAGATAACAGAAATGCAATAAAGTGAGATGCAAGGAATGTACCAAAAAATGGCCGGCGGTTTTTGCTCAGGCAGTTACATATGGATTTTATGGATTTCCCCCCTGTACTTTTTCTCATCTGAAATACAGTACAATGGTGCAAACCGTCAATGCATAAATAGCTTACCTTTACATTGCTATCATTTTCATCACTGTTGCTGTTGCTTCTGCTTTCTTCACTTGTCTAAAAGATAGTACAATACTGTAGATTTATTCTAATTGCATTGGTGTGCTATTTACTTCTTCATTGTCACTCTGCTGGTTGCTGTCACTCCGCTGGCTGCTGTCACTCTGCTGGCTGCTGTCACTCTGCTGGCTGCTGTCACTCCGCTGGCTGCTGTCACTCTGCTGGCTGCTGTCACTCTGCTGGATGCTGTCACTCTGCTGGCTGCTGTCACTCTGCTGGCTGCTGTCACTCTGCTGGCTGCTGTCACTCTGCTGGCTGCTGTCACTGTTAGTCTCATTCATCTTCATCTGTCATATTATGTAAAGTTTTGATTACAAATTTAGAAATGATGTATGTACATGTAGTAATTGCTTTGGCTATTACAACATGGTCAGTACATACTATTGAATGTACTTTAACCGAGTCAATATATACATATGTATACATGTGCCGTATATGTTGGGTCAAAGAGAAAAGTAATGAAACAAGGGAAAGGAATTTACATATTTCTGAGCACAAAGTGGTACTGTGAGTGCATGCAAAATTTGACTTGTAGTTTGGGATCTTTACTTACAACAATGATTGTAGCATTTATAGCCAGGTATGTATGTATATCTGCAGCTGTAGGTAGCCTCTCTTGTCTCACTACTCATTACCTAGAGCCTGAATAACTAGATACTAAATGCAGGGTCCATCTCCAAAACACTGCTTGTGCTTTTGTTCATTAGTGACCATGCAAACACTTAATTGTGACTCTCTGAGCGAAAACTCTGTTTACATTTTTCTCGAACTTCATATTGGTGTTCCCAGCACAGTAGAAAATTAGTTTCACCAATGTTTGTGTGCTATATACTTGTACAGTGTAACAATACATGATTCAGTTTATTAACCATGCTAGTATTAAACCCTGTATGTACTGCATACATAAATTTGTTATGGACATACTTTTGATGATTGTGGGAGCAATCCATATCTGATCTAAATGTATAGAATATCTACACTCTGATCATATACACAGTACACCAACCTTCTTGGCCATAGCTAGGTGTTTATCCCTCTCTTCTTTTGCCATTTTGTGTGTCACACGGTAGTGATCTGCCAGCTTCTTTACTAGTGAATAGCACCCTTCAACAGTGCATTCCTGCCTTGGCCTTTCATACTGCTGTTTTGTTGTCTTTTTACATCTGTAATCAAACATCAGCTGCTCTCCAGCTTTGATGTCTCTGCTGGCAACAAATCCAATTCTTAACCGTTGGTGGTGGTGGTCTCCTATCAGCACTGGTGGCATCTGCTTGACATTGGCATTTCTTATGGCATTCTGAATATATCTACCAGGGTCATTGACGCGGGATGTAGCATCAAAAACATACTGTTGACCCTGGTAGGTAGCAAACAAGCAATATTTTCTCTTCTCATCAGTCTCCTCTACCATTGCCACTGAGCTACCATATTCACAGACAAATTGTCCAGCATGGAAATCTTTGGTAGCATATGCACCTTTCTGATGATTGTCTATTGTTCTCACGATGACATTTGATCTTGAATATCCCTTCCCCTTCAGAAGCCCCCAAAGATAAGACTCTGAAGGAGTTGCCAAAGGGTGAGGATCAGCATCATCATCAGTCATTCCTTCATATGGTCCTTCACTGCTGCTTCCATCTGTTGAAACGTGCATTTACAAAGAATCGTTTTAAAATGATACATACAGTGCTAATGATGAAGGCATTAGCACTATTTGTAGTGTATGTACAGTGGATCTTTAACACCTTTGCTGACTGTCCTATTAAAGCATTTCATAGATTATGTTCTGTTGAAGTAGTGGGCTTCACACTCAGTTTCACTTATGTGAACACTAAGCTACGTAACTCTAGAGACAACGGCAGTGTTTATAGATAACCAGCTGGGTCAACTGTATCTACTTAAAGGTGGCAAGTACAAAGACCATAATGGAAGTAGGTTGAATAAAAGTTCCACTTCCATCGAATCTCAACAGTAACAGCATTTAGACTTCAAAAAATCAGGCTTAGATGGTTTAATCTCTCTTATTGTATGTGTAGTCAGGGGCGGATCCAGCACCTGGCAAGGGGAGGGGCACAAACAGGGAAGTAGTAGTTGGTTAGGGAAAGCCAGATCCTCTTGAGTTGCTGCATTTTTGAAGCAGCAAATAATACACCCCTTAGTAGTATCTCACTGTTGATTTTTACCATTTTGGCCTTTATGAAGTCTTTAAAGCTGTTTAAAGGTTCTGAATATCTTAAGCAACAGCAACACGATAATTATTTTTAGAGGCGCTTAGTACTCACGAATGTGCTGGGTGACAGTTTTGTAGCTAGTTTGGCTTTGGTTCACTTTAGTTTCAGGTGAATTCGTAATAAATGCTGGTAAAATGTACATATTTTCGTGAGTTTTATAAGCTGATCTTTGCCTGGCATGAAGTTTAGTGCTTTAATCAGAATTAAGTATGGCTCCTCCACGAGGTGAAGGGGGATGGGGAATTTGTCCCAAATGCCTCATCCTGGATCCGCCATTGTAGTAAGTTAGAAAAGATTCAAAACAAAGCCCACTTAGAGAAGATAATCATGTACAGAAGATACGTACGTAAGTAACTCATGATAATCTACTTTCAACTTTTAAAAAAAATGCCTGGGTGTTGACTGTGCAAGGAAATGTTTTACTTTCTACTTGACCAGGTAGCCTTGACCTTATCACTTCACAGGTAGCTGTGACCATATCACTTGAGCTTCATGACCAGGTAGCTGTGACAACCATTTATGAATAAATTACAATTTACACTTTCATGTGGGAACAGTGACTATAGAAATGGACAATGGTGTCCTTTTTACTGTCTTCCCATTTCATGTGTCATGTCTCAACATATGTGATTGTATCTGCAAGAATGCTACATTTTAGCACAAGCCTAATAATAGTATAGTAGAATGCATAGTGAAACAGCTGCAAATTCAAAATATTCTTTAAAAATTGAGCTCTTGTTAGAAGGTGCCAATGGCATTAACCTTGATAGTATCGTGTTATCCAAAGCAAGAGGAGTGTTCTCAGAAGACGTAAGATACAGTACGAGCATTAGTCTGCCTAGTTGCCGACTCTCTTGAATTTTTGCTGGTTGTAGGAAGTATAAAGCCATGGATTTGTCTGTTCTTGTATAACATGATGGTGTAAGTTGTATATGCATAGAGGACTGCTTCTGTAAGTTATGATCAATATACTGGTGTTTTTTCCTTATTGTCTCTGCATGTACAAATCAAACCTCTTTTATTGCCACTTTGTAGCTTTTTAGTTTCTCTTGGCTTCTAAGGTTACCATTATATATCTATAGTAGATAAAGGAAATGTAATAATGTACAAACTTGTGGGGTTCTTGCAGATGTTGTCACATTGGATAGATCAACCATATACACAATATTGCTGCCTTACCATTGGTCTCCTGATCATCACTACTGTCCAAAACAATTATTCCTGCATGTGAGCAAATTTTCAAGGTACATGTGTTGTATACAATATATGTGTACCTCCCTCAGTGATGGCAGATTGAGAATACTCTCTCTGTGTCTCAGCAGTAGCTGGTGATGACTATGTAAGCAAGTGTCCATGTCAATGTGAAGTTTACATACCTCCCTCGGTAATGGAAGATTGAGAGGACCCTCCATGTCTCTCAGCAATAGCTGGTGATGACTATGTAAGCAAGTGTCCATGTCAATGTGAAGTTTACATACCTCCCTCGGTAATGGAAGATTGAGAGGACCCTCCATGTCTCTCAGCAATAGCTGGTGATGACGTCAACATTGTGTAAGCAAGAGTTCATGTGAATGTAAAGCTAACATACCTCCCTTAGTGATGGTTGATGAAAAGGACCCTCCATGTCTCTTAGTAGTAGCTGGTGATGATGTCAAGAAATATTTCATGTCAATGTGAAGTTTACATACCTCCCTTAGTGATGGTTAATGGAGAGGACACTCTGTGTCTTTCCGTAGCTGGTGATGATGTCAAGATAATGTAAGCATTTCATGTCTATGTGAAGTTTACATACCTCCCTTAGTGATGGTTAATGGAAAGGACCCTCTGTGTCTCTCAGCAGTAGCTGGTGATGATGTCGAGATTATGTAAGCAATATTTCATGTCAATGTGAAATTTACATACCTCCCTTAGTGATGGTTGATGAAAAGGACCCTCCATGTCTCTCAGTAGTAGCTGGTGATGATGTCAAGAAATATTTCATGTCTATGTGAAGTTTACATACCTCCCTTAGTGATGGTTAATGGAGAGGACGCTCTGTGTCTTTCAGTAGCTGGTGATGATGTCAAGATTATGTAAGCAATATTTCATGTCAATGTGAAGTTTACGTACCTCCCTTAGTGATGGTTAATGGAGAGGACCCTCTGTATCTCTCAGCAGTAGCTGGTGATGATGTCAAGATAATGTAAGCAATATTTCATGTCAATGTGAAGTTTACGTACCTCCCTTAGTGATGGTTAATGGAGAGGACCCTCTGTGTCTCTCAGTAGTAGCTGGTGATGATGTCAAGAAATGTTTTCATGTCAATGTGAAGTTTACATACCTCCCTTAGTGATGGTTAATGGAGAGGACACTCTGTGTCTTTCAGTAGCTGGTGATGATGTCAAGATAATGTAAGCATTTCATGTCAATGTGAAGTTTACGTACCTCCCTTAGTAATGGTTAATGGAGAGGACCATCTGTGTCTCTCAGCAGTAGCTGGTGATGATGTCAAGATAACGTAATGTAAGTAATATTTCATGTCAATGTGAAGTTTACATACCCCCCTTAGTGATGGTTGATGGAGAGGACCCTCTGTGTCTCTCAGTAGCTGGTGATGACGTCAAGATTATGTAAGCAATATTTCATGTCAATGTGAAGTTTACGTACCTCCCTTAGTGATGGTTAATGGAGAGGACCGTCTGTGTCTGTCAGTAGCTGGTGATGATGTCAA
Organism: Dysidea avara; assembly: GCF_963678975.1. NCBI lineage: Eukaryota > Metazoa > Porifera > Demospongiae > Dictyoceratida > Dysideidae > Dysidea > Dysidea avara. The sequence continues at coordinate 39,451,132 of NC_089278.1, forward strand.
GATAATGTAAGATATTTCATGTCAATGTGAAGCTTACGTACCTCCCTTAGTGATGGTTAATGGAGAGGACCCTCTGTGTCTCTCAGTAGTAGCTGGTGATGATGTCAAGAAATGTTTTCATGTCAATGTGAAGTTTACATACCTCCCTTAGTGATGGTTAATGGAGAGGACACTCTGTGTCTTTCAGTAGCTGGTAATGATGTCAAGATAATGTAAGCATTTCATGTCAATGTGAAGTTTACGTACCTCCCTTAGTAATGGTTAATGGAGAGGACCCTCTGTGTCTCTCAGCAGTAGCTGGTGATGATGTCAAGATAACGTAATGTAAGTAATATTTCACGTGAAGTTTACATACCCCCCTTAGTGATGGTTGATGGAGAGGACCCTCTGTGTCTCTCAGTAGCTGGCGATGACGTCAAGATTATGTAAGCAATATTTCATGTCAATGTGAAGTTTACGTACCTCCCTTAGTGATGGTTAATGGAGAGGACCGTCTGTGTCTGTCAGTAGCTGGTGATGATGTCAAGATAATGTAAGATATTTCATGTCAATGTGAAGCTTACGTACCTCCCTTAGTGATGGTTAATGGAGAGGACCCTCTGTGTCTCTCAGTAGTACCTGGTGATGATGTCAAGATAATGTAAGAAATATTTCATGTCAGTGTGAAGTTTACATACCTCCCTTAGTGATGGATAATGGAAGGAACCCTTTGTGATGCTTACTAGTAGCTGGTAGTTGTACAATCACATGATCACATAAGTAAAAATTATATTCTGTACCTTGAGTTACAGATGATTCTGTAAAATAATATAAAATACCTCATACAATTAAATCAACAATAAAGACATGTATACTTAAATGCCTTTAGTTTAATCGAGATATGTACAGTATGTAGTGTTTTATGTGCATGAGTTCAATGGGGCCTGTTATTGTGTTGTACTTAGCTTACTACTTTTGTGCTTTTTATTGATGTACTAATTGCTTTCGTGAAACCATAATGTCAAACTATATTTGGCTGGACTTATTGACACAAATATCATCTTTTTGCACAAACAAAGTACATAATATTATGTGTTACATAGTCATCGCTACATGCATACTATCCTAATAGAGCCATACAACAGCAAAATCAGATACTTTATCAACTAGGTCAGCAGGAAACACTCACGGATTTAGCTAGCCAAGTGACAAACAATACCCATTAAAAACTCAGCACAGCTTTGCATTATTTAAGTCCCTACCATATAAGCAGGACATTTGACATAGAATTAAATTTTGTGGTTGGTTATATAAACATGCTATTAAAATTGACTTCTGCTTTTTAGATTAAAAAAAATTACAATAACATCTAAAGCATACAACATACAATTAAACACAAAGATGTCTGTAATAACTAGACCATCCCTCTTCAGAACCTCTCAGCCTGATGTCTAAAGGAGCATATGTCCATATGTTAGTAACCGCACCAAGAAAGCTTCTAAAAAGATCCAAAGATTTTTATGGTATCTGACTTTTATTCTGCTTTTCAAAAACCGATATTCAGTTTAAGGTGGCACTGAAGTAATTATGTTATGCCATACAATTTCTATTTGCACGGGTGATTGTGAACTTCAATAGTATAATATAGCCTGCATGTATCTAAAACTTTCTTATGATGTCGTAACTTGACATATACAGTACCATGCAAGTTATGTTAAATCACCCACTTGAATTGCATGCCATAAACTCTGATTGGAAACCGGTTTTAAAATAATTTACCCAAATATCAATGCAGCTTCTCTGCTAACAAGTAACATGGTTAGCACTAGAAAGAACTGTATAAAATATGAGACACAAATTAATATTGTAGCTACAGTATGTAACTTTACATGCCCTTGTAAATCTGTGAAAACTATGCCAACTGTCACTATATACTGTTTGGAGCACACCCTTGCCAGCTAGACCCTCAAAGTTTGGTAAAGGCACTGAGGCAGCATTTCGTATAGGGCTGTGGATCATCTTTTCGAAATTCACCCTCGACAGGCATGTAAGGCTATGTTTAAAGATATGGGTGGCCATTGTAACTTGTTGCTGTTGTTAAAAAGAAATTACTGCCAAGGTGGAATATATTCAATACGAAATACCTTCGTTTGTTCGTTTGTTCTAGTTTTTTGTGCTTTTCTTACAGTAAATGACCTCAAACATGATGTCCTAATAACTTTGTAAGGTTTCATTTCATTATTTACATACTTTCTGTGCCACTTTAGTTGACTTGTCTCTTCTGTAATGTATTTCAAATTAGATAACATAGCAGTGACACTGCTATAGATTTTAAAAATCTGATTAACATCTTACATAACATTTCAGTGGCTCATACCTAACTTCAGGGTTGGCAAATGCAGTGTAGGAGTTGAATACCCACATGAAGTAGGCTGCTTTTCTTACAAGTTGAACAAGTTCACAAAAGACTTTGCATGCCCAGCAATTTGCCAACAATGTGGCAAAGTGCCACTTTGCAGTAAACACATATACAGGCCTAACCATTGGCTTCCTGATCATCACTGCTGTCCAAAACAATTATTTCTGCATGTGAGCAAATTTTCAATGTACATCCAGGTACACGTGTTGTATACAATATATGTGTACCTCCCTCAGTGATGGCAGATTGAGAATACTCTCTGTGTGTCTCAGCAGTAGCTGGTGATGACTATGTAAGCAAGTGTTCACGTCAATGTAAAGTTTACATACCTCCCTCGGTAATGGAAGATTGAGAGGACCCTCCATGTCTCTTAGCAGTAGCTGGTGATAACGTCAACATTGTGTAAGCAAGAGTTCATATGAATGTAAAGTTTACATACCTCCCTTAGTGATGGTTGATGAAAAGGACCCTCCATGACACTTAGCAGTAGCTGGTGATTGTACAATCACATCATGTAAATGTATATTCTGTACCCTGAGTCACAGATGACTTGTTGGTGGTCACTACTTTACCATTAATGCAGTAGCTTAATTATGTAGCCAAATAGCTTATGTCTAGCCTCCAACACATGTTACACAGCATGCTGAGCATCTGATTTATACGGATCAAACAATTGGTGGCCTATATCAGCCTGTGTCCAATTTTTGAACTGATTATCAGTGCACCACTATATTTGTTATCTGTAAACTTGCTATATGTTAACACATACGTAAATGTAATATCATTGCTACTATTCCTGTTTGTAGAAACCTGTACATAAGATCGGCTAAATTTGGGCAGCAGTGTTCACATGGTAGAACCACGGATATTACCAGCCAAAAGATTGGTGGGAATTTTTATTCAAACTATTGAGTGGCCGCCGCCAGTATTATCTGAACTTAGTATAATTATGTTGATTGACATTCTGTTTATGTGAAAAGTAGATCACAAAATGGAATAGCAATTGTTACTGGTATCACTACGTTGTATAGATCATTGTCCAAGTTGGTCACTACTTCCCCTGCAAACTAAAATCTGGTTGACTGCTCTATTAGAGTAGTTACAAGTGTTGCACAACCCCTCCCTAATCGAAGAAGCCAAATGAAAAATAAGCAAGCCCTCTGGCTTTGGAGCTTGCAGCTTGTGTGTCTATACTTTAATGCAACAAAATATACTACATATAACACGTACCTTTTCCCGTATTCTCTTTATTCTAAAGAAATAGATGACTACAGCTAGATCCCTGTATGGGCTATCTGACTTTGCTTACCACTTTATTTCGTTTGTCCCTTGCTTTATCCATAGTGGCTAGCTAACCAGTACAGCGAAAGACTCGACTAGCAACTAAATCAATATTATACGTAGCTAATTGGCGCAATTGAGCATACGTCATCAATCGCCCTCATGCTCTAATAATTAATTACATAATTATACGGCTTAGCTAATTACCAAAGAACATGCTCATAATACAATCCTTTCTTGCCTGCCCCTGTTGCAGGGATAAATAACTTGGAATGTGTGCCTAGCTAGCTCTATGCTATGCACAAAGTTGTGTTACATGTTGCTTTCATGTACTTTTCCCCTAACAATCACCAGCCAAGTATATGTATGCTGGTATAAAGCATCAAGTTGTATTGTAACTGAACCATTTGAATTGTTACTCAACCACTGCTCGGTGCATTCCATCAAGGCAATCAACGGTGTTACTACATGTAGCTTCATGCAACCAGATCAACTGAATATTAATTAATTAATTAATTACTTAATTGATTTATTAAATAATGTGCAACCTCAGTTGGAGAATAAATGCCGCACATACGTATGTAGCCATCTTGTAACAGTGTGTTAGCTCATGTGTTAGCAGTGCTATCAAGTAGCCTTCTTCGTGGAAATGTACAAACATATCCTACTATATATGCATTACAATCCTATCTTACAGTGGAGTTAATGTTGCTACTGTGATGTTAATTTGCTAAGAAAATGAATGGTTTCAGCTGCTGTTTAACTGAAGACAGATAATAATGGTTGTAATTGGATAAGTTCTTGCATGAGGTAGCGAGTTCCATAGCCTGATTGATCTAGGGAAAAAAAGGAATTACTATATTGAGTTGTTCGAGTGTAGATATGACGGAATCTTTGATTGTGACCTCTGGTGGATGAGTAACAGGAATCAGCTCAGTAGGATGAGGGACGATGGGTTCAGTGATTGATTGCTCATAACTACATATTATTACTGATTATGATTGAGGATAAGCTGTCACATTCAGAATATGACAGCTCTATGACCAGTTCTAGATCTGTGTGCATTGCTCTCCCCATATGAATAATTATTGGTTACTGAGGAACTCTTGCATAGCTAAAGGAAGTCTGCACAACTTGATAACTGATGAGATCTCAAACCATGTAACAGGAAGGGTTCCCATGAGTAGGTTGCATCATTACAGATTACAGCTGCAACGTTCAATGGGTTCCCATCAACAGATTTTATCACCAGCTGCAAATTTAACCGGCTGCAGTTGTGCCCTTATATGGTATAGTATTCACTTATGTTTTCGCGCGTTCGCTGATCTCGAGTTCCCCGCACACCTTAGCGATTCTACTGTATCTCACTCGCTTAGCATTCGGGCAAGAATTTACCAATGAGCTGAGATGTTCGCCTGCAGCCTGTGTTATGTGCTTTGTGATATGCAGTAAGTTACTGTACTTTAATTTTACGTATATACTTGGACTTATGCACCTATCAATGTCATTCCCCAGCCCCCACCCCTGGGTAGGGTGAGGCAATACAGACAAAGTCTAGTGTCAAATTCCCCAGTACTGGGGCTAAGAAGCTCCCATTATGTCCCCACCTCATAAGAGGGGTTTCTATAGGGGATTTGATTTACCTATTCAAATAATTTTTGGCTCAGTAAACTTCCACCGTCAAAAGCCCCAGGGGTAGGGCAGATGTAGATGTCAAATCCCCAGTAGGTGTATGGGGACCCCCAGGGTGGAGGCTTGACATTGATAGGTGCATTAGAGTCTAGAGTATTGACAGATGAAGATTGATAGCAATCGATTGCTGATATTATAATACTGTGTGTGTGTGTGTGTGTTTGCATATGCAAACCCACGCATACTGTACTCAGGGTCCAATTTTTAATTAATTGTTTCTGGGTAAAAATGTGTGTTCTGGTCACTGTATTAATGTGTGCATGTGGTTAAGACGTCAATCTCTGGATCTTTTCACACAACTGGTACAGTGTACATAAGCCATAAATAAATAGTATTTTAATTTCATGGATAACACATGCACCCACGAAAGCTCTTGCCATAGTGGTGACCATATTGGAAATTGGTTTAATATTACTGCTAGTAAATTTGGTTAGTATTTATCATTTGACATTACCATTGATGTTGAGCCTCATCAGGGCAAAGACTATGGACAATGACCAACCTTATGGTATCAACATTGCCACCATAACATCACGACAACTTCTTCACTGAAGACAATGTTGATAAATGAATCTTTGCCTGTTGCCTAACTTGGCTGTATAGACTTGCATATAAAGTTTAGAAGTTTCTTTTTGGCCATCTTGGTGTACCCATATAAGTACTTTGTTTTTGTTGATATTGCAAAACAATTGTGTGGCCCCAATGAAATGTAGACAGGCTTTTCAAGTTGGTTCTTTATTTTAAAGCTGTGTGCATTCTTCCTTGTAACGCTGCTACTGTAACTCGCAACTACTTTGTATAAAATGGTTTGTATTATAGTTTTAGCTTATACACGCAGTTATTTATCCTTGCATGTTCACTAAATAGCATAAGGCTTGGGAACTGTATAATAATCTCAATTCCTTAGCACTGCCTTAATGTCATTGTGGTTACATGACTAATAAGCATAAACAGTAGAGCAGACTAGTGTATTATAAATGTGAGCATATGTGTACTGTAAGTGAATTGTTGTAACTCTTTAATGTTCAGATGTAGCTGCATTAAATGGCTTCCAAGCTCTGTGAGTATATTTATGCCTGAAAGTAAAATATTGCTTATGCAGCTATATCAACTGTAAGGCCTTACTTCGTCTGTGCTATCATTTAAATCGCTGTATATCATATATTTTCTTCTCTTTGTCTTTACTGGTATTTCCTGTGTTGTACAGGGACAGCATAATAGTACATTATGTGGCTAAAATACCATAATAAGGCTTTGTAGCGTATAGAAATAACCATTGCCCCTAGCAACCTGAATTTCACATTATTTTTAGGTGATAACGTCTAAAGTAACTTATCCAAAATTTTGAAAGGATAGCATATATATGTCATAAGATACGACATTTTGAAATTTGTGGTTTTCCCATAGATATCTATATGAGAGGGCTACAGTTGCCCCTTCTGGGCAATCACAAAAATGAGGTATTTCAACATATAAAAAAACCAAAAATTCAAAAGTACATATGTTTCAACATTACATAATTTGTAGGTGTGAATGTCAACAACAATTTCTCCAAGTTTTAAATGGATAGTGTATATAGGTCATAAGATATGACCACACCTACAAAATTAATAATGTAAAATTTAGGTTGCTAGGGGCAACGGTAGAATTTTTCATTATTATGAAATTTGTCTATTTAGTTCATACTCACTTCTGTGCTGCTATCTGTGTCCATCTGGTCGTGCATACGCTTCTTTGGTTGTGACTATATAGGGAAAGTGCATTTATTAGTTGCTATTGTACTAGGGACCTGTAAGAAGACTCAAAGCCTTTTTGTGGCAGGGAGTCAGAAACACGTTACTAAGACTCTGTCAAATGCAGAAAATATAAATCTCAGACCAGTTGGTGTATGACCCTCTTATCCAAAACTCGGTTTACTTCCAAAATTTTTATTTTCTCAACATTATCATAGATATTATAACACCTGGATTGGAAACGGTTTTCGCGGACCCAATATACACTGTAGTTATGACGTAGGCACTCTTGAAACAATCCCTGTTATCCGCGCTAGGGAAAAATAATTACCTTTGGACGCTGAAACGTTACTCGAGAATCTGAAAACTGATGAGTTATCGATGTGGTTAGTCATATTATAACATGTTGTACATGCTAGTCCAGTTTTTGTACGAAAAAAGTGCATATTCGCGTTTTGAAAAAATGTGCCATTTTTGCTTCCTCTCTCTTTCACTAGAGCAAGCAAAAATTCTAAAGTGTTTTATGTCACGAATTTATGCTGTATTGATGCGCTATTCAATAGTGATACTGTACTGTGAGTTTAGAGGTGTTATTGTAACAAATTTGCGACTTGTGCCAAATTTTAGCCAGTGGTATATTTTTGCCTGTTTCACAAATGGGCGTGAAACTATCCAGACAAGCATATTTTGATCGTTTTGAGTCGCCAAGGTGATTGTCTGTGATAAAATACATCACTTAGGCTATGTTTTGAGTTGGTATCTGTAGTAGATTAAGAACAACAGACCATCCATTGGTTTCATGCCAACAATCTTTGCTTCCTTGTGTATGGACCCTAAATGTGAGTCATTCTTCTAGATACAAGTTCGGTTTTAATGGTGCCACAATATCTAAGGATGTGAGGTAAAGAGTTTTAATCATGTTAAGTGTGTTAGTTCAAAATTTCATTGTAACCAACCTGGTGTAAATTTGAAGGTGACAATGATTATTTGGTTAGTGTACCATCGTTACTGCTGTAAATATGCACAAATAAGAAGGGTAAGGAATAGTGAAACTGTTGCGAATGTTGAAGTGCTGATCATATGGTACATTTGTCTGGCCATTCTGAAATTTTGTGGCACTATCATGTCCACAGTAATTTACTATACCAAGGCCATACCAAATTAATCATGTGTTTCACGGATTGTTTGCCCTCTAGTAGTGAGCTGGCAGGTTTTGAAAAAGTTATATGACTGCTCTATTAGAGTATCTTGATCTTGACTGGTGCAAAAGCTGAAGTCCTTCCATAATAAAGTGACGAAGCTCCATTTCCTTCTCCTTGGCTACTATACCTGTTACTGCTTGCACAATATTTTTTTTTGAGTTTGCCAATACATTGACCCACCGCATCCGCATCCCTGAAACATAATGTTAATTTGTCATGGCCTAAGCTGATCACTGGTTTTATATTTTTGTTGTATAGTTGTACTGTACAAAAGCAACTTGAGCTGTGAAAAGGGTTCCAGCCTTCGAAAGCCTGGGTAAATAAAGCTGTGCACCTAGAGAAATTAAGTAAAGTAGTGCTGACCCAGTCTGGGTGGTAAAGGCTTTAGCTCCATTGGTTGTACAGTAAATAGTTAGTTGTTAGTTTGGCTGGTTAATTTTCAACTATGTTTGAGTATGTAGTAGTGTGAGGGACTGTAAGTCCACACTTTTTACATCGCCACTCGTAACTGGCCTTGTGCAATGGTTTTCAAAAATTGATAATAACAAGCCAAAAAGAAACCAAACTATACAGTGCCATGATATCACATGTTTTGCCCCATCAAACAGGACCTGAAGACACTAGGCACCATCTGTAAATATACGTAATTTGAAGGCCTGTATCACATACAAGTGAGAACCACATGACTTATTGTGGTGCATGACTTACATACCGTCCCTTACGCTATATGCTGATGTAGTACACTACTAATACCATACAAAGTACGTGTTGTGTTCTTGTGTATTTATTAATCAACTCATTATTGTATTTAGTGGATAATTGTGTATTACTTTTAATACTGTATAGGATTGTGCTTGTGTCAGCAAGTACATGGAGAAGTGTCAGCAAGGAAAGGATGTAACATTAAGTCATCATCATCTTATTGATTCTGTGGTGTGTACTTAATGGAGATGGACTAAGATGTTCAGTAAAGACTTGGATAGCAACTGCAGTTGTCAGAAGAAAATGTTTTCTCCATAATTAGATTGTTATGACTCCCCTTGTCGGAAGTGTGTGCCTGTGTGATAAACTATATTATTGTTAATATGGGTAGTGCATGAATTGACTAGGACCGATTTTCCGAAACAGTCATCGAGACCGTTCGTTTAGTCAGAGGTGTGATGAAGTGACTCTAATACAACACACGCTATTCTATTAGAACGCACAGTTGGTGACAAAATGTTCAGTCATTTGGTTGTGTAGCGCGGCTAGTTTCCCATATGTACTTGAAGTGACTGGCTTCCCAATGAAATTGTGCACCTAAGGCTAAGTAAAGAAACCCTTCGTCAACACATAAAATAGCCGTGTATTCGGTCCTTCCTGAAGCTTGACCTCCACACTTCCGGTAACACGGAGTGTTTCAACGCGCGAACTCCGTTTCCAATCCCAGTCTTTTAAGTAATATACTATCTATGACATTATCTACAGTGTCTGCTGTGGCAAATTTAGTTTAGGTATGGGCTTGTATCCTAGCTTAACTTAAACCAATTAAGAGTCCATAATAAAAAAAATTTTTGCACTCCTGATTAAACAAATAATGGCTTACAATTTTTCATCGTTAACAGCCCCACAAGTGCCTTATTGGCATGCAGCAGTACAGTACCTTTGTGTCCTTCAAAAGTGTACCACATTTCTTTTTTTAACAGTGCAAGGTGTTGACTCATGGTAACATGGCAATTGTTTCATGTTGCCTAGCTATCACATGATACTGTTAATAATACTGCTGGTAAAACATACTTGAAAATGAATCATAACCATTTGACTCTTCAGTAACTGATAGCTGAGGTGTGCATACCATTTTCCTTGTATAAAAGGCCAGGCATTTATTTCTTATAATCCACTTGTGAACCAGCTGAAAAGTCTTGTTGCTTCTTGTAGTAGCTGCTGCTGACACTTTTGAGGAGTCATGGTTTTCAGTAGTTGTAGTAAGGCTTGTTCTACAAATTAAGCTATTGTATTCTCGTCCTATCCCTTGTATTAAGGTAGCACCCCCTGGCCTTTATTTAGGACCCTGCATTTATTTGAATATGGCTTTTATGCAGGGAAATACAGTATATAGTTTATGTAGTAACTGGAGAGGCACTTCTCATCTCATGCTGTTCATTGTTTGTGACACTATATACAGTAACAGGTGGAACATAGTTGAAAACAAAGCAAAATAGCTACATTGCTAATTGGAGCTTGCCTTCAATTATGTCTAGTCCACCATTCTTTACTTTGATGTGGTATGCATTGGTTCACCAGTGTTACTACAAGGGACAGTTGTAAGAAAAATCAGAAATTTTGTAATTGTGTAGACTCATGGAAATAAAAGGCAATGAACCAAAAGTCATCTACACCTTGTGTGGCAAATTATTTAGGCTATTATTCACTGTTCCACTAGGGACCCACAAGAAGGCCACTCAAAGCACATGTAGCATGCAGGGAGGCAGAAGCATGTAACTAGAATTCTCAAGAAGACCTTAAGATACTTTGATCAAAGTTTTAGCTGCAATATAATTATTGTTTCAGCTAAATACCATGTGCATAAAACAATGGTTTTACAATAACAGGCAGGTTCGGATCTAGGGGGATTTCTGAGGTTTTCAGAAACTGGTCAAGTGTATTCAGGCATATTTTACAGTGATTTGCAATGGTACAAAAGTTCAGATCGAAATACTCTAATAGAGCAGTCAACCACTCTAATAGAACACAGCCACATTAATTTTCTCTTAAGAACTGTAAGTACACCTGTAGCTAGCTAGCTACTTTATTTACCTGTGCGAACACAGTAAAAATGGTCCAAAACCTTATAACATAGAGTTAAAATTAGAAAATTTTCCTGGGGCATGCCCCAAACCCCCAGAATAACATCCACATCTGTTATATCCAAATTTGCTGTCCCTTAATTCTTTAGTCTGCACCTGATACTGTACCAGAAGCAAGCACAATTAAGTAGCTTACATTATACCTAATTACACAATTCTATTTGATATTGTTACCAGATTCAATTTCAAATTACACAATTTTCTGGAAAATCTTGCCCCCACACCCCCTAGATTTAAATTTGCATTTAGCAAAAGTTTGGAAACCAGTCACTAAAATTCTTGGGGTCGCCCGTCCCATTTGCATTAATGGTCCACACTGAGCATTGTACTCAATTCTAGATGTTATACGGTCCTGTGCAGTGTACCAATAACACTGGTATACATGTACAGTATGTAGCACAGAGCAGTGTAGCATACATATTAATGTTTCACCTGAGTTGTTTGTTTGCCACTTTTCTTGTACTTGAATGATGTATTCTACAAATACACATAATATATAAAGTACAGTAGTAGAGATCACTACACCAACATTCTATATACACCTGGAAGTACTGCTTATATAATACATGCAACCTTTAAATGTATACATTTTTTTCTATAATTATATGGTAGGAGAATGGTAAACACTGTACCTTGTCTGATCGTTGTATCAACCCTTGTCTTATCTGCAGTTAATTGAATGTACAATATTACATCACTACATCTGTGTAATTGTGTACCTTTCTTGCAATTGCCAAATGCTTGTCTAACATTTTCTTTGACATTTTGTGTGTTACTCGGAGATGATCAGCCAGCTTTTTCACCACTGCACAACATCCTTCAACTGTGCATTCTTGTGCTGGACGTTCTTTGGGTTTAATTTTCTGCAGGGTGGTCCCAGCTGCCCTGGCATCTGTTTTCAGCCATGGCAAGGTTTTGTCCTTTACCCCATAACTGAAAAAAAGCTCCTCCCCTCTTTTGATTTCTTTTTTTGCAACAAAGCCAATCCGTATTCGATCGTTAATCATAATTGGGGGCATTTTTTGCAAGTTGGTGTTTTTGCTGGCATGATTGATGTACCTACCAGGGTCATTGATGCGGGAAGCTGCATCAAATGTATATTTATGACCCCGGTAGGTAGCATCCAAACAGTAGCATCCTATGCCAAGCTGTGCATTCCTTTGTTCTCCCCATTCATCCTCATCATCATCATCAGTTCTGATTCTTACTACACTACTATATTCGCAAATGAAGTCCCCACTGTTGAAGTGTCTTGCTGCAAATGCTGATCTGCCTCTGGCCTTTACTTTTCTTATAATTACATTCTGGCGTGATAGTTGCTTTGCATCTTGCATTCCTCTTTCATAACACTCCCTAGGTGTTTGCATAGTACTATCATCATCACTTTGTTGATCTGTACATTATAGAAGTACACAGTGCTTAATTCGGTATGTTAGTTACGTACTTATAGTGTAATAAAGTATAGGCAATTTACATGGCTACCTATATTCTATATAATGCCACTAAACTAAATTATTTTACCTTTTGGATTTTGTGACTGGCCTTAACAAATTTACTTGGCAATTTTACCTTAACCTTTAGTATCAAAAATCAATAAGGAAAATGGTCAAACTTGACCAGTGCTCATTGCTCTAAAGTGATGTTACAGCCTATAATTTTAAAATTGATTAATTGTGCCAAATAAAGTTGTGGCATTTGACCAAGGAAATACGGTGGACACAATCAATTAATAACATGACAGGTTATTTGCAACACTAAAAGGAATTTTATGTAATCTGTTATTTACATGTATTTTTAAAGTGATTCATACATGTACATGTACATGTAGGTCCCTAACATGCATATAGCTAAAGTGTAAAGCTAAGGTGTACTTCATGACCTCATTAATAAGACCACCTCATTATAGTGACCATGTCAAGTAGGTCCCAAACATAGCTAAAATGTACTTCATGACCTCATTAATAAGACCACCTCATTATAGTGACCATGTCAAGTAGGTCCCAAACATAGCTAAGGTGTACAGTATAATTATAGCACATGGCTTAAATTGTAAAACTGTACATACAAAACTGTGACATACAGTATGACATCACTTATTATCAGTTATTAAGAAAGTGATTTTCATGTACAACGGGCCTCACTAACCTGAACAGTAATCCGAAAACTTGCTAATCTGAACAGTTGAAATGACTGTTCTGTTAGAGTGTGTTATCAACACGTGTATGTTCTATTTGAACTAGGCTCTGTATGCATGGGTTCACTTATCCAAACATATAATCTGAACACACTTTTGTCAACTTGAAAAAAGAGCTGTTTGGATTAGTGAAAATCCACTGTATCAAGATTAGGCCTAATTGACATATACACTGTATCATTGTTAGGTAGTTGTACATGTACTGTAGGTCTTATGAGTCCATACTATGGTATAATGATCATGTCAAATGTATAAAGCACTGTGCATGACCCCAGTATGTAAGTCCTAACACTTGATCATGTATTACCTAACCCTTCACTTCTAGCTTCGTAAACACCCACTGCAAATGAAACTGCAAAGTGACTAGTAAAAGTGTCAGTTTTAAGAAATTTGTGATAGAATAAACAGAACACTATGCATATGCATGCAGTGTATTCACCTGCTTTTGTAACACTCCTTAATCTTCTTTTCTTGTGTATAACCTGAAGTAACATAATTTGTTATAATGCTTGTAACTGGTGTGCATAGCTCACTTTGCCATTAACGTTCTCCTTTCCTTTGCTACTAGATTTACACATAACGATGACCTGTATATACATAATACATACACGTATAATCATGGTGTAGCCCAAGAGTGTGCCTTTCTAATCAATAAAGAAGGACTAAACATTGAGTTTCAATGAGGGCTAGGTTGCAGACATGAATGGTGATAAAACCTAAGTACCAGGTTTCTAGTGTCTATGATATTATTTTCCATGTTACAAAAAAGTTTACTGAGACTAATAACCTTGCCATCAAAATGATATAGTTAGTTAGCTTATATACAGATGTATATTATATTAACAACTAATAACAAGTATGCATAAAATAAAACACTGCTTAGAGCAGTGTTAGGAGCAGTGTTAGGACTGGAAATTAGAGTAATGGTACCTAGCCCACAATTCAAATATCAGCGTCAGCTAAGCAGCTGCTTGGTTTGCTGGTTCCAAGGTATACAAAAAGATTAGATGGTATATATACACAGGCCATTAGCTATATATACTGTAGTACTGGCTGAGTAATTGAGATGTAGCTATAGCAAACTATCAGAGCCCTATAGTACCACTTAAAATGATCTGAATGATAGACTAACTCCTCTTCCTGTTTGTAACCATTTTATGGCTTATGATTAGTGTTACAAATAAATGATTTTGAATTGGCACAGGTTGGTATACTCTATGTAGGTTGATCACACAAAACTGTTACATGTTCAGTGGCTCTAATGATCAAGACACATCAGTCAGGGGTTTGTGGAGAAGTCAATATACCAGGAGAGAAATCACTCTGCCCCTGACACTAATAGAGTAGCGCAGGGATTTTAATAGAACAGTCAAACTACCCTTCAGTCTACTAGGAAATTTGTGAGTGGTGGTGGCAATGGTTAGATTCAGACAGTGGTCAGAGACATTATCAGACATCAGGTATAACCACCTACACATGCTGATCAGCCCTATTAAGGACATTTGGGATCCAGAAGTTTCGGCCACTTTTTGTTAGCTAGAGGTTTTCCTCTTTCGGGGGTAAAATGTACTATCTAACCAGACCTATTGGGACTAAAAATTTTGTCATTAGGCCAGGCCAAGTTAATTCACAGTTTATCGTCACCGCCCACATGGGTTTTTAGGAATAGAGCAATAATTTCATAATTCATTATTTCTCACATGATAACCATTGCTTACGCTTCTGTGAACTCATTTTTGTATATTAAAACATGGTGTGTGCAACAAACGTGACGATTATCCCCAGCCTGGACTAGTTAGAACCTTCAATAAATGAATTTCTAAAGAGAGATTACATAAACGAGTAGCTAAGTATTGACAGTGACGTAATCAAATAAGCTTGCAATTATTGTTAAACTAGCTAGCAACTGTGTAAAGCTACTTTTTAAATCAATTTCCATGTTTGAAATATGAAAAATGACCTCCCGCCCACATAACTTTTTCAAATATCCCGGATGATAAACTGTGAATCAACTTGGCCTGGCCTTATATAATAATGAGGTATTTTCTATTGTGTAGGAGTTTGTTAAGAGAGATTTCACTTAAAACCATAAAACAAACGTATTGGAAGGCACAACTAATAGAGGCGCAAGCCAATTATCCCGCTTGACAATAACAGTAAAAGTACACGCAGGTACTAATGCCCCTATCAATGTAATCCCCGACTACCACTAGATACGGGCTGAAGTGGAGATTTTCATCACTAAAAATTACAATTTCCCACCTACTGAGGAAATATTAGCCTCTGACTTGCAAACCCTGGGTAGCGATTCCGGGTAAATTTTAAG